>NC_052066.1:135421555-135743958 GCF_015852505.1 Tachyglossus aculeatus | reverse complement strand
CTCATCTGAGTTCCAGGGGATAGATGGAATCTTCTGTCATGAATGACAGGTCAGTCTCTGTCTTTGGGACCAAGAATGTGCACAAAGGAATTAATTATAGTGCTAGTGGCTTGCATGTCTCTCCTTGCACTCTTTCATACCTTCCAGGCATGTTCCTGCTGAGACATAGAGTGAAATAAGCAAACAGAGAAGCAGGGGTGCAACACGCTGTGAGGCATGTGAAAGTTCAAGACAGCCTTGGTCTTGTAATGGGAAACAGCAAAGTGTAGTGGATAGAGCATGGGCCTGGGAGCCAGAAGGTCATGGGTTCTAATCCTGACACAGCCACTTGTCTGCTGTGTGGCCTTGTGCAAGTCACTTCACTTCTCTGGGCCTCAGTTACCTCATCTGTAAAATGGGGATTGAGACTGTGAGCATCATGTGGGACAGGGACTGTGTCCAATCTCATTAGCCTGTATCTACCCCAGTGTTTAGTAGAGTATCTGGCACATAGAAAGTGCTTTAAAAAAATCTTTTTTTTTAAAAAAAAAGGTAACTTGCCCAACATCACCTAGCAGGCAAGTAGCAGAGTTGGAATTGGAGTCCAGGTCCACTGCCACACAGGCCAGAGTTCTTTCCACTAGGCCATGCTAGAGATGCTGTCTCCCTGCCTCCTCCTTGCTAGTCCCACTCCCTGACTGCTGGTAGGTTTGAGAAAGGGCCTGGGACCAATCACTCTGAAGAGTTGCAGGTAAATTGGCTAATTGACCCAAGGTGACCATAGTTTTCATTCATTCATTCAATGGTATTTATTGAGCATTTACTGTGTGCAGAGCACTGTACTAGGTGCTTCGGAAGTACAAGTTGGGAATCAATCATATTTATTGAGCGCTTAATGTGTGCAGAGCACTGTCCTAAGCGTTTGGGAAGTACAAGTTGGCAACATATAGAGACGGTCCCTACCCAACAGTGGGCTCACAGTCTAGAAGGGGGAGACAGAGAACAAAACCAAACATATTAACAAAATAAAATAAATAGAATAGATATGTACAAGTAAAATAAATAGAGTAATAAATATGTACAAACATATATACATATACACAGGTGCTGTGGGGAAGGAAAGGAGGTGAAGAGGGGGAGAAGAAGGAGGGGGCTCAGTCTGGGAAGGCCTCCTGGAGGAGGTGAGCTCTCAGAAGGGCCTTGAAGGGAGGAAGAGAGCTAGCTTGGTGGATGTGGGGAGGGAGGGCATTCCAGGCCAGGGGGAGGACGTGGGCTGGGGGTCGATGGTGGGACAGGTGAGAATGAGGCACAGTGAGGAGAATAGCGGCAGAGGAGCGGAGGGTGTGGGCTGGGCTGTAGAAGGAGAGAAGGGAGGTTGGGTGGTGGGGGGCGAGGTGATGGAGAGCCTTGAAGCCGAGGGTGAGGAGTTTCTGCTTGATGCATGGGTCACCTCCTCCAGGGGGCCTTCCCAGACTGAGCCCCTTCCCTCCTCTCCCCCTCGTCCCCCTCTCCATCCCCCCATCTTGCCTCCTTCCCTTCCCCACAGCACCTGTATATATGTATATATGGTTGTACATATTTATTACTCTATTTATTTATTTATTTATTTTACTTGTACATTTCTATCCTATTTATTTTGTTTTGTTGGTATGTTTGGTTCTGTTCTCTGTCTCCCCCTTTTAGACTGTGAGCCCACTGTTTGGTAGGGACTGTCTCTATGTGTTGCCAATTTGTACTTCCCAAGAGCTTAATACAGTGCTCTGCACATAGTAAGTGCTCAATAAATATGATTGATTGATTAGTAGCCACTGGAGATTTTTGAGGAGCTTTTCAAAAAGCTCAACTGTTGTACCACTGCAAATGTGCAATCTTTGCCTATGTTACCAGTTGCAGGAAGAACTAGGGTTAGGACCCAGGTCTTCTGGATTGCCAGAGCATCTTTTTCCGGACCAACAGCAGGGCTGTTAGAAGGGGAGAAGAAAAGTGGTTCTTTTCACAGATGTGCCACAGACAGTTACTCCCCCCACATTCAAAACCTTATTGAAGGCACCTTCAGAGGCTTTCCATGACTAAGACCTCCTTTCCTCTTCTCCCACTCCTTTCTGTATCACAGTGATTTGCTACCTGTATTCATTCCCCTTCTACCCAGCCCCACAGCACTTCTGTATATATCTGTAACTTATTTGTTTATATTAATGTCTGCTTCCCACTTTGCACTGAAAGTTCGTTGTGAGCAGGGAATGTGTCTACCAACTCTGTTGTACTTGCCCAAGCACTTAGTACTGTGCTCTGCACACAGTAAGCACTCAATAAATCCAATCAATTGGTTATCTAGTTGATTAGAAATAAGTGTTCAATTTAAAATTGGCTGTTAAACTTGTAGCAAGTGCTGAGACCTCTTTGTTCTAAACCCAGAGGTAGTAATAATACAAAACATGGATTTTTAAAAATTATGGGAATAACTTGGAAAACATTATTACATATCTAACAAGTTGCAAAGGACAGCCTAGTTTACTGGAAAAACTCAAAAGACTGGTTAATTTGGACTCTACTTCATCTGCATTGGTAAAGTCATTTCACAACTGTGTGGCCTCTGTGAAAGATTCCCTGACTCAAGTTAGGAACTGTTCTCACACCTGCCTATGCAAGCACTTTTTGAGGAAACCAGATATTTCCTGACCCAGAGTGTTATCTGCAGCTCAGAAAATGGTTAATAAAATTCATTAGGTCTAAGAATTTGGCCCCTTGGTTGTCAGTATGAACAGGAGAGCCTATTCTTTTTTTAATGGTATTTGTTCAGTGCTTGCTATGTGCCAGGCACTGTAAGCCCATTGTGGCCAGGGATTGTCTTTCTTTGCTGCTGAATTGTACTTTCCAAGCACTTACTACAGTGCTCTGCACACAGTAAGTGCTCAATAAATACAATTGAATGAATACTAAACATGGGGGTGAATACAAGATAATCAGGTTGGACAGAGTCCATGTCCCACATGGGGCTCAGTCTTAATCTCTATTTTACAGATGAGGTAACTGAAGCACAGAGAAGTTAAGAGATTTGCCCAAGGTCACACAGCAGACATATGGCAGCTGTGATTACAACCCAGGTCCTCCTGACTCCTAGGCCCGTGCCCTTTCTATTAGGCTACACTGCTATTGGGTAGGGTTTAAACTTGCAAGGATCAGGAGAAGAGAAGAGCTGGAGAAGTATGACCAAGATTGCTCAAACTTTGCTTTCAAAGCAAAAAGGAGGGGACTCCTCAGAGAGGGACAAAGATGGGTTAAAGGGGTCTCAGAGGAGGAGGGTCTTATGGCTTAATGGAATGACAATGCTAAAGTTATTGGTTTGTGAGACACAGGATAGTGTTGTTGTCCTCAGTTGACACAAGATAGTAAAGCAATCAGTGGCATTTATTGGGAATTTACTGTGTACAAAGCACTGTACTAAGCACTTTGGAGAGTGCAGTTCAATAGAGTAGATAGACCCAATCCCTTCCCACAAGGAGTTTACAGTCTGGAGTGGGAGAAAGACATTAAGCTAAATTATACAGGTATGTGCATAAGTCCTGCAGCAGGTGGATGAGTATCAGGAGCTTAAGGGATACAGATCCAATTGCATAGGCTGCGCAGAAGGGAGAGCAGGAGGGGAAATTTAAGGCTTAGTGGGAAGAAACTTTTTGGAGGAGATGTGGTCTTGGGTGATATTGAAGGGGGGGCTAGTGGTGATTAATCAAATATGAAGGGGGAGGAAGTTCCATGCCAGAAGGTGGATGTGGACAAGTGTTTGGGATAGATGCAATTTGAGGTACATTGAGTAGGTTGGGATTAGAGAACCACATTGTGGAGACTGGGCTGTAGTAGATTAGTGAGGTAAGGTAGCAGTATCGAGTGCCTTAGATTAAGGAGTTTCGATTTATTGCGGAAGTGGATGGGCAAACACTGGGGATTCTTGAAGTGAACAGATGTGGACTGAACATTTTTAGGAAATGATCTGACCATCAGAGTGAAGTATGGCTTGGAGACGGGAGAGACAGTTCACGGAGAGGTCAGCAACAAAGCTGACGAGGTAATCAATTCCTGATTGTTTGAATCAGCAGAGCAGCAGTTTGGAGATGAAAGGGTGAATTCTAGAGATGTTGTGAAGGTAGATCCAGCAGGATTGGTGATAGATTGAATATGTGGGTTGAATAAGAAAAATGAGTCAAGAATAATAATAAAGTTACAGTTTATGGGTCAGAGACAATGGTGGTGTTGGGGGAGGACAGGGTTTGGGAAGGAAGAGAAATATGTTTTGTCCAAGTTAAGTTTGAGGTGTTGGTGGTACATACAGGAGAAGCAGCGTGGCTCAGTGGAAAGAGCACGGGCTTTGGAGTCAGAGGTCAGGGGTTCAAATCCCACCTCCACCAATTGTCAGCTGTGTGACTTTGGGCAAGTCACTTAACTTCTCTGGGCCTCAGTTCCCTCATCTGTAAAATGGGGATTAAGACTTTGAGCCCCACGTGGGACAACCTGATCACCTTGTATCCTCCCAGCACTTAGAACAGTGCTCTGCACATAGTAAGCACTTAACAAATACTATTATTATTATTATTATTATTATACAAGTAGAGATGTTCTGAAGGCAGGAGGAAAGTGAAACTGCAGAGAAGGAGAGAGATAGGGCTGGAAAGGTAGATTTGGGAATTAAACACAAAAAGCTGATGAGTTCTCTAGGGGACTGGGTGTAGCTGGAGAATAGAAGGGGATCCAAAATTGAGCCTTGAGGATGCTCCCCTGCCCCACTTTCACATAGAGGGTGAGAGGGATGGGAGGGGTTTTTTTGTTTTTTGTGTTTTGGGCTTTTTAAAATACCATTCTAGACTGTAAACTCACTGTGGGCAAGGAACATGTCTACAGACTCTGTTATACTGTATTCTCCCAAGTGCTCTGCACACCATAAGCACTTAATAAATATGATTAATTGATATGTGTGGAGTGGGGGTGGTGGAGGGATTGGATCAGATTGGATAGAGAAGCAGTGTGGCTCAGTGGAAAGAGCACGGGCTTTGGAGTCAGAGTTCATGGGTTCGAATCCCAGCTCTGCCATATGTCTGCTGTGTGACCTTGGGCAAGTCACTTAAATTCTCTGAGCCTCAGTTACTTCATCTGTAAAGTGGGGATTAAGACTGTGAGACCCATGTGGGGCAACCTCATCACCTTGTATCCCCCCCAGTGCTTAGAACAGTGCTTTGCACATAGTAAGCGCTTAACAAATGCCATCATCATTTATTATTATTATTATTATTATATAAGCCCTGCCCTGTGTGGGGCTCACCTTCTAAGAGATGTAGAATAAGCCTTTTAACCCCAATTTATGGATGAGGAATTAGAGATACCCAGAGAGTAAGTGCCCCAGGCCACACAGCAAGTAAGTGGTAGAAGAATCAGGGCTAGATCGCTTCTAAAATGACCTTATTTCCTTACATCCTGAAAGCTACATAAGCTCATCATGTCGGTTTAAATCATCCTTGGCCATGTGTGGCTATGGCGTGGGGGACTGGTGACCAAGACAGAGGATGGTGAGAAACAGAATGGCCTGGCAAGCAGCAGTGTGGCTTAGTAGAGGAAGACCTAGGTTCTAATCCCAGCTCTGCTGCTGGCCTGCTGTGACCTTGGGCAAGTCAATGGCATAGTGGCTACAGCATGGACCTGGGAGTCAGAAAGTCATGGGTTCTAATCCTGCCTCTGCCACTTATTTGCTGTGTGGCCTTGGGCAAGTCACTTCACTTCTCTTTGCCTCAGCTACCTCACCTGAGCCTCACGCAGGACTGAGGGACTATGTCCAGCCTGATTTGCTTGTTTCCTCCCCAGCATTATCTAGTGCCTGGCACATAGTAAGTGCTTGATAACACAATTAACAGTTACCTCATCTGCAAAATGGTGATTAAAATTGTGAGTCCCATGAGAGACAGGGACTCTGTCCCACCTGAGTATCTTGTATCTACCCTAGTGCTTGAAAGTCTATTTAAAGTGTCTTGACACTTGATGGGTAAGGTGGTCACTGACGGCCAGCCCTCATCAATCCCGGAGGACCAGAAATACGTGAGATAACATAGGCATGCAGTGTAGCATAATGGCCTCTAACAGGACACTCTGTGGCAGTCCAGCTGAGTCTGCCTGGACTTAGAGTGTGTCACCGGGTGGGCTCCTGAGTCCTACCTTGCTCTAGATGCTCCGTTTCCTTCCCAGTTCCTCTTATACACTGAGAGCACTTCCTGGCCCAGAACACCAGCACTGAGGTTCAGGGAGACTGGCCTCAGAAAATCAAAATGCGACTTAGGGATGCCTCATACCATACGTTTACCAGAAAGTCTACAGGCCAAATGTAAACCCGATGGTCCCGTTACAAAATGGGATGAGGCCCACTTTAATGATAAACTTGGCCTGAAGCTGACAATGTTTGAAGATTGACTTCTTTTTATACTTAACAAGCAGATTTTGCCAACAATAGAAAGCCTTTTAGCCAAAGAGACTATACTGCAGTGGTTTAATTTCCAGAGTTGATCCAGAGTTCAACAAATGCTATCATTTGTCTGTACTCATTGTGTGGCATTCCTTACTGCTTCCATTTCTTTCTAATACACCTCTTTTTCTATCCTTCTGTCTTCCCAAGCTTTGGGGACCCCAGCTCAGTGGGATGGGGGAGTGGGGGGCGTGGTGGGGGGAAGAATGGGATGTGGTTCTCCTATCCAAGCCACTAAATGTCTCTTCTTTGTCTTTTCTGTGGCCTCTTGCGTTACTAAAAATGCCACTTACCTGGGTTTTGCCACCCTGTCTTCCAACATAGTGTATTATACATGTCTCTTTCAACCTTACCGCTATCTTTAGATTCTACTCATTGGTCTTTCCTTCTCCTCCCACTTTTCCATCCCTTTTACCTATGTCAAGAAATTGCATTTGTACATCCTATCCCTAAAATTCCCTTTTTTAAAAAATGGTATTTGTTAAGCCTTTACTACTTACCAGGCATTCTACTAAGGACTGGGGTAGGTACAAGATAACTAAGTTGGACACAGTTCCTGTCCCACATGGGTCTCACAATCTTAATCCCCATTTTACAGATAAGGCAACTGAGGTCAGGGAAATAAAGTGACGTGCCCAAGGTCACACAGCAAACAAGTGACAGAGCCAGTATTAGGACCCCGGTCCTTCCTACTCCCAGGTCTGTGCTCTATGCTATGCTGCCTCCCTCCTTCTCTTTCCCACCCACCTTTAGCTCTTAAAACTGTTTTGTTTTCAGCAGAGTTCCACTCAGTTTGACTAGGAACAAAAGTTGGGTCCAGGCAGGTAGGAAGGAGAAAGAGAAAGACTTTTAAGTTGGAGTGGGGGTGCTTAAGAGAAAGACAAGTTGGAGTGGGGGTGCTTTTGTATTTTCTAGATCTAAATTGTGTGTGTGTGTGTGTGTGTGTATGTTGATATACAAGTTGAAGGAATCCCTTTGCTGTGCCACAGAAATTATTTGGAAAAAGGGTCACCGCTGGTGAGCTTTTTGGAACGTTGGCAGCATTTCCTGATGTGGTGAGATAGAGTGCTACAGCTGGGATTTTCATGAAGATTTCCACGAACTAAGCTGGAATGGCACCTACTGTTCATTCATTCAATCATATTGAGCACTTACTGTGTGCAGAGCACTGTACTAAGCACTTGGGAAGTACAAGTCAACAACATATAGAGACGGTCCCTACCCAATAACGGGCTCACAGTCTAGAAGGGGGAGACAGACAACAAAACATGCAGACAGGCATCAAAATCATCAGAACAAATAGAATAAAAGCTATATGCACATCATTAACAAAATAGAATAGTGAATATGTACAAGTAAAAGAGAGTAATAATTCTGTACAAATATATACAAGTGCTGTGGGGAGGGGAAGGAGTTAGGGCGGGGGGATAGGGACAAGGAGAGGAAAAAGGGGGCTCAGTCTGGGAAGGCCTCCTGGAGGAGGTGAGCTCTCAGTAGGGCTTTGAAGGGAGGAAGAGAGCTGGCTTGGCAGATGTGTGGAGGGAGGGCATTCCAGGCCAGGGGAAGGATGTGGGCCAGGGGCCAACAGCGGGACAGGTGAGAACGAGATACAGTGAGGAGGTTAGCGGTGGAGGGTGCAGACTAGGCTGTAGAAGGAGAGAAGGGAGGTGAGGTAGGAGGGGGCGAGGTGATGGAGAGCCTTGAAGATGAGAGCGAGGAGTTTTTGCTTAATTTGTAGGTTGACAAGCAACCACTGGAGATTTTTGTGGAGGGGAGTAACATGCCCAGAGTGTTTCTACACAGAGATAATCCGGGCAGCTGAGTGAAGTATAGACTGAACTGGGGAGAGACAGGAGGATGGGAGATCAGAGAGGAGGCAAATGCAGTAATCCAGTCGGGATAGGATGAGAGATTGAACCAGCAAGATAGCGGTTTGGATGAAGAGGAAAGGGTGGATCTTGGCAATGTTCTGGAGGTGAGACCGGCAGGTTTTGGTGACAGACTGGATGTGTGGGGTGAACAAGAGAGCGGAGTCGAGGATAACACCAAGGTTGCAGGCTTGTAAGACGGGCAGGATGGTAGTGCCATGTACAGTGATGGGAAAGTCAGGGAGAGGGCAGGGTTTGGGAGAAGGTCCACATTACCTCCCCTTTAGCATTCCTTTGGCTCAGAGGGGCACAAATTAGGAGAATCCTAATAGGCATAGAAAAAAGCTGAACTTAAGCCAGCCAATCCGACCCTCTACGGGTGGCTGCTGAGGTGTGGAGGGAGGAGTGCCCAGATTCCCCTTCCACTTGGGATAGCCAGTCTATGAGCAGATTCCACCCAGGGAGAAGAGAGAAGCGGTATGACCTAGTGGAAAGAGCAAAGGTCTGGGAATCAGAGGACCTGAGTTCTAATCCTCACTTTGCCACTTGACTGCCATGTGATCTGGGGCAAGTCACTTCACTTCTCTGAGCCTGATACCTCATCTGTAAAATGTAGGCTGGGAATGTCTGTTTATGGTTATATTGCACTCTCCCAAGCGCTTAGTACAGTGCATTGCACACAGTAAATGCTCAAGAAATACAAATGAATGAATGAAAATGGGGGTTAAGGCTATGGGTCCCATGTAGTACATGGACTGTGTCCAACCTGATTATCTTGTATCTACCCCAATGGCTAATACAGTGCCTGGCATATAGTAAGCACTTAACAAATAACATTTTTTTAAAAAGTGTTCAATAAATATGATTAGTGCAATCATTACTCCTGAAACTCCAAGGGTTAAAGCCTCCTCTTTCCAGTCCATTATCATTATTATTTCCTTAATATCTCTCTTGTGGAAACATCGGCTTCAGAGTCTTCCTCTGGGGTTTACCCTGCCATTATTATTATAAATAAGTACCCAACATTGGCTCCCAGCAAGTACCCAAGATGACATCCCTGCTGGCTTTTCTTCTTGGTTGATAGACTGAGTGCTGAAGGGTTTGGTTTTTTTTCCTCTACTTTCCTAGTATCCTCTTTCTTGTTGGGTTTCACCTCTGTGATTGGTTGTGTTCCAGCTGATGTCATTGGTTGGGTGTGTGTGTGTGTGTGTGTATACACTATATTACACTATAGTCACAGCTCTTGGTCAGCCAAAATGAGAAGTAATGGGAGAAGATTTTGACTATGATGATATTTAAGTGCTTACTATGTGTCAAACACTGTTCTAAGTGCTAAGGCAGATGCAAGCTAATCAGGTTAGACACAGTCCCACGTCCCTGATTGGCTTGTATCCCTGTCCCACTTGGGGCTAACGGTCTTAATCTCCATTTTACAGATGAGGTATAGAGAAGTTAAATGACTTACTCATGGTCACACATGACCATGCTCACATTGTTCTCTTCCTCCCTTCAAAGCCCTACTGAGAGCTCACCTCCTCCAGGAGTCCTTCTCAGACTGAGCCCCCTCCTTCCTCTCCCCCTCCTCCCCCTCCCCCCCCACCTTACCTCCTTCCCCTCCCCACAGCACCTGTATATATGTATATATGTTTGTACGTATTTATCACTCTATTTTATTTGTACATATTTATTCTATTTTATTTGGTTTATATATTTTGTTTGTCTCCCCTTTCTAGACTGTGAGCCCACTGTTGGGTAGGGTCTGTCTCTATATGTTGCCAACTTATACTTCCCAAGTGCTTAGTACAGTGCTCTGCACACAGTAAGCGCTCAATAAATACGATTGAATGAATGAAGACAAGCTGCAGAGCTGGGCTTAGAACCCAGGTCCTTCTGACTCCCAGGCCCGCGTTTATTCATTCATTCATTCGATCGTATTTATTGAGCGCTTACAATGTGCAGAGCACTGTACTAAGCGCATGGGAAGTACAAGTTGGCAACATAAAGAGACAGTCCCTACCCAACAGTGGGCTCACAGTCTAGAAGGGGGAGACAGAGAAAAAAACAAAACGTTTTAACAAAATAAATAGAATAAATATGTACAAATAAAATAGAGTAATAAATACACACAAACATATATACATATATACAGGTGCTGAGGGGAGGGGAAGGAGGTGAGGCGGGGGGCATGGAGAGGGGGAGGAGGGGGAGAGAAAGGAAGGGGTGTCTGGAAAGGTCTCCTGGAGTAGGTGAGCTCTCAGTAGGGCCTTGAAGGGAGGAAGAGAGCGAGCTTGGCGGATGTGCAAAGGGAGGGCATTCCAGGCCAGGGGGATGACGTGGGCCGTGGGTCGACAGTGGGACAGGCGAGAGGGAGGCACAGTGAGGAGGTTAGCGGCAGAGGAGCAGAGGGTGTGGGCTGGGCTGTAGAAGGAGAGAAGGGAGATGGGGTGGGAGGGGGCAAGGTGATGGAGAGCCTTAAAGCTGAAAGTGAGGAGTTTCTGCCTCATGCGTAGGTTGATTGGTAACCACTGGAGATTTTTGAGGAGGGGAGTAACATGCCCAGAGCATTTCTGGACAAAGACAATCCGGGCAGCAGCGTGAAGTATGGATTGAAGAAGGAAGAGACAGGAGGATGGGAGATCGGAGAGGAGGCTGATACAGTAATCCAGACAGGATAGGATGAGAGCTTGAACGAGCAGGGTAGCGGTTTGGATGGAGAGGAAAGGGCGGATTTTGGCAATGTTGCAGAGGTGAAACTGGCAGGTTTTGGTGACGGCTTGGATGTGAGGGGTGAATCTTTATCTGTGTCTCTTAACTTTAGCTTCATTTCATAAATAACTGAGAACACATTTACTTTTGCGACTGCGTATTGATGGAAATTTTCAGCTGAGTTCCAGCACAAAGCCAATTTCAAGTTACAAAGAGTGAAAATCTTTACCAAAATTGGTAAAGATAGTTTCAAGAGGTCTTCCGTTCCATGGAGTTACAAGTTTCTTAAGGTGAATTTTTTTCCTCTAAGGAAGACTTGAATGTGAAAAGCAAGTTAGGCTCTACTGAAATCCCATCTCCTTCAGGAAGTCTTCCCTGACTCATCTCACACTTCCACACCCTATTTTTCCTCTCTTTTGTGTCACCAAGGCATTTGAGTGGCTTAATGTTAGAGCACAGGCCTAAGAATAAGAGGACCTGAGTTCTAATCATGTCTCTGACACATGCTTGCTGTGTGACCTTGGACAAGTCATGGAACTTCTCTGTGCCTCTGTTTCCTCGTCTTTAAAATGACGATTTAGTACCTGTCCTCCCTCTTATTTAAACTGTAAGCCCCCTATGAAGGGCATGGTCTGTGTCTGACCTGATTATCTTGTATTTACTCCACCACTTAGTACTATCCTTGGCACAGAGTAAGTGCTTGAAAAAAGAAAAATTATTCCTTCCAGGGTTCAGGAGACTGAGCCTTCCAGTAGCCCTGGTTTACTCCTTTAGTTTGTACTTCTGCTCCTTACCTTCTCCACACCCCTCTTTGCTCCCTTGCTTCCCAAAGAGGATAGAGTTTAAATGGCCAAGGTGAATTGGAAAATGCAGGCCTCTTTGGGGTGAGGTGAGGGAGTGGTAGGCATTTCTGGAGGAGCAACAAACTTTCAATTTGCTCCTGGGAAAACTGTTAAAAGTCCTGTATAAATTCCTTGGAGGAGGAGGAAAATCCTGGTCTCAAGTTAATGCATCTGATATTACTGAAAGTGAGTTTTGACCACACTTCAGCAGGAACAGAATGTACAGACTTCACTGTTTATAGGCCCAGGGAGCTACCGTGGTGACTGACTCTCACCCTACACAAGATCAAACTTCTGTCCATAGGCAGCCCTCCATGGTGTAGACCTCGGTTTCCTTCAAGCTGACGCCAACCCAGAGGTGGTGTGTGGTCAGGCCCTGAAGTGGGGAAATTGCAAGTCAGGGTGACTGTTTCCTTCATCAGAAATAGTTGGAAGAAAAAAAAGGTCATGCGACCCTCCCTGATGTCTCTGGTGATCAGATAACCTGCCCCTCTTTGAACTTAGCCCCCTGTCTCAGCCCCCGTCATTGTCGCTTTTAAAATTGTGTCCTCATTTTCCCCCGGTTCCTGTGTGGTTTTTTCCCCCTCCCTTCTCTCACCCAGCTCTGCTTTGAGGACTTTTTTTTTCTTGGTTCTCTGCCAGGCTGATTGCTTCTCCAGCAGTGGCCCCTAGGACTGTGGAGACTGGCTATGGATAATGAAACCTGGGAGAGAATAATAATGATGATGGTATTTGTTAAGTGCTTACTATGTGACAGGCACTGTACTAAGAATGGTCATGGCCCTCTCCTTGCCCCATTTTATTCTGGCCTAGACTGGTCTGGTCCCTGCAGGGAAGAAGCCAGAGGGCCATGTTATAGAAAAGAGAAAATTTAAACAGTGGAGCCAGTTTGGGAAGGAGAGGGGCTGCTGGGATGGAGAGGTCAAGATGGAAGGAAGGATAGATTTGGGGTTCATGGGAGTTGTGAAACAACAGGGCCTAGTGAGTAGAGCATGGTCCTGGGAGTCAGAAGACCTGGGTTCTAATACCAGGTTCTAATCCTGACTCTGCCACTTGTCAGCTGTGTGACCTTGGGTAAGTCACTTCACTTCTCTGTGCCTCAGTTACTTCATCTGTAAAGTGGGGATTTAAACTGTAAGCCCCACATGGGACAGAGACCGTGTTCAACCTGATTACCTTGTACCTACCCCAGCACTTAAAAGACAGTGCCTCCCACATAGTAAGCACCTAACAAATATCATATTTTAAAAAGGGGGGTTGGGGTGAGGGAAGGGAAGGGGAGAAATTTAAAATCTGACCAGGAGAGCAGAGGAAAAAGAAGTTCAAAGTTCAGTGAGTAGCCACGGAGGGAGTGAGAGGGCAAGCTTACCTAATGAATCAATGGTGTTTATTGAGTGCTTACTGTGTGCAGTAAGTATTAAGAACTTGGGAGAGTACAAAACAGCAGAGTTGGAAAGTCACCTACCCTGAGAACAACATAGCCTAGTGGAAAGAGCGTAGGCCTGGAAGTCAGAGGACCTGGGTTCAAATCCCTGCTCTGCCACTTGTTGGCTGTGTTTATCATGGGCAAATCACTTAACGTCTCTGTGCCTGATACATTACCTGTAATATGGGGATTAAGACTGTGAGCCCCAGGTGGACATGGACTGTGTCCAACCTGATTAACTTGTATCTACCCCAGCACTTGGAACAGTGGCCAGAAAATAGTAAGCACTTTAACAAATACCATAAAAAAGGCATTGCCGGTCAAGAGGAGGAGCTTACTGGCCAGTCAGCGTCACCAAGGAGGGTTGATGTGACTTTGGTTTTGCTTCCAATGAAGAAAAGTCAGGCCTGCAGCTGTACCAATGGGCTTAGTTTTGACCAAAGGGACCCTCCGGGTAACACTGTTCCAGGTCCACCAGAACCACCGTCTGACTAGTCGCCATGTCTGGTGTTGATCCATAAGTATTTCCAGTCCTTCCTGAGACACACAGGTCAGCTTCCTCGGAGGTGGGCCTTTCCTTGCCTGACCAAGACTCGGAAGTCCCTTCCAGAAGCCCGTTGTTGGGTAGGGATTGTCTCTATCTGTTGCCAAATTGTACTTTCCAAGCACTTAGTACATTGCTCTGCACACAGTAAGCACTCAGTAAATATGATTGAATGAATGTATGAATGAAAGCAATGAGAAACTAGCAATTGTTCCTCCATAACAGTGCCCTGAGGTATGCTAGGAGGGCTCCCATAGATGTGGGGGGGCAGGGAAGGGGGAAGGCAGATCTCATCCAGCATGAGCTCTACTTGAGTTGCTGCAGCCTCCTGCTCAACTCTGGCATAATTTTACTGCTGCTATTCTTAGTTTTATTAAATATTCACCTTTCTTATGATTATTCTCCTTTGGGTCTTTCCTACTCAACAGGAATTGTGAGCCCCTTACCCACCAGGGCCTGAATCTTAGCTGAGTGCTGTCCTCCATACTTTGTGAGTGCCTAATGAATGTCTGTTACGAAAAGAGTTGGATTAATATATTATCAGAGCTTAAAGTAAGACAAGATCTCTGCTTCTGTTCTCTGTAAACTGCAATGGAATAAAAAGCCAAAAAACTAACATTAAAGGCTCAAGATCTCAAACTTCCTTTCAGGTTTCTTAGGCCCTAATTCATGCAAGTGTCCTCTCGTGTAATGGATTTGGGAATTGTGGCTGGGAGTAACTGGTTTTATTAGCTTCTGTCATTAATCCCCAATTTTTAGCACTTGTCTGACTGAATTTCTACGCTAATAACTTTAAAAAAACAAAAACTTACTTTCCTTTCCCTGTGATTTGGCTAAGTGAGAAGCAGTTGACTATGTTGCTGCTCTTATCCTTTAGGCTCTGCGGCATTGAGCCATGAGCTCAGCCATTTTTTTTTTTTTCTGCCACACTAGCCATTGGCATGCATATTGCCCAATTATAGAAGTGTAAACGGAGCTCCCAGCTTGTTGCATTCCCTTACATAGCTACCGATCTCACTGCCGGCTCAGTCATACCAGACTTTCTAGAGCTTAGGAGGAGGCTTTTCCAATAAAAGGATTCAAGGACTCTCTGCTGTGGAAACTGATGTGGTTCTTCCAAGTCACTTATGACAAAATTTGATTTTTTTAATTTGGAAACAGGCTGTGATTTGGAAATATTTTCTAGGTGGTGCTTTCTATCCCTTCATTCTGGTCTGACTGCAAAATCTAATATAGAACTTGTTGTGAAATCTGACCTGAATGTTTGTCATGCTTTGTGGTTAAATTTTCAGGAATCACTGAGAGACTTTCTAATTCAATCAATCAATAGTATTTTGAGTGATTGCTGTGTGCAGAGCACTGTACTAAGTGTTGTGGAGAGTACACTTTCTCCAGAGTTGACACAAGGAGTTTACAGTTTAGATGAGAAGACAGACACTAACTTTAAGAAAATACAGATACTGAAGTGCTGTGGCTAAGAGGAGGGTGGTGGGTGAATATCAAGTGCTTAAAGGGTGCATTCTTTCAAACATGCTCATGTGTCCCTTATTCTTGGAAAATAAAAAATAAAATAAACTTACCTTGACCCCATGGCTACTTCTAGTTTTCGCCCCATTTCCCTCTTACCATTGCTCCAACCTCTGTGAGAAAGATGTCTATACCCACTGCCTCCACTTTTTCTCCTTCAGTTCTCACCTTGATCCCCTCCAATCTGGCTCCCACCCCTTATCTAACCCCTCAGAAACTGCCCTCTGTAAGGTTATCAATCAATCATATTTATTGAGTACTTACTATGTTCACAGCACTGCACTAAGCATTTGGGAGAGTACAATAATTATAACAAAGTTGGTAGTCATATTCCCTGCTCACAATGAGTTTGGTCTAGATGGGGAGACAGACACTAATATAAATAAATTATGGATATGTGCATAAGTGCTGTAGGGCTGTGGCAGGGATGAATAAACAGTGCAAATCAAGTGTAAGGGTGACACAGGAGGGAGTGGGAAAAGAGGAAGTGATGGCTTGGTCAAGGAAGGCCTCTTGGAGGAGATGTGCTTTTAATAAGGTTTTGAAGGTGGGGAGAGTGATCCTCCATTGCACGAGGGGACCTTGAGCCTGTTGTTGGGTAGGGACTGTCTCTATATGTTGCTAACTTGTACTTCCCAAGCGCTTAGTACAGTGCTCTGCACACAGTAAGCACTCAATAAATAAGATTGAATGAATGAAACTTAGCATTATCCTTGACTCATCTCTTCCATTCAATCCACAAATTGAATTTCATTTCTACCTTCAGAGTATTACTAAAATCCTCTCCACCTAAACTGCTGCCACACTGATCCAAGCACTTATATCATAACTACTGCTTTAGCCTCCTTGCTGACCTCGCTGCTTCCTATCTCTCCCCACTGTAGTCCATACTTAACTCCACTGCCCTGTTGTACTAAAAAAAAATTCAGTCCATGTTTCAGCCCTCCTTGAGAACTTCCAATGATTGCCCATCCTCTTCCACCTCAAATAATCTCCTTACCATGAACCTAAAAGCACTCAGTCACCTTAACCCTCCTATCTTGACTGGCATATTTTCTACTACAACCCAGTCCACTCTCTTCAATCCTCTAATGCCACCTACTCACTACCTTTATCTCATCTATAATAATAATTATGGCATTTATTAAGTACTCACTATGTGCAAAGAACTGTTCTAAGTGCTGGTGAGGTTACAAGGTGATCAGGTTGTCCCACAGGGGGCTCTCAGTCTTAATCCCCATTTTACAGATGCAGTAACTGAGGCACAGAGAAGTAAAGTGACTTGCCCTGTCACACTTTTGACATTTGGCAGAGCTGGGATTTGAATCCATGACCTCTGACTCCAAAGCCTGTGCTCTTTCCACTGAGACATGCTGCTTCTCTGACCGTCTCTTTTCCCATGTTCTCCCTCTGGAATGGAACTCCCTTCTCCTTCCTTATGACAGACCATCATACTCCCTATTCATTCAATCATATTTATTGAGTGCTTACTGTGTGTCAAGCACTGTACTAAGCGCTTAGGAAGTACAATGTAGCAACATATAGAGACGGACCCTACCCAACAACGGGCTCACAGCCTGGAAGGGGGAGACAGACAACAAAATAAAATATACTAACAAATAAATAGAATAGTAAATATGTACAAGTAAAATAAATACAGTAATAAATCTGTACAAACATATATACAGGGACTGTGGGGAGGGGAAGGAGGCAGGGGAGGGGGAGAGGAAGGACTTTCGAAGTCTTATTAAAATCACATCTCCTCCAAGAGACCTTCTCCAATTAAACCCTCTTTTCTCCTACTCCCTCTCCCTTTTGTATTGCCCTTACACTTGGATCTGTACCCTTTTAGCACTTGGTATTCACTCCACACTCAGCCCCACAACATTTATATATATACACATAGTTTATTATAGTGCCTGTATGCCCTTCTAGACTGTAAACTCCTTGTGGGCAAAGAACAGTGCTCAGCACTTGGAACAGTGCCTTGCACATAATAAGTGCTTAATAAATGCCATTATTATTATTATTATTATTATTATGTCTACCAATTCTGTTGTATTGTTCTCTTCCAAGCACTTAGTACAGTGCTCTGCACACAGTTAGTACTCAAATACCATTGATTGATTGATTCAGAACCAAGTCCTAGGGTGATACCAAAGGGAGAGCAAGTGGGGAGATGAGGGAGATGCCTGTTTACTTGTTTTTGTTTTGTTGTCTGTCTCCCCCCCCTTCTAGACTGTGAGCCCATTGTTGGGTAGGGATTGTCTCTATCTGTTGCTGAATTATAGTCTCCAAGCACTTAGTACAGTGCTCTGCACACAGTAAGTGCTCAATAAATATGATTGAATAAATGAATGAGGGCTTAGTCAAGGAAGGTCCTTGGAGGAAATGCAATTCTAATAAGGCTTTGAAGGTGGGGTGAGTGGTGGTCTGTCCTATATACAGGGGGAGGGAGTTTCAGGCCAGAGGGAGGATGTGAGCAATTAATTTTATGGATATGAAACCATGCATTTTACCCAGAAGGGCTGTCCAAACCAAGATTAACTTTAAATGTTCTCAGAGAGGCTACTGAATATGCTCAATGAGTTCTGGATTTTTTTTTTTTAAAGACACTAAGGCTAAGTGTCTACTATGGAAATTATTCACATATCAAATTATTTCAGGAGAAAAAAATAAGCTTGAAGTGTTCAAATAGTTGACACTAATCTCCTCGTGAGCTGGGACCATGTCTACCAACTCTGTTATTTACTCCCCCCCAGTGCTTAGTACAGTGCTCTGCATTTAGTAAGTATTCAATAAATACATCAATTGACTGATAAATGAAGCCACTGTGTGTTGCTGTTATAACCAACTAACCTAATTAGCATAGTAGGAGTCACCCAAATGCCAACCTGCTCCCTGGTCCTTTAATGTAGTTTCATAAGATCACCTGTTGGAGTATGTTCCATGATTTGTTAAATTTTTGAGGTTGATTTTATTCTGTAATCCTTTATTTACACAATTATCCATGATGAAGCCAAACCTTAGGGAGAGATTTAGAAGAAAGAGAATGGTTGGATTTGAAGTTTTGGAAGGTTGGTAATGAGATGATGGAGTCAGGGAACATTGGGTTAATTTTTCACTCTCTATCAACAAGGATGTAGTTGGGTTTTCCATGATAAGCCTCCAGCATTGTGTTACTTGCTTCCCTGCATCTTCACAGAAGGGGAGTGTGTACCTGTTGATACGAGCAGGTAGGTATTCATTGGGAAAAATAGAAATCAATCACAGTGGAATTTTTTGAGCACAGAGCACTATACTAGGAGTGTGGGAGATGTGTGGACATCTAAATTTTGTCTGGAAATAGATGAATGTGTATTTAACTGCTGAAATACTATAACTCACTTGTAATTAGAGAGTGGATTTTTAGTGTCTTACCTGATTTAACACAGATTCTACCTTCAAATAATTTTTTAAAGTATGATAAAATGTGGAAAAACTAAATTAAAAAAACCTTTATTTTTCATTCGTTCAATCATATTTACTGAGCAATTGCTGTGTGCAGAGCACTGAACTAAATGCTTGGGATGGTGCAATACAGCAATAAACAGTCCCATTCACCGTCCACAATGAGCTTACACTGTCAGAATGCACTTATTCACTTTATCAACTCGCCCAATTCCATCACAGTTAATTTGAATCAACAGTACATTTGAATGACATTGTCAGCATCTCCACTGTTATAAACAGAATCAATCAATCAATGGTATTTGAGCACTTACTGTGTATAGAGCATTGCACTAAGCACTTGGGAGGGTACAGTATTGCAGAGTTGGTAGACATTGTTCCTTGCCCACAAGGAGCCTACAGTCTGGACATATACCTTGTAGTTTGATGTATGGAGGGCTTGGCCACTATTCAATATCAACACAGGGTTGTTGGGGTGTGTGTGTGTAGGAGGTGATTTTCTTACTTCCCAATCTATAAAGAATCTGGAATTTCTTTTGATAACTGTCAGCTGGCTGATTTCAGCTTACCTCTTGAGTTCACCTTCTCCTCATACCAATGTACCGTCCTCAGAACAGAGATTTGGACATCTTTAGTTTTGGAACTGGGGTTGGAATTCAATTGCCTAAAATAAACCCAGCTTTCTTTAGTGGTAGATCTACCATGCGTAATGGAATTGCCAGTTGAATGATGAATGAGCTTTGATCTGAGGCTTCAAAGAAAGGAGTTTGTGCAGTGCCCTCTCTCTCATCCCTGCCATTTATGTTTCTGTATTACGTATCATTATATACCATTATGTATCAAGGAGTGCAGCAAGGGAGTAATAAAAATAATTGTGGTAGTCGTTAATTACTATGTGCCAAGTACTGTTCTAAGTTCTAGGGTAGATACAAAATAATCAGATCTGACACTGTCCCTAGACCACATAGGGCCCACATGGCTAAGAAGTTGGGAAGGCAAATATTTAACCTACATTTTTCAGGTGAAGAAGTAGACCCAAGGAAGTTGTGACTTGCCCGAGGTCCTACAGTCAGTAAGTGTTAGATCAGGTCTGAGAACCCAGTTCTCTGACCCCCAGCTTAATGGGATTAGGAGGGAATCGGGGGTGCCATAAATCGAAGTACTAGAGGTTTTTGCATAAGGGACCCATTTACAACCGGAGTGACCCCAGCAGAGCACAGCACTCTATTCGCTCCATGCACCAGTAGTTAATTGTCTTGGTAGCCACTGCAGTTTTCACTGGCCAAGTTAGCCAGCTATTTTTCAGGATTTCTGCCGAGCCTGATCACCTAGCATAAATCCTGGATAGTCCTTCAGCTAGAAGCCTTCACCCCTGGCCTAGCCCGGGCAGATATTTCCCTATTTTCTGAGTCATTCATTCAGTTGTATTTTGAGCTCCCACTGTGCACATAGTGCTGGGAAAAATATAATAAAGGATGAATAAAACTTTTTCCCTGGCCTTCAGGGGTTTGTCAAAAGAGGTCGGCAGTAAGATTGGCTACTGACACTAGGAAATGTTATTTTGTTCTTGTGTCTTCAAAGGGCAATGACCAACAATTTAAGCAGCATGGCTCAGTGGAAAGAGCACGGGCTTTGAAGTCAGAGGTCATGGGTTCAAATCCCGACTCCACCAATTGTAAACTGTGTAACTTTGGGCAAGTCACTTAACTTCCCTGTGCCTCAGTTACCTCATCAGGAAAATGGGGATTAAGACTATGAGCCCCCCTGTGGGACAACTTGTGCACCTTGTAACCTCCCCAGTGCTTAGAATAGTGCTTTGTAGATAGTAAGCGCTTAATAAATGCCATCATTAATTAACTAATTATAAGAACCCCATAACATTGCAGCTGAGGGAGCCAACGTCAGACTTCTTGCTGCTCAGACAGGACAGTCTGGAATGCAGTACTCATAACAATCACAGCCTTTCTAATGCTGCTTCCACTTTAATCTCTTCCAACCCTGCTTTGGGGTCAGAGGCCAACTGCTGCTAACACTGCTTCAGCTTCTCCCACCACTGTCCAGCAGGGCAGGTCTGGAGTGCCCAGATAATGCGGGTCAGAGAGAAGTTGTCTGTGTCCCAGAAGATGGGAGGACCAAGGCCATAATAGTAATAAGTGTATTGAAACTCCTACTATGTGACAAATTCAAGTGCTGAGAGGTAGGGTAATTAAATCAAAGTCTCAGTCCCACACAGGGCTGAGTCTGAGTGAGTCTAAATCTAATCATAATAAATATGATTGAATGAATGAAAGGGAGGGAGAACATGTATCATATTACCCATTTTGCAGATGAGGAAGTTGAGAAGCCGTGTGGTCTAATGGGTAGAGCATGGGCCCAGGACTCAGAAGGCCCTGGTTCTAATCCCAGTTCTGCCCCTGTCTGTGTAACCCTGGGCAAGTCACTTCACTTCTCTGTGCCTCAGTTATCTCATGTGTAAAAAGGAGATTAAGACTGTGAGCCCTACATGAGACATGGACTGTGTCCAAAATGGTTACCTTGTATCTACATGCTTTGCACATAGTAAGTGCTTAAAAAATGTCATCATTATTATAAAAAAAGAGGAAACAGAGGCCTATAGCGGTTAAGTGACTTGCCCAGTGTTCACCCACAGGCTTGGACTAGAACCTGGGTCTCCTAAATCCCAGTCTGGTGCTTTTTATAATTGGCCACACTCCTTCAAGCCATGCATAACTGTGGCTTCAAGTCAGGACTAGAGTCTCAATTTTCCTAAAAACCAGACCTGTACTCATTGTGCAGAACCAGCAACAGGACTGTATTGTTGTACATACCTGGTAATGATGATAAAAACATTTAAACGCTCTCTAAGTGCCAAACACTGCACTAAGCACTGGGAGAGATACAAGATAATCAGGTCCCACATGGGGCTCACGGTCTAAGTAAGAGGGAGCACAGGTATTGAATCCCCATATTTTTGCAGATGAGGAAACCTATGTACAATAAAGGTAAGTAACTTGCTCAAAGTCACACAGCGTACAAGTGGTAGAGCTGAGATTAGAACCTAAATCCCTTGATTCCCAGGCCTGTGCTCCTTTCCACAAGGCCACACTGCTTCCCATAACTAGAGGAGCCCTTCACTTTTGTATTGCCATAAGGGAATGCAAGACTTGTGAAAAAATGAACCTGAAATGTTCACATTTTTATCCCAAGTAAAAGAAAAATCTCAATTTATGGATTTTAAAAAATCCTAAATTTATTTATCTGTGATTCTTCTTAGAATTAGTCACAGTTCCAAGTTGCTAAATCCAGGCTTCTTTCCAAAAAGTAGTTCTATTAATCCTTGGAATGAGACTTTGTAAAGTTATAATGACCTGGACTAAGGCTTGTGTGTGTGTGTGTGTGTGTGTGTGTGTGTGCAGACATTGATAGAAGCAAGGGTATAAAACACTGTAAACCTTTGGCATAAATCTGTTAATTCCTGGGTCAACCCGTTCTGTCCAAATAAATAGACCAAAAAACACCGGTGACATTTAATTGGCCAAAGAATCAGAATCAGGAAAAATCTGTTTTGTATTTTTTGGTCTACATTGTATTTTAAATGGGGATCATTCAATTACCTCATTTTGAGTGTCATGGTTAAGCAGCCAGCCCCAGCACTAACATTGTACTTAGATAGTAAAGCGAAGCTGTGTTATTTTTGTCTGATGTTTGCCCTTCTATCAAAGATCTGAATGTAGAACTTGGCTACCTCCTGGTTTGAAATTGGAAACAGAGTGAGAACTCTGTCTTAACCTAACTTGACTGGCTGAGTATTATTGAAGATTCAGGGTCCTGAAGTTGTTTTGAACTAGCAATTTGGCAGGCTCGTGAAGTATGGGAGATCAAGGCTATGCCAAAACATGCATTTCAGGGTTTTGCCTGTTGCCATCTGGAGCAGAGTTATTCTACCATGTTTAACATCAACTAGCCATTAATTTAACTTGTAAGTGGTTCATTTATGCTGGGTGGGCTGACTTGGGGCTAATGTTGACATGCCAAGATATTGGGTGCTTTTTGTCATTCATTCATGCAATTGTATTTATTGAATACTTACTGTGTGCTGAACACTGTACTAAGCCCTGGGGAGAGTATAATACAACAATAAACAGTCCCAGTCCCTGACCACAATGAGGTTTCAGACTAGACGTGGGGACACAGACTTCAATAAAAATAAATAAAATGACAGTTATGTATATAAGTGCTGTGGGTCTGGGGTGGTGGGGGCAAGCAAAAGGAGTAAATCAGGGAGATATAGAAAGGAATTGGAGATGAGGAAAAGTTGGGCTTAGTCTGGAAAGGCCTCTGGGAGGAAATGTGCCTTCAATAAGGCTCTGAAGCAGGGGAGAGTAATTGTCTGGAAGATTTGAGGAGGGAGGGCATTCAAAGCCAGAAGCAGGATGTGGGCTAGCAATCAGTGGTGAGATAGGCGAGATGGAGGCACAAGAGAAGGTTAGTGCCAGAGGAGCAAAGTGTGTGGGCTGGATTATAGAAGGAGAGAAGTGATGTGATTAAGGAGGGGGCAAGGTAATGGAGTTCTTTTAAAGCCAAAGGTGAGGAGTTTTTGTTTGATGCTGAGGTGGATGAGCAAACAATGGAGTTCTTTGAAGAATGATGTGACATGTCCTGCAGGTTTTTGTAGAAAAAATGATCCGGGCAGCAGAGAGAAGTATGGACTGGAGTACAGAGAGGTGGCTGGGAGGTCAGCAAGGTGGCTGATGCAGTAATCCAGGATGGATAGGATGAGTGATTGTATTAACATGGTAGCAGTTTGGATGGAGAGGAAAGGGTGAACTTTAGTGATGAAGGGGGAACTTCAGTGATGTTGTGCAGTTGGGATTGACAGGATTTAGTGATAGACTGAATATCTGGGTTGAATGAGAGAGAGGAGTCAAGGATAATGCTAAGGTCATGGGCTTGTGAGGTGGGAAGGATAATGGTGCTGTCTACAATGATAGGATGGTCAGCGGGAGGACAGGGTTTGGGTGGAAAGATAAGGAGCTCTGTTTGGACATATTAAGTTTGAGGGGCTGGGAGGACATCCAAGTAGAGCTGTCTTGAAACAGGAGGAGAGGCTGGACTGCGGAGAGGGAGAGAGGTCAGGGCTGGAGAGGTAGATTTGGATATCATTCTCATAGAGGTGATAGTTGAAGCCTAGTTCTCTAGAGGAGTGGGTGTAGATGGAAAATAGAAGGTGACACAGAACTGAACCTTGAGCGATACCCAAAGTTAGGGGGTGGGAGGCAGAGGAGGTGTCCACAAAGGCACAGCCAGAGAAATTAGAGGAGAAACAGGAGAGGAAAGAGTCAGTGGAGCCAAGGTTGGATAACGTTTCCAACTATTGGGGGTGGTAGACAGTGTCAAAAGCAGCTGAGGTTGAGGAGGATTAGGATGGAGTAGAGGTCGTTGGATTTGGCAAGAAGGAGATCATTGGTGGTCTTTGAGAGGGTGGTTTCTGTGGAGTGGAGGGAGTTAAGGAGAGAATTTGAGGTGAGGAGGTTTCTGTGGAGTGGAGGGAGTTAAGGAGAGAATTTGAGGTGAGGAATCTGAGACGGCAAGTGTAGGCAACTTGCTCAAGGAGTTTGGAGAGGAATGGTAGGAGGGAGATGGAATGATAACTTGAGGGAGCCGGGGGGGGGTCAAGGTTTTTTCTTTGTTTGTTTTGAGGATAGGGGAGACATGGATATGTTTGAAAGCAGTGGGGAAGAAGCCATTGGAAAATGAAGGGTTGAAGATGGCTTTAGGGAGGGAAGAAGGGAGAGGGTGAGAGTTTGATAAAGTCTGAAGGAAGGGGGTCAGATGTGCAGGTGTTTTCGAGAGGATCTCCTCTAGAGATACTGTTGGGAAGGATGCCTTGGATTAGCAAAGCTTCTGTTCAATAGGCAGGCTACCTAGGGGGTGAAATGGGGTAAACCCCATTTTAGGGGGTGAAAGTGAAGGAAGCCCAGAAGAAGGTGATGTGACCAAGCTGGTACTTACCAAGTAAAAATGAGGATATATAATGAGACTTGCCTAATGCTTAAGCCATGGCTTTGCCATCAAAGGCACTTAAATCCCTGGTCTTCTCACAAAATTGTAAATTATTCTCTATCCAGCCTCTTGCCTGTGTTCTCTTTCCTTTGGCTATAGCTTGTGGTTCCAAACAGGAAAAGTCCTCTAACCTTAAAAGAATGATCTAAAGACTAATTTTTATCGTTCAAAACATCCATAGGACTAGCTAGGACTCCTGATTTGATCTGTGAAGGGCTTATTGATGACATATAATAGCCATAGTAAGGTTAAAAATTGAACTATTATCAGTTTTAAAATAAACTTAGCTCTCCTCTTTCTTAACCCTAAATTGAACAGGTCATGTCCATATATCTCATGCAGTCCTTAACCTTGAGCTTTCTAAATTCAGCTCTTTCAGGAATCAAGCAATCAATGGAATTTGAGTTCTCACGTTGTGCAAAGCACTGTATGAGGCACTTGGGAGCATTCAATATGACAGTTGGTAGACACATTCCCTGCTCAGAACAAGCTTACAGTCTCAAGGGATGTTCTGTTCTTGTTGCTTGTAAAATACTGGGAAGCAGCGTGGCATAGTGGATAGAGCTTGGACCTAAGAGTCAGAAGGACCTGGGTTCTTCTCCCAGTTTTGCCACATGTCTGCTATGAGACTTTGGGCAAGTCACTTAACTTTTCTGAGCCTCAGTTACCTCATCTGTAGAATGGGGATAACAAGTGTGAACCCTATGTGGGACAGGGACTGTGTCCAACCAGATTAACTTATATCTATCCCAGTGCTTGGCATATAGTAAGCACTTAACTAGTGCTTTTATTAAGTGCTCTACAGTCTAAACTCATATGGGGCAGAGTCTTTTGATTCCATTATGTTTGAAGCTCCTAATACAGCTCCTTGCACAGTGTTTTATGCTGTGGAGTCACCTCCAACCCATAACAACACCATAGACACATGTCTCCCAGAACGCCCCGCCTCCCTGTGCAATTGTTTTAGTAGTGTATCCAGAGAGTTTCTTAGTTAAAAATATGGAAGTGGTTTACCATTGCCTCCTTCGGTGCAGTAAATTTGAGTCTCCACCCTCGACTCTGTCCCATGCCACTGCTGTCCAGCATAGGTGAGTTTTGACTTGTAGCAGATTGCCTGCCACTCGCTAACCACTGCCCAAGCTAGGAATGGAATGGTTATGCCTCTGCTGACTCTCCCTCCCATAGTCGAGACTGGTGGAGTACTGGAAACGCTTCAGGTGTAAACCTGATAGGGAACCTTACACATTAAGTACTCGAATACCACAGATTCATCCCTCTAGACTCTATGCTTACTGTGGGTAGGGAATATGTCTACCAATTCTGTTGTACTGCACTTTCCCAAGTGCTTAGTGTTTTGAGAACCAGCGAGGCTCAGTGGCAAGAGCCCGGGCTTGGGAGTCAGAGGTCATGGGTTCTAATCCCACCTCCACCACTTGTCAGCTGTGTGACTTTGGGCAAGTCACTTAACTTCTCTGTGCCTTAGTTCCCTCATCTGTAAAATAGGGATTAAGAATATGAGCCCCTCGTGGGACAACCTTGATTACCTGTATCCCCCCCACCAGCGCTTAGAACAGTGCTTGGAACATAGAACGCGCTTAACAAATACCAATATTATTATTTTGCACACAGTGAATCCCCAATAAATATCATTGATTTTATTAATTCTTGAATTTTACATCCCCCATCTCCTTATTAGAAACACATCTCCTCCAAGAGGCCTTCCTCAACTAAGTTATCACTTCCTCTTCTCCCATTCCTTTCTGCATTATCTTTGCACTTGGATTTGTACCCTTTATTCACCCCTCCCTCAGGCTCATAACACTTGTGTACATATCTAATTTATTTATATTAATGTCCATATCCCCCTCTAAACTGTAAGTCGTTTGTGGCCCGGGAACATTTCTACCGAATGTTATGCCATGCTCTCCCAGTCAATTGTTTAATTGAGCTCTTACTGTGTGTAGAGCACTGTACTATTGGGAGAGTATAACAAAATAAAACACATTCCCTGCCTTCAACAGGCTTAAAATCTTGAGGGGGAGAAAGACAGTAATACAAATTACTAATATGGATATAAGTACTGTGGTGCTGAGTAGGGGCTGGGGGGCAGTTAATAAACAGAACAAATCAGAGTGATGCAAAAGGGAGTAGGAAAAGAGGACAGGAGGGCTTAATCAGGGAAGGCATCTTGGAGGAGATGTGCCTTCAATAAGGCTTAAAGGAGAGGAGAGTAATTGGCCTTTGAATATGAAGAGAGAGAGCATTCCAGGCCAGGGGCAGGATGTAGGTGAGAGGTCAGCAGCAAGATAGATGAGATGGAGGTACAGTGAGTAGTTTGGCATTAGAAGAGCAAAGTGTGTGGGTTGGGTTGTAGTCAGAGAGTAGCAAGGTGAGGTAGGAAGGGACAAGGTGATGGAGTGCTTTAAAGCCAATGGTAAGGAGTCTATGGATGGCGAACCTCTTGAGGAGTGGGGAAACATGGACAGAATGTTTTTGTAGAAAAAATGATCTGGGCAGCTAAGTGAAGTATGGACTGGAGTTGGGTGAGACAGGAGGCAGGGAGGTCAGCAAGGAGGCTGATACAATAATGATTGATTGGGAAGTGAAAGGTGCCCATTCTGCTTGTAGGGCAGTGCAATTTTCCCCACTTGAAATGAGCACAGCGACTGTGTAGCTGGATGTGTTCTATTTCAATCTGATCTTGGACATGATTTGGTTGGGAAGGTGGATGTCAGAATGTACTTGCGTGCACCTGTTTCCATGTGGAAACAGGCAAGCAAAAACACATCAGAGTAAACTTGAGTCTGAGGTGAAGTAAGCCACGAGGCCTAATGAAAATAGCATATGACAGTCAGAACACCTGGGTTCTAATCCCAGCTCTGCCACTTGCCTGCTATTGTGACCTTGGGCAAGCCACTTGATTTCTCTTTGCCTCAGATTCTCATCTGTGAAATGGGGATTTGCCTGTTCTTCTTCCTACTTGGATTGAGCCCCACATGTGAGACAGGACCCATTTCCAACTTATCTCCTATCTACCCCAGTACTTATAGTAAGCTCTTAACAAATTCTATTTTATTATGATTACCATCGTGTCTTCCAGGTACCTGCATGCTTTGAAAGAATATCTTTCAAGTAAGCCCCTGCCTACAATCAATCAGTTGTATTTACTGAGCACTTACTGTGTGCGGAGTGTTGTATTAAGCACTTGAGTAGAATACAACAGAGTTGATAGACAAGTTTCCTGCCCACTATGAGCTTAGAGCCTAGATGGGAACTTAGAGTTTAGAAGGAGAGGTAGACAGTATAAATGAATAGCAGATATGTATGCAAGTGATGTGGGATTTAGGGAGGGGTGAAAAAAGGGTACAAATTCAAGTGCAAGAGTAACAATGAAGGAGTGGGATAAGAGGAAATAAGGGCTTGGTGGGGAAAGGCCTCTTGGAGGAGATATGCTTTCAGTAAGGCTTTAAAGGTGGAGGGAGCATTCATCTGTCGGGTAGGAAGAGGGATGGCATTACAAGCCATAGGCAGGACCTTGGCAAGAGGTCGGCAGGGAAATAGATGAGCTCGAGGTACAATGAGTAGGTTGACATGAGAAGAGAAAAGTTTGTGAGCTGGGTCATAGTAGGAAATCAATCAATCAATTGTATTTATTGAGCGCTTACTGTGTGCAGAGCACTGTACTAAGCGCTTAGGAAGTACAAGTTGGCAACATATAGAGACAGTCCCTACCCAACAGTGGGCTCACAGTCTAGAAGGGGGAGACAGACAACAAAACAAAACATTAACAAAATAAAATAAATAGAATAGATATGTACAAGTAAAATAAATAGAGAAATATGTACAAACATATACAGGTACTGTGGGGAAGGGAAGGAGTTAAGACGGTGGGGATGGAGAGGGGGACGAGGGGGAGAGGAAGGAGGGGCTCAGTCTGGGAAGGTCTCCTTGAGGAGGTGAGCTCTCAGTAGGGCCTTGAAGGGAGGAAGAGAGCGAGCTTGGCGGATGTGGGGAGGGAGGGCATTCCAGGGCAGGGGGATGACGTGGGCCGGGGGTCAACAGCGGGACAGGCGAGAACGAGGCACAGTGAGGAGATTAGCGGCAAAGGAGTGGGGGGGGGGGGGGGGGGCGGGCTGGGCTGTAGAAGGAGAGAAGGGAGGTGAGGTAGGAGGGGGCGAGGTGATGGAGAGCCTTGAAGCTGAGGGTGAGGAGTTTCTGCCTGATGCGCAGATTGATTGGTAGCCACTGGAAATTTTTGAGGAGGGGAGTAACATGCCCAGAGCATTTCTGGACAAAGACAGTCCGGGCAGCGGCATGAAGTATGGATTGAAGTGGGGAGAGACACGAGGATGGGAGATCAGAGACTAAGCTGATGCAGTAGTCCAGACGGGATAGGATGAGAGCTTGAACGAGCGGGGTAGCAGTTTGGATGGAGAGGAAAGGGCGGATCTTGGCAATGTTGCGGAGCTGAGGCCGGCAGGTTTTGGTAACGGCTTGGATGTGAGGGGTGAATGAGAGAGCGGAGTCGAGGATGACACCAAGTTTGCGGGCTTGTGAGACAGGAAGGATGGTAGTGTCATCAACAGTGATGGGAAAGTCAGGGAGAGGGCAGGGTTGGGGAGGGAAGACAAGGAGTTCAGAGGTGAGATGGGGCAATATGAATGGGTGCTTTCTAGCCAATTATAAGGAGTTTTTGTTTGTTATGGAGGTGGATTGGCAAGCACTTGGGGTTCCTTGAGGAGTGGGAAAACATGGGCTGAACACTTGCAGAAAAATGATCTAGGCAGCAAAGGGAAATATGCACTGGAGTGGGGAGAGGCAGGGAGGTAAGCAAGGAGGCTGAGAGAGTAATCAAGGTGGCATAGGATAAGTGCTTGGATTTAACATGGTAGCAGTTTAGATGGAGAAGAAAGGATGGACTTTAGCAATCTTGTGAAGATTGAACCAACAGGATTTGGTGACAGATTGAATATGTGTTGTTTCATTCATTCAAGCATATTTATTGAGTGCTTATTGTGTACAGAGCATGTACTAAGCACTTGTAAAGTACAACTCAGCAACACAGACAATCCCTACCCAACAGTGGGCTAACATTCTAGAAGCAGGGAGAAAGACAACAAAACAAGTAGACAGGCATCAATATAAATAAATAGAATTGTAGATATGCACATCATTAATAAATATGTACATATATGCAAGTAGTACGGGACAGGGAGTGGGGTAGAGCAGAGGGAGAGAATTGGGGCAATGGGGAGGGGAGGCGGAGCAGAGGAAAAGGGGGGCTCAGTCTGGGAAGGCCTCCTGGACGAGGTGAACTTTCAGTAGGGCTTTGAAAGGAGGAAGTGTGCTAGTTTGGCAGATGTGAGGAGGGAGGGCATTCCAGGCTAGAGGTAGGACATGGGACGGGGTCGACGACGGGACAGTGAGAATGAGGCACAGTGAGGAGGTTAGCGGCAGAGGAGAGGAGAGTGCAGACTGGGCTGTAGAAGGAGAGAAGGGAGGTGAGGTAGGAGGGGGCAAGATGCTGGAGAGTTTTGATGAGCTGAGGATAAAGCCAAGGTTATGCACTTGTGAAACAGGGAGTGTAGTGGTGTTGTCTACAGCAATGGAAAAGTCAGGAGGAAGATAGAGTTTAAGTGGGGTGCTGAAGAGTTCTGTTTTGGACATTTTAATTTTGAGGAATCGTTGGGGTATCCAAGTAAAGATGTCCTGAAGGCAGGGGAAGCAGAAGACTTCAGAGGAAAGAGATTGTGATCTTAAAGCCAAATTGTGGGGGCTTGAAGTCTGCATGACTGACACTTCGATCTCAAGGGTGTACTGATTTATTTTTTCTCTTGATCAGCAAATGCTTTATCTAATTCTAATCTAATTTGACTTACTGTTTCCACATACCTTCCCTTTCCATCTTCTAGGGCATTGTTTTGATTGTTTTAATAATTATTGTGGTATTTAAGCACCTACTGTGTGTCAAGCACTGTTCTAAGTGTTGGGGAAGATATAAGATAATCAGGTCAGACACAGCCCCTGTCCCAAACAGGGCTCACAATCTAAGTAGGAGGAGGGAACAGCTATTAAATCCCCGTTTTACAGATGAGAGTTAAATGAAATAAAGTGACTTTTCAAGGTCACACAGAGGGATGTGGCAGAGCTGGTATTAGAACCCAGGTCCTCTTACTCCCAGACCTGTGTGTTTTCCATTAGGCCACACTGCATCTCTGAAAAGCCTTACCTCAGCAATGAGCAGCCTTGGGTTCTGTCCTCTAGCAGCAAAGCTCTTTTCCTCTTACTTCATTCATCACTGCCCTTGTCTCAAATATCTCTATTCTGTGTGTCCACCCCCAGCCCTCTCCACTACCTTATTCTTAAATCATGAGGCCAGGGATGGAGTCTAATTCTTGACTTGTGTTTTTCCCCAGTGCTTTGCACACTGTAGGAACTCAGTGTATATTATTGAAAGAATGAATAGACCCTGTAAGTCTGTCTTTTTCCTTTTTTTTTTTTTCTGCCCAAGAATGACTTCTATTCCCTGGGATCCCTACTGTTAGGTGGAAAAAAGCAAAAGGTCTTTATGATAACCCAGTAATGGTACGAAACTTTAGCTGTGGGCTACCCACAGGGAAGGATACAAAATAATAATATCAGACATAGTTCCTATTCCACACAGGGAACTGAGTGGAAAGATCACAGGACTGGAGGTCAGAGGGCCTAGTTTGAATCTCTTCTCTTCCTCTTGCCTGCTATGAGACCTTGGGCAAGTCACTTAATTGCTTTGTGCCTCAGTTTCCTCATCTGTAAAATAGGGGTTAAATGCCCATTCTCCCTCTCCCTTAGATTGTGAGCCCTGTTTAGGACAGGAACTAGGTCCAATCTGATTGCATTCTATCTTCCCTAGCACTTGGTACAGTGTGCAGCCATAATAGATGTTTAACACATACCACAATCATTATTCCTCAGAATTCGCAATCTAACTGGTTGTGAGAAGCAGCACAGCCCAGTGAAGAGCACAGCCCTGGGAGTCAAGGCCTCTGCTACTTGTCTGTTGTGTGATCTTGGGCAAGTCACTTCTCTGCCTCATCTGCAAAATGAGAATTAAGACTGTGATCTCCATCTCCTCCCCCTCCCCACAGCACCTGTATATATGTGCATATGTTTGTACGTATTACTCTATTTATTGTATTTGTACATATTTATTCTATTTATTTTGTTAATATGTTTTGTTCTCTGTCTCCCCCTTCTAGAGTGTAAGCCCACTGTTGGGTAGGGACCATCTCTATATGTTGCCAACTTGTACTTCCCAAGCGCTTAGCACAGTGCTCTGCACACAGTAAGTGCTCAATAAATATGATTGAATGAATTAATGAATGTGGGGCATGGACTGTGTTCAACCTGCTTAGCTTATATGTACCCTAGCACTTAATAGCCTGGCACATAGTAACACCCTACTTTCACCCCCTAACCCAGCCCCAGAGCACCTATGTACATTTCTGTAATTTATTTACTTATAATAATAGTGGTATTTGTTAAATTCTTACTGTGTGCCAGACTCTGTACTAAGCACTGGGGTGTATACTAGCAAATAGAGTTGGACGCAGTCCCTGTCCCATTTAGGGCTCACAGTCTTATTCCTCATTTTACAGACGAGGTAGCTGAGGCACAGAGAATGAAGTGACTTGCCTAAGGCCACACAGTAGACAAGTGGAGGAGATGGGTTTAGAACCCATTACTTCTTGATTTCCAGGCCCATGCTCTAATGCCTTACATTAATATTTGTCTCCCTGTTTAGACTGTAAGCTCGTTGTTGGCAGGGGATGTGTCTATTGTTTATTGTAATCTCCCAAGCACTTAGTACAGTGCTTTGCACACATTAAGCCCTTAATAAATGTGATTGAATGAATGAATTAATGAAAAAAGAGATGTGGGTGGAGGAGGGGAATCTTTGTGCCAAAAGCAATGTGCAAGTAACGATAGAAAGTAGAATGAAATCTGTAAGTTTTGAAATATCAGACTTAATCGTTGACTATGCACTAGTGAGAGGTGGATTTGGGGTAGGTAGAATTCAGAGTATTAGAGAAGACTTGGAAGGTGTAGAAGTTTAGAAGGGCTTGGAAAATATGGTGCATTGAGGTCTGGCAGAGTATTATCCCTGTCTTACAATTAAAGAGGTAGTCTCCTTGTGGATCCTGCTTGGAACTCTTATTACACAAGGTTTTTAGTTGGACACAGTCCCTGTCTCACATGGGACTCTCAGTCTAGGTGGGATGGAGTAGAATTTAATACCCCATATTACAGATGAGGAAACTGAGGCACAGAGAAGCTAAGTGACTTGTTGTTCACACAGCAGACAAGTGGCAGAGCTGGGACCAGAACCTTGGTCCTCTGGCTCCCAGGTCTGTGCTCTTTCCATTAGACAAAACTGTTTCTCTTCATCCATTATTGGTCTTTTCAGCCACACCTTCATTCACAGGGGAATTCCACCACCAATGGTGACTTTGGATTTTGAAGAACAATGAAATAAGATTGAGCAAGCAAAAGAACAGAGAAGTTGTGACTTGCTTGAGATTAGTCCTCTGGATTCTAGACCCATATATTTTCATCTAGGCAACACTTCCTCTAGGGCATGTGCCTACAAAAACAGAGAGTACTTGAGAAGGAATAAACGCAAGGGGAAAAAAAAATCATTGTTGAACTTTTTTTTTTCCCCAGATCTTAAAAGCACTGAAGAGACTAGAGGTTTTGGAAATGTCCCTGGATGTCTTAGTGGTAAGTTTTCTAACTGATGAATGAGTTTCTTGGATCATTCTCCCAGTTGTTCACTGCTCTGCATCAAGGGAATACAACTGGCTTTTTCACACACCTTTATCTGAAATCACTGACTGTTCAAGGAAGCTTTGTAAAACTCAGAATGTGATGGTCGCACAATTTTAGTTTTTCTAGGGTAAGAAAGAATCAGACACAGTCTCTGATCCAAATGGAGCTTGGAATCTAATGGGGAAGGAGAAAAAACATACATGTAGACATGGTGTATGTTTATGGGCTCTAAAGCTTAAGAGTACATATAGCCTCCTTAACTGCAGGTGTAAATGAATTCAATCAATGGTATTTATTGAGCACTTACTGTGTTCAAAACACTGTACTAAGCACTTAGGAGAGTACAATGCAATAGGGTTGACATGATCCCTGCCCACAAGGAGCTTACAATCTAGAGTGAGACACAAACATTTAAAATAAATTACAGATAGGGAAATAGTAATGTCATTCAGTCAATTGTATTTGAGTGCTTACTGTGTGCAAAGGACTATACTAAGTGCTTGGGAGAATACACTATAACAGGCACATTCCCTGCCCACAATGGGCTTACAGCTTCAAGGGGGAGACGGACATTTAATATAAGTAAAATTACAGATATGTACATAAATACTGTGTGGCTGGGAAAGGGGATGAATAAAGAGAGGAAGTCAGGATGATACCAACGGGGAGTGGAAGAAAAGGAAAAGAGGGCTTAATTAGGGACTCTTGGAGAAGATGTGCCTTCAATAAGGCTTTGAAGTAATTGTATGTTGGATATGAAGGGAGAGGGCATTTCAGGCCAGAGGCAGAAAGTGGGTGAGAGGTTGGCAGTGAGATAGATGAGTTCAAGGTAAAGTGAGAAGATTAGCATTAGAGGAACAAAGTGTGCAGGCTGCTTTGTAGTAGGAGAGTAGGAGAGGACACAGTGATTGAGTGCTTTAAAGCCAGTCAGCGGTAAGGAGTTTCTGTTTGCAGAGGTGGATTGGCAACCACTGGAGGATCTTGAGGAGTGTAGAAATGTTTTTGTGGAAAAATGATCTGGGCAGCAGAGTGAAGTATGGACTGGAGTGGGGAGAGATAGGAGGCTGATGCATTAATCCAGGCAGGATAGGATAGGTGACTGGATTAACATTGTAGCAGTTTGGATGGAGAGGAAAGGGCAGATTTTAGCGATGTTGTGAATTTTGAACCTGGAGGATTTAGTGATGGGGAATATGTGGGTTGAATGAGAGAGAGAGAGAAGTCAAGGATAACGGCAAAGTTACAGACTTGTGCGACAGGAAGGGTAGTGGTGCCATCGGCAGTGATGGGAAGGAGAGGATTTGGGTTGGAAGATTAGGAGTTTCATTTCAGATGTTAAGTTTGAGTGATGGTGGGACATGCAAGGAGAGATGTCTTGAAGGCAGGAGGAAATGCAAGACTGAAGAGAGGGAGAGAGAAGATGTAGACTTAGGAATCATCTGCATAGAGGTGATAGTTGAAGCTATGGGAGCAAATGAGTTATCCAATGAAGTGGGTATAGATGGAGAATGGAAGGGGGTCCCAGAACTGAATCTTGAAAGACCCTCACAGTTTGAGGGTGGGAGGCAGAGGAGGAGTCCATGGAAGAGACTGAGAATTAGTGGCTAGAGAGATAAGAGGAAAGCCAGGAGAGGACAGCGTCAGTTTATGGACAGTATAAGGAAATATAGGTAAGTGCTATAGGCCTGGGGTGACTATCATAGTGCTTAAAAGGTACACAGCCAACTGAATTGTCCATGCAGGGAGGATGGCAGAGAAGAGAAATGAGGGCTTAGTCAGGGAAGGCCTCTTGTAGATGTGATTTTTAGGACGCCTTTGAAGATGAGGAGGGTGGTGGTATGTTAGATATGAAGTGGGAGGGAGTTCCAGGCCTAAGGGAAGATGTGGGCAAGAGGTCAGCAGGGAGATAGACAAGATCTAAGTGTACAAAGAGAGAGTAGGCTGGTGTTAGAGGAGCAGCGTGTGTACGTTGGGGTGCAGCAGGAAATCAATGAGCTAAATTAGGAAGGAGAGCTGATTGCCTTAAAACCGAAGGTTAGGAGTTTCTGTTTAATGTAAAGGTGGATGGTCAAACACTGGAGGCTGTTGAGGAGTGGGGAGATATGGACTTAATGGCTTTTTGGGAACTATAATCCAAGCAGCAGAGTGAAGTATGGACTAGACAGGGGAGAGACAGAAGGCAGGGAGGTAAGTGAGAAGACTGATGCAGTAGAGAAGGCAGGAAATGGTTCAAAGGCAGACAAGGCAAATCTTTGTGAAGAGATAAGTATTTTCTGAAAATAAATAAATTTTCTAAGAGTATTCCAAGATACCTTAACATTTTTTTTAATTAAAAATTATGTAAGCCCATTTTAACAAAGCAAGCAATGTGTGATTGTGGTTGAACCTGCGGGATTTAGTGATGGGTAGAATATGTGGGTGAAGAGAGAGAGAGAGAGAGAGAGAGAAGTCAAGGATAATGCCAAGGTTACAGGCTTGTACCACACAAGCTTTTCCTCACTGGAGTTGGGGAAAAAGATGAGTGATGGAAGAAAAAAGCTGATTGGCGTTCAGTATAAAAAAAACTATTAAAAGAAACATGTTGGATATGAGATGTTGGAAAGATCTTCTATGGCATCATTCATTTCTTTGAGAGTAAGATGAGGGATTGTGCTGTATTAACTTGAAGATAAGTACATAATATTATCAATGTGTTCCTACGATAACCATCTTATTAAATATAAAATCTCCTAAGGCCTGGAAATGAATTTAGCCATCAGTTCCTCAGCTCCAGTTGCCAGGTCTAGAGTGAGGGTGCTTAATATGGGACAGTGCTATGAAGAAGGAGGGCTTCTAGGACTTTGAAAGAAACAGCATGGCCTAGTAAAATGGCACACCCTGGGAGTCAAAAGACCTGAGTTCTAATCACTGCTCTGCCACTTGTCTGCTGTGTGTTCTTGGGCAAGTCACAACTTCTCTGAGCCTGAATTGCCTTACCTGTAAAATAAGGATTAAGACTGTGAGCCACATGTGGGAAATGAACTGTGTCCAATCTGATTAGCTTGTATCTACTCTAGTGCTTAGTACAATGTCTGGTACATAGTAAGCACTTAACAAATACCTGTAAAAAAAAAAAAAAAAAAGTAGTAGCAATAATGGTATTTATTCAGTATTTAACGAGGCTGATACACCATACCAAGTCCTTGGGAAAGTACAACAGAAGCAAAATACTAAGTCCTTGCCCACTAGGACCTTATAATCTAATGGAGGCGACGGATGCGTAATATTTACCCAACTCTTTTATACTGTTCTCTCCCATGAGCTTAAAACAGTGCTTTGCACACATTAAGTGTTCAGTACATATGACTGATGAAAAGCAGGAGGAACAAGGAAATTGTAGATAGGGAACCAATCAGTGGCATCTAGTGAAAGCTTTACATTATACCGTGCACAGCACAGTATAACAGAGTTGGTAGCCATATAGGCAGGGAAAGAGCCCATTCCACTAAGAATAATTTGCACAACAGCCCAGAGTTGAGAAAACTGAGTGCTTGGAATCTCTAATGGAGAAGACAACAATTAGAGATGGGAGTGCCATTTGGTGGAGAACCTTGAAGGCCATGGTCCAGATTTCTTAACTGTGAACCATTTGACAACAGGCAGCCCCAGAAGCCATTCATTTATTCAATCATATTTATTGAGTGCTTTCTGTGTGCAGAGCACTGTGCAAAGCACTTGAGAGAAGGCCTAGTGGTATCTTTAACAAAAGGAGCTGTGGATTTCCCCTGCCTTCCCCACGCCCAACAGTGAGGGAAGGGCCCAGAAGATTCTAAAATAAGAAATAATAATAATAATAGTGGTATTCATTAAGCATTTTTGTACTAAGCACTGGGGTAAATATAAGACAATCAGGGTGGACACAGCCGCTGTCACACTCGGGGCTTCCTATTGACTCCCTATTTTACAGAATTAAAAAAACTGAGTTACAGAAGTTAAGTAGCTTTCCCAAGGTGACACAGCAGGTATGTGGTAGAGGCAGGAACTAAACATTAGGCATTTGTACCCGCTTTTCTTCTCTTCCTGACAGTCAGCTTCAATTGTTCACTCAATTCCCTGCTTCCCCAAATCCACTCTCACCTTTCATCTTTTTTTTTTTTTTTTATAACGTCTATCTCCCCATTTGTACTGTGAGCTCCTTGTGGGCAGGAAATGTGTCCACCAACTCTGTTTTAGTGAATTCTCTGATATGCTTAGTTGAATAATAATAATGGCATTTATTAAGCACTTACTATGTGCAAAATACCTGTAACTGCACATAGTAAGCGCTTAATAAATGCCATTAAAACAAACAAAAAAAAAAAACACTGTTCTAAGCACTGGGGAGGTTACAAGGTGATCAGGTTGTCCCACGGTGGGCTCACAGTCTTCATCCCCATTGTACAGATTAGGTAAATGAGGCCCAGAGAAGTTAAGTGACTTGCCCAAAGTTACACAGCTGACAAGTGGCAGAGAAGGGATTTGAACCCATGACTTCTGACTCCAAAACCCGTGCTCTTTCCACTGAGCAACGCTGCTTGCTCTGCACACTATAAACACTCAATAAATATGGCTGCTGAACACTGTACTAACCACTTGGGACAATACAATACAATGGAGTTGGTAGACATGATCCCTGTCCACAAGGAGCTTGCCACCCAAAGGGGCATGCACACTGAAATTACAGATAGGGGAAATGGAGTATGAGAATATGTACCTAAGTGGTGTGGGGCTGGAATGATTAACAAAGAGTTGAAGGGGCAGATTTAAATGCACAGGGAATGTATTAGGGAGGGTGATTGGGAGAAATTAAGGCAGCTTTGGAGAAGGTGTGAAATTTTTTTTTTTTTTTTTTTTTTTAGTTAAGGTTTTGAAGATAGAGAGAGATGTGGACTGTTGTATATGTAATGGGAGGGAGTTCCAGGCCAGAGGGTGAATGTGAACAAGGGGTCAATGTTAAGATGGAGAGAATCGAGGCACAGTGAGGTTGTCAGGGGAATGAAATGTGCAGGTTGGGTTATAGTAGGACATCAGTGGGGTAAGGTAGGATGAGGAGAGCTGATTGAGAGCCTTAAAGTTGATAAGCAACCACTGGAGGCTTTTGTGGAGTGGGAAAATGTGGACTTAACTTTCCTAAAACAAATGATCCAGGCCAGAGTTTCCTTGCCCCTCCAGGACTGTCCAGGGGACAATGGGGCTTGCAGTGCTAAGGGGCTGGGCAGCCTCTCTCCTATACCCCAAGCCCCAGAAGCCTCCCAGTGTTCACAGATCAGTTGTGAGCCTTGCTTAAAGAGAATCCATATTTGCCTGTGAGATGTACCTTTCTTGCAATTCTAATATGGCCCTGGGGAAGCTTTCTTTCTGAACAAGGACAATAGAGGCTGTCCTGTTCTGACGTGATTTCCTACTCTGGATCAAACATAGAGGTAAAGATAGGATATTTACCTTATATCAAATATGAGATGGTCAGGTGCAGTCCCTGTTCTAAATGGGATTTAAAGTCCAAGAGGGAGGGAGAACAAGTATTTTATCCACATTTTATAGGTGAGAAAATTGAAGCACAGATTAAATGCCTGCTATATGACCTTGGGCAAGGAAAGTAGCAGAGCTGGGACTTCTAACCAGACCTGTTAACTCCCCGTCCCATGCTCCTTCCACTAGGCCACATTGCCTCTTACTATTAGCTCCTCTTTTTTTGCATCTCATCCTTAACTGTAGGTAAGCTTGATTCTGATTCCCCTTCTCTTCACTCACTCTCAGAAAGCTCATGTGCTTCCAGGGCTTCAGTTACAACAGTGAAACAATTGACTCTCTTGCTAGCCCTGACCTCTCTCTTTCTCTGCTATTTCACCTCATCTCCAGCCTCCAGGATGTCTCGTTGGCACTTCAAGCGTAATATATCCCAAACCGATATCCCTCCAAAATCCACTCCTCCACCTAACTTTCTTATCACAATTGACGACACCAATTTCCCTCCCCAACTTTGAAGCCTGTGACCTTGGCATCATCCTTAACTCTTCCTTTTCAAGCCAAAATATTCAGCTGTTGCCAAATCCTGTCACTTCTTCCTCCACAGCACTTCCAGGTGTGCCCCTTCTTCATCTAATTGGCTACCATGGACTTGTCATATCCTGGCTTCATTTCTACACTGACCTCCTCCTATGGCACCTCTCTTTGACTGACTCCTGACTGGGTCACTTTTCTAAAACACTGTTCTGAGCACATCTCCTCACTCCTCAAACACTGTTAATGGTTACCTATTACTCTCTGCACCTAACCATTAGCTTTAAAAGCACTCAATCAGGTCTTTCCTGCCTATTAATTCACTCTTCTCACACCACATCCTAGTTCATACTTGTAGCTACTTTAATGAACTCAATTGTTCTTATTCTCATCTCTCCTACCAACCTCTTGCTCATGCCCTTCTTTCCTTTAAAATCTTCTTAGACCTCAACTCTCATTTTTAAAGCTTTCCTGAAACTGTCTCCTCTGGGAGGTCTTTGCTAACTCATTTCTAATATCCCCTGCTATGTGTTCAGCACTTCTATGCCATTTTTGTTATCTCAATCTTTTACAGACATGTTCGGAAGAGCTTATATACCCTATTAATGAATTCATTTAATCATATTGAGTGCTTACTGTGTGCAGAGCACTGTACTAAGCATTTGGAAAGTACTATTAATCAACAGCCAACTCATGTAATTTCCTTTTCCTAATAGCCTTTTCCTATCTTCCTCCTACCTATAAGCTATCTCTGTAGATTGTAAGCTCCCTGAAGGAAGGGATCATGTTTAATAACTCCATTGTACTTTCCCAAATATATGATCATCTCCACACAGGCAATCAAATACCCTTGATTCGTACCCCTTCCAAAAGGAAAGCTCATTCACACAGGATGTCATTCATTTATCAGGTGACATCCACTGGGCCATAGTCGATTACAAAGGAAGGTCAGAGCAAGGAGGGGAAGGCTATCTATAGGAGAAGACACCAGGAGCCTCAAAGAAGAACATGTTTCCATCTCGGGGTCCAGAGACAGGACAGTAATATTAGTAATAAGTGCTTATTGTGGGCAAGGCACTGTACTAAACTCTGGGAGAAAATGCACAGGTGGGAATTAATCACAGTTCCTGTCCTTTGAGCTCATAATCTAAGAGTGTCGGGAGCAGACTTAGGATGCAGGGATTCCTCAAGTGGACTATGGTCAGTAGAGATAACTGTTCAGGAAGACATGTGGACAAAGCCACAGAAGAGCTACTTAAAGGAAAGTAGAGTAGCTTCTGGAGGCAACATAATGCCTTGGGTTCATTAAGTAAATGGTTTAGACTAGGAAGAGGTGGTTATTCATGGAATTGGTTTGATAGGTTACATGACTAATGTTGCCTCACACTCTAAATACCATTTCTCTGTTCATAACCACAGGCGTTGTGATTCCTGTGTATTTTAGGAACCAAGTGGACAAGAAATGTTTCAATCAATCATGTTTACTGTGTGCAGAGCACAGTACTAAGCACCTGGGAGAGTACAGTACAACTCAGTTGGTAGGTGCATTCCCTGCACTATTTGCATTTTCATGCACAAATTATAAGTAAACAGCATGACCTAGTGGAGAAAGCACAGGATTAAAAGTCAGGAGATCTGAGTATTAATTCTGACTCTATCACCTTGGGCAATTCACTTTACTTCTCTGTGTCTCAATTTCTTCAACTGTAAACTAGGGATTACATACCTGTTCTCTCTTGTCCCTTAGACTATGATACCCATGGGGAATAAGGACTGTCTGATCTGATGGTATTTACCACAGTGCTTGGCATATCATATGTGCTTAACAAATACTACTAAACTAAAATACTACTAAACTGTTGTTATGCACGAGATTCAATGTCCCTCATTCATGGATTGTCTCACGGTCAGCAACACCACTTTTGGATATTTTTTCTTTCTCTCATATGAGCTGTAGCTTGTGGTAGTTAACAGCATTCAAGAGCTTAATTGAAAGAACCTAGGCCAGGGAAACAGGGGACCTGAGTTCTGATCCCAGCTCTGCCACTTGTTTGCTGTGTGACTTTGGGCAAGTCACCTAACTTCTCTGTGCCTCAATTACCTCATCTGTAAAACTGGGGATTGACTATGAGCCCCATGTAGGACATGGACTGTGTCCAACCTGATTAGCTTGTATCTACTCCAGCGCTTAGTATAGTGCCTGGTACTTAGTAAGCACATAAATACCATAAAGTACTCACTGTGCAGAACCCATCAAACTAAGACTTGGCATTGCTACAGTGCATCTGATTAAGGTTTCTCATTTGCTTGGAGGGCTGACTGTATTTAATGAGTTGCTTGCTTTGTGCAGAACGCTGTACTAAATGCTTGGAAAAGTCTACATAACGAAGTTGGTAGACACATTCCCTAATAGGAAAATAGAATATAAGAATACAAGAATAAGAATATTTAAAAATATAATGACTTACACAAGTACTGACGGGCTGGGATGGGTATCAAGGTGCTTAATCTAATCTCTCTATTAGTAATGGGTAGATAGCAAGGCATATAAGAAAGATGCCTTCCAGTTTATTATTGTGTGGATTTCCTGACAAATTATTGGCAACAAAGGCATACCTAGAAACTCTCCTTTACCTCTTCTTGTGACTGATTGCCTCACTGGACTCTTGCACTCCACTTACACCTGCATATAAAACCATCCTACTCACCCCAAGCTTTTCTGCTATACTGGAAAGTCTTATCTGTTCCTCAGGCATTTTTCCCCTTTTTGCTCCCATCCCACACACAAATATCTGAGTCTCACTGGTGCTTTGTCCTACTCTTGCCTTCCTTTTCCAGTGTCACTCAGAACTGATTTTCCTGGTCTTCCTTTTGCTGAGCTCTCATACCCCAGAATAATAATTGATAATTACAATATTTGTTAAGCAGTTTTTTATGTATCAAGTACTGTTCTAAGCTCTGAGGTAGGTACCAATCAATCAGGTTGGACGCAATCCCTTTCTCACATGGGCTCACAATATGAGGGGGAGGGAGAACAGGAATTGAATCTCCATTTTACAGTTAAGGAAACTGAGGTCCAGAGAAGTTGTGACTTGCCCAAGGTCGCATACAGCAGGCAATTAGCAGGGCTGGAATTAGGACCCAGGTTCTGTGACTCCCAGGCTGGTGCTTTTTCTACCAACCCCCCAGTCCTTCTCAGAATACCTAAATTAGCCCCATAATTTATCACCCTGTTCCTGCTCCCCCAGTTGTTGGGTTCTGGGCCAACCTAGGGTGCACCCTTCTTCCCCAGCAAGCTTGGGGTGGAGCTCAGCCTGGGCGTGGGGAAACTGCTTCCCATTTGGAGCTTGATCGGGCTGATCACCACCTCCCTCTCCTGCCTGCCTACCTTTAATTCATCCTTTGTGAATTATCTGTGCTTTGTGGTTCTCTGCGCTCCTCACCCCTCTTCCTTTTATTTGACTAGCTGTCTCCAAACAAAACCCTCATATCTCATTTTAATTCCCCACTGATCTCCACCAGGAATGAACACTTGGTGACTTTTTTCCCACTCTTCCTCCAATCCAGTCCCAATCAGTCAGTGGTATTTGCTGAGAACTTACCATGTGCAGAGAGCACTTTACTAAGCCCTTGGGAGAGCACAATATAACAGTTTGTAGACACGTTCCCTGCCCTAATGAGCATTTTAGGTACCTTCAGGGCACTTTCCCTGAGCCATCCGGGTTTTCCTGAATGTTCCAAGTGACTCTTGGCTTGGCCCTCTGGGACCTTTGGCCAGCTGCCTTTCTCTTGTGTTCCCCTAGGTTGGCCTGTATTTCTGGATCTAAATGTGGCAGCCCGTTGGATCGACTCCCTTTAGGACACTGCAGCCTTAATTTTTTTTATTTGGGATCTTACTCCATTCCCTTCAAGAAAGCAGCCAAAAAGTCACAACAGCATCTTATTTACTGAAAAATGACCCCTTGGGTCTAGGTGAGCTGTTGTGAGCCAACGGCTTTGATCTCTTCTGAATTATTAGGATGCTCGTGTCCTGGTTGCTTTGAAACCTCATCGGGCCATGTGAAAAAGGAGGGTTTGGAAAATGGCCCTGGCCCTTGCTATATAAAATCCTGGACTGATACCAAAGAAGTTATGCTTGCCTAAGGTAGTTTTAAGGACTGCAATCTTGCAACAGGGGAGAATTAGAAACTCCTGGAATTTTACCCTTGCAAGCTATGAAGCTAGCTTTTCATTGACACTTAGACTGTAAGCTTGCTGTGATCAGAGAATTCTATCTCTGTCTATCAATTCTGTTATATTGTATTCTCCCAAGTGCTTAATGTGGTGCTCTGCACACATTACCTGCTGAAAAAAGTCATTGATTAATTGACATATATAGCTTTTGTTTCTGATGGGCATGCTCTGGACACTCTCAGGCTGAGACAAATCTGGAGGCCTCTCTGTGTGGATTTTCCTTTCTTTTTCCTTTCCCCTTTTTCCATTCTTTCCGTTTCTTTTTCCTTTCTTTTCCTTTTATTTTCCCTTTCTTTTTCCTTTTTTTCCTTTTTCTTTTCCCTTTCTTCTCCCTTTCTTTTTCCTTTTTTTCTTTTTCTTTTCCCTTTCTTTTCCCTGTCTTTTTCCTTTTTTCCTTTTTCCTTTCTCTTTTCCCTTTTTTCCTTTTTCTTTTCCCTTTTCCCCTTTTTTCCTTTTTCTTTTCCCTTTCTTTTTCCTTTTTTTCCTTTTATTTTTTCCCTCTGTTTTTCCTTTTTTCCTTTTCCCCTTTTCTTTTTCCTTTCTGTTTCCTTTTTACTTTTCCTTATCTTTTTCCTTTTTTTCTTTGCTTTTCCCTTTTTTTCCTTTTTTCCTTTGCTTTTCCCTTCTTCTCTTTTCCCTTTCTTTTTCCTTTTTTTCTTTTTCTTTTCCCTTTTTCCCTTTCCCTTTTTCTTTTCCCTTTCTTTTTCCTTTTTTTCCTTTTTCTTTTCCCTTTTTTCCTTTTTCCCTTTCTTTTTCCTTTTTTTCTTTTATTTTTTCCCTCTGTTTTTCCTTTTTTCCTTTTCTTTTCCATTTCTTTTTCCTTTTTTTCTTTTCCCTTTTTCCTTTTCCCTTTCTTTTTCCTTTTTTTCTTTTCTTTTCCTGTTTTTCCTTTTTCTTTTCTTTTCTTTTTTTTCTTTTTGCTTTTCGCCTTTTCTCTTTTTCTTTTCCCTTTCTTTTTCCTTTTTTCCTTTTTCTTTTCCCTTTCTTTTTCCTTTTTTTCTTTTCTCTTTTTCCTTTTTTCCTTTTATTTTTTCCCTCTGTTTTCCCTTTTTTCCTTTCTTTTCCCTTTTTCCCTTTTTTCCTTTTTCTTTTCCCTTTCTTTTTCCTTTTTTCCTTTTATTTTTTCCCTCTGTTTTTCCTTTTTTCCTTATCTTTTCCATTTCTTTGCCTTTTTTCTTTCCCTTTTTTCCTTTGTTTCCTTTTTTCCTTTTCTTTTCCCTTTTCCCTTTTTTCTTTTCTTTTCCCTTTTTTCCTTTTTTCCTTTGCTTTTCCCTTTTTTTCTCCTTTTTCTCCTTTTTCTTTTCCCTTTCTTTTTTCTTCTTTTCCCTTTTTTTCTTTTTCTTTTCCTTTTTTTTCTTTTTCTTTTCCTTTTTTCCTTTTTCTTTTCCTTTTTTCCTTTTTCTTTTCCTTTTTTCCTTTTTCTTTTCCTTTTTTCCTTTTTCTTTTCCTTATTTCTTTTTCTTTTCCTTTTTTCCTTTTTCTTTTCCTTTTTTCCTTTTTCTTTTCCTTTATTTCTTTTTCTTTTCCTTTTTTCCTTTTTCTTTTCCTTTTTTCCTTTTTCTTTTCCTTTTTTCCTTTTTCCTTTCCTTTTTTCTTTTTCTTTTCCTTTTTTCTTTTTCTTTTCTTTTTTTCTTTTTCCTTTCCTTTTTCCTTTTTCTTTTCCTTTTTTCCTTTTTCCTTTCCTTTTTTCTTTTTCTTTTCCTTTTTTCTTTTGCTTTTGCTTTTTTTCTTTTGCTTTTGCTTTTTTTCTTTTGCTTTTGCTTTTTTTCTTTTGCTTTTGCTTTTTTTCTTTTGCTTTTGCTTTTTTTCTTTTGCTTTTGCTTTTTTTCTTTTGCTTTTGCTTTTTTTCTTTTGCTTTTGCTTTTTTTCTTTTGCTTTTTTTTTGCTTTTTCCTTTTTTCCTTTTCTTTTCCTTTTCTTTTTTCTCCTATTTTTCTTTTCTATTACCTTTCTTTTCCTTTTTTTCCTTCTTTTCCTTTCTTTTTCCTTTTTTTCTTTTTTCCTTTTTTCCTTTTTTCCGTTTCTTTTCCTTTTCTTTTTCCTTTTTCCCTTTTTTCCTTTTCTTTTCCCTTTCTTTTTCTTTTTTTCCCTTTTCCTTTTTTCCCTTCTCTCTCATCCACTCCAGAAAAAGGTCACAAGGAATGTAAAGTACTCTAGACTCATGAGGAAGGAGCCACATTTGGACAGTAAGCATAAGCTGCCCTTGTATCTGAGTATTTGTGATGGAAAAGAAAATCTGGGCTATTAACTTTGGATTGTAGTAAGGCTGTTTTTTTTTTTCTTTTTGAGGTGGGAGGCACAAAAAATGATTTATATTTCTACTGGACCCTTATTTGAAGATCTAGAATCTTTATGACCATGATTGGGGCATGGCAGAAGCAGATCCTGGGTAGTTGGCAACAATGAGATGAGAAAGGAGCCTGAAGCGACTTTATCGTGGTAGTGAACGAAAAAGGAGGGGCTCAAACAGCACCAAGCTCAGTGCCCCAGGCAGAACATATGTGCATGGCTGGAAAGGATTTTAGGCAGAATGAGAAGTGCTGGCAATAATAGCTTATACAGAATCCTCTTGGAGGATGCAGGATGAATACCAAAAGCTCCAATAGATACAGCTGTTATCGATCTTTTTTCAAACAATGCTTCCTCCCTGATTCACCACCTGCCATGACTCCCATTCTTTCCTTTCTCACTTTACTCCCTGGAACTCCTTCATTATCCAGTTAAATACCTTCCTGTCCCCAGTGAATTGCACTTGGACCTGTGACCTTCAAGCATTTGACATTCATCCCACCCTCAACCCCATATCACTTGCATACCTATCTATAAAGTACATACTATAAATTATATATATGACTCTCCCCCCTCTAGACTTGTAAGCTTGATTTTTTTTTTCTTTTTTTAGTATTAGTTAAAAACTTTCTATCAATCAATGGTGTTTATTGAGTGCTTACTATGTGCCAGACACTGTACTAAGTCCTGGGATAGATACAAGCTAATCAGGTTAGACACAGTCCATGGGGTTTGTGGTCATAATCCCCATTTTACAGATGAGGGAACTGAGGCACAGAGAAGTTAAGTGACTTGCCCAAGGTCACACAGCAGGCAAGTAGCAGAGCTGGGATTAGAACACAGGTCCTTCAGACTCCCAGGCCCAAGCTCTACCCACTAGGCAACACTGCTTCTCTGCTCACTGTAGGCAGATAACGTGTCTATCAATTCATTGTACTCTCCCAAGCACTTAGTCCAGTGCTCTGCACATTATAAATATTTGAGCCTTTACAATGAATTAATCTCACTCTTCATTCACAGGTGATGCAGGAAGAGACAGGCTGGTCCATTATGCCACAGCTTTTCACTCCGTCACCACGCAGCTGTTTAGTGCTCTAGAGCACAGATGTCCTATGGCCCTTATTATGGTATTTGTTAAGCATGTACTACATATAGAGAAACATCATGGCTTAGTGGAAAGAGCACGGGCTTGGGAGTTAGAGCTTGTAGGTTCTAATTTCGGCTCTGCCACTTGTCTGCTGTGTGACCTTGGGCAAGTCACTTAACTTCTCTGGGCCTCAGTTACCTCATCTGTAACATGGGGATTAAGATGTGGGGCAACCTAATTACCTTGTATCTACCCTAGTGCTTAGAACAGTGCTTGGCACCTAGTAAGTGCTTAACATTATTATTATTATTATTACATGCCAAGCACTGCCCTAAGTGCTGGACTCCCTCAGTTCCAGTTGAAAAACTCCTTCCCCCCCCCTTCCCCTACCTAAGGTCATTGGATCTGGGCATCTGTTCAGGATGTGGATAGTGACTTCACTGAGCTTGTGTCCAAATCAATTCTTGGGTACAGGGAACTGAGGATTTAGGAGTCTTATATGTCTGACTGCCTGAAAATGCAACAGGGTTTTTTGGGGTGTGATGTAGATGTAAGTCCTTCTGATAGGGAGAAAAACCAGCATGAGTAAATGGATTTTTAATGTGTTTTCTGGATCATCCCTAGCTTTTATTCATGATATTGCCACTCTCTAGAAATTCTAAGTTGCAGTCATTCATTCAGGCATATTTACTAAGTGCTTACTGTGTACAAAGCACCCTACTAAGTGCTTAGGAAAGTACAATACAACAATAAACAGTGACATTCCCTGCCCCCAATGAGGTCACAGTCTAGATGAGACATCAATACAAATAAATAAAATTACAGATATATACATAAGTGCTTTGGGGCTGGGAAGGGTCGGGGGGAAGAGCAAAGGGAGCAAGTTGGGATGATGTAGAAGGGAGTGGGAGATGAGGAAAAGTGGGTCTTAATCTGGGAAGGCCTCTTGGAGGAGGTGTGCCTTCGATAAGGTTTTTAAGTGGGGAAGAGTAATTGTCTGGTGGATTTGAAGAGGGAGGGCATTCCAGACCAGAGGCGGGACATGGGCCAGGGGTCAGCGGCAAGACAGGTGAAATCTGGGCACAGTGAGAAGGTTAGCACCAGAGGAGAGGAGTATGCAGGCTGGGTTGTAGAAGGAGAGAAGTGAGGGGGCAAGGTAGTGCAGTGCTTTAAAGCCATTGGTGAGGAGTTTTTGTTTGATATGGAGGTGGATAGGCAACTGCTGGAGACTTTTGAGGCAAGGGCTGACACGTCCTGAAAGTTTTTATAGAAGGATGATCTCAGCAGGGGAGTGAAGTATGGACTGGAGTAGGGAGAGACAGGAAGTTGGGAGGTCAGCAAGGAGGCTGATGCAGTAATCTAGAAGGGATAGGATGAGCTATTGGATTAACATTGTAGAAGTTTGGATGGGGAGGAAAGGGTGGATTTTAGTGATATTGTGAAGGTGGGACTGACAGGATTTGGTGGAAGATTGAATATGTGGGTTGAATGAAAGAGAGGAGTCAAGGATGACCCTAAGGTTACTGGCTTGGGAGATGGGGAGGATGGTGGTGTCATCTACAGTAACAGGAAAGTCAGTGAGAGGACAGGGTTTGGGTGGGAAAATAAGGAGCCCTGTTTTGGACATGTTAAGTTTGAGGTGCTTTGAGGACATCCAAGTAGAGATGTCTTGAAGGCAGGAGGAGATGCAAGCCTGGAGAAAGGGAGAGAGGTCAGGGGAGGAGATGTAGATTTGGGTATCATCTGCACCCAAATTTGTCACCCTAACACTGGATAGGTAGAGAGGAGATGCAGCTGATCTGGTTCATTGGAATTTGAACTCTCCCATTTGCAGGAATATTTGTTCCCACAGTACATGGTAGTATCAGGAGTCCAAGGTGAGTTCACATTTCCAACAGACTGTGAAGTTTGTCTTGGTGTGTCCCTATGGATAAATGTTTCTAGAGAACTGCAGTGTATTTTTAGAAGTGATGGCTATTTTCATCCTACCCATCCTGCAAAGCAGGTTGCTGCCTGATCACGTTAGGACAGGAAACCCTTTGGGGAGGTATAGAGATTTCTCCAAAGCCTCAGGTCAGCACTCAGAGTTGAAACAACTGAGAAAAGACAGGTAAGGCTTCAGCATTAATGGAGCTTTGCCAAAGGAAAAGTGTCACGATTTTAGCCTCTCTAATCAACCTTATCTCCTTTTTTTTCCTTCAAAATAGCATTTCTTTAAGTGCTTACCATGTGCCATGCACTGTTCTAAGCACATGGGGCTCAGCCTGAGATGGGAGAACAGGTATCCTCATTTTACAGAAGAGGAAACTGAAGCCCAGATAAATTAAGTGACTTGCCCAAGGTCACAAAGAAAGCAAGTGGCAGAACCGAGATTAGAACCCAGATCCTCTGACGCCCAGGCACTTTCCACTAGGCTAGACTGCTTCCATTTAACCTCGTAACCTCTTCCCCTCCACACCACCCCCTGCAACCAAAATCCACACTATGTACATGACCTAAAGGATGAACTCCATAGACAGCCCCACCCTGAAGTCACTCCCCTTCCCCGTGGAGTGGGGTTGGCTCTTGGGAGACACAGTGGGGCTGTGTGTTCCATACCCAATGAGAAGCTGTCCCATCCCTACCGTCACAGTGACTCTCCACCTGCTTGCCCAGGTCTGCCCCTTCTCCCTCCAGGTGGCCGAGGCCCAGGAGAAGTAGTGGCCTGGTGGAGCCTTCAGACCTCCCTGAGCACCCCCGCCCCCCCCCACCTGACCTTCCAGCATCCTCCTGCCACCTGAGCTGGGCGTGTCCCCAGCATTTGTTCTGTGAGGCTGTGGAGGTAGTCCAGCTGTGGAGTGAAGAGGTGGCAATAGTCAGCACTCCCTGTCCCCCTTCCAAGCCTTCATGGGTTCTCACAAGCTGGGATGCAGAAGAGGGGGCAGTGGTGGCTGGGAGGATGGTGGGTGGGAGAAGAAAAGTGGTTTAGTGGATAAAGCATGGGCCTGGGAGTTAGAAGGATCTGTGTTCTAATCCTGGCTTAGCCATAAGTCTCTTGTGTGACCCTGGGCAAGCCACTTAGCTTCTGTCGGGCTCATCTGTAAAATGAGGATTAAGAGTGTGAGCTCCAAGTGAGACAGGGACTGTGTCCAACCTGATTAACTTGTATCTACCTCAGCACTTGGAACAGTACTTGCATGAAATGAGCACTTAACAAGTACTGTAATTATTATCATTGCTATTATTCCTGCATGGGTAGGGGCCCTCCACCCTCCCTAGCCCCAGTCCTGTCCCTGCCCAGCTCCCTTGACAGCGGCCACACCATGAAATGCCATGTGCGGGTCAGGGGGTAGCCCCAGGAGGCAGATGTGCCTCAGAGCCAGGTTCAGTTCCAGGCATGCAGCTGTCACAAAATTAAATAAAAGTTCCACTGCAGGAGGAGTGACTGGGGGTGGAGGGATTAATAAATAGCACTTAAAAGATGATAACTTGATAGAATGATTGATACCTTGAGTATTAAGCAATCTATCAATGGTTTTTATTGAGCACTTCCTTTGTGCAGAGCACTATACTAAGCACGTGGGAGAGTATACTACAACAGAGTTGGTAGACACATTCCAAGCTCTCCATCACCTTGCCCCCTCCTACCTCACCTCCCTTCTTGCCTTCTACAACCCAGCCCACACACTCTGCTCCTCTGCTGCTAACCTCCTTACTGTGCCTAGTTCTTGCCTGTCCCACCATTGACCCCTGGCCCATGTCTTACCTCTGGCCTGGAATGCCAGAGGTGACCTCTCAAAGGGTCACCAATGACCTCCTGCTTGCCAAATCCAGTGGCTCCTACTCTATCCTAATCCTCCTCGACCTCTCAGCTGCCTTTGACACTGTGGACCACCCCCTTCTCCTCAACACGCTATCCAACCTTGGCTTCTGTCCTCTCCTGGTTCTCCTCTCATCTCTCCGGCCGTTCATTCTCAGTCTCTTTTGCGGGCTCCTCCTCCTGCTCCCATCCCCTTACTGTAGGGGTTCTTCAAGGGTCAGTTCTCGGTCCCCTTCTGTTCTCTATCTACTCACTCGGTGAACTCATTCACTCCCACGGCTTCAACTATCATCTCTACGCTGATGACACCCAAATCTACATCTCTGCCCCTGCTCTCTCTCCCTCCCTCCAGGCTTGTATCTCCTCCTGCCTTCAGGACATCTCCATCTGGATGTCTGCCTGCCATCTAAAACTCAGCGTGTCCAAGACTGAACTCCTTATCGTCATCATCATCAATCATATTTATTGAGCGCTTACTATGTGCAGAGCACTGTACTAAGCGCTTGGAAAGTACAAATTGGCAACCAACCCTGCCCTCTCCCTGACTTTCCCATCACTGTTGAAGGCACTACCATCCTTTCCGTCTCACAAGCCCGCAACCTTGGTGTCATCCTCGACTCCGCTCTCTCATTCACCCCTCACATCCAATCCGTCACCAAATCCTGCCGGTCTCACCTCCGCAACATCGCCAAGATCCGCCCTTTCCTCTCCATCCAAACCGCTACCCTATTCGTTCAATCTCTTATCCTGTGCCAACTGGATTACTGCATCAGCCTCCTCTCTGATCTCCCATCCTCCTGTCTCTCCCCACTTCAATCCATACTTCACACCACTGCCCAGATCATCTTTGTGCAGAAACACTCTGGGCATATTACTCCCCTCCTCAAAAATCTCCAGTGGCTACCAATCAACCTATGCATCAGGCCAAAACTCCTCACCCTCAGATTCAAGGCTCTCCATCACCTTGCCCCCTCCTACCTCACCTCCCTTCTCTCCTTCTACAGCCCAGCCCACACCCTCCACTCCTCTGCTGCTAATCTCCTCACTGTGTCTCGTTCTCGCCTGTCTCACCATCGACCCCTGGCCCACATCCTCCCCATGGCCTGGAATGCCCTCCCTCTGCACATCTGCCAAGCTAGCTCTCTTCCTCCTTTCAAAGCCCTACTGAGAGCTCACCTCCTCCAGGAGGCCTTCCCAGACTGAGCCCCCGCCTTCCCAGACTGAGCCCCCTCCTTCCTCTCCCCCTCGTCCCCCTCCCCACAGCACCTGTATATATGTATATATGTTTGTACATATTTATTACTCTATTTTACTTATACATATTTATTCTATTTTATTTGGTTTATATGTTTTGTTTTGTTGTCTGTCTCCCCCTTCTAGACGGTGAGCCTGCTGTTGGGTAGGGACCGTCTCTATATGTTGCAAACGTGTACTTCCCAAGCACTTAGTACAGTGCTCTGCACACAGTAAGTGCTCAATAAGTATGATTGAATGAATGAATGCCCTCTCTCCTCAAATATGCCAAGTTAGCACATTTCCCCCCTCTTCAAAGACCTACTGAAAGCTTACCTCCTTCAGAAGGCCTTCCCAGACTAAGCCCCCACCTTTTTCTCTGCTCCCCCTCCCCTAACCATCACTCCAACTCAATCCCTCTGCTCTACTCCCCTCCTTTCCCCACAGCACTTGTGTGTATATATTTATAATTCTATTTATTTTATTGTATATATATCTATAATTCTATTTACTTATATTGATGCTATTGATACCTGTTTACTTGTTTAGATGTCTCTCTCTCCCCCCTTATAGACTGTGAGCCCATTGTGGGCAGGGATTGTCTCTGTTGCTGAACTGTACTTTCCAACCACTTAGTACAGTGCTGTGCATACAGTAAGTGCTCAATAATTCAAATGAATGAATGAATGAGCTTACAGCCAGCACTGGAGAAAATGTAAGATAATTAGGTGAGACCCAATCACTTTCCCAATGGGACTCATAATCCGAAAGGTAGGGAGAGGCAACTAATGTTAGTCTCATTTCACAGTTGAGGAAACTGAGGCACAAAGAGGGGTAAGTAACTTTCCTAAGGACACATCGTGCAGCTGGAAATAGAACCCACATTTTCTGACTCCTAGTCCTGTGCTCTTTCTACTAGGTTATGCTGTCTCCTTTAAGCTCTATCAGCATACTGAACACACATGGGAAAACCTGGCCCCGATTTGGTCTTCCGTGTCAACTGAAAGGGCCCTATTAGGAGGCCTCATCTCTAATTTGTCTACTCAGCTTCCCTCTGCACTTAGGTAGCTATCTTTGTAGGCCTCTGTAGGAATAAATGTAGGAAATAGATTTGTTTCACTTTTTGGTACTCTTGTAACTTCCCATGTTTTTTCATTTTTCCTCCAGCTCTTTCTGTACTGTATGGACTGCAACCTCTCTGAGGGCAGGGGCCATATCTTATTGCACCCTCTGCTCCCAGTGTTAACATAGCCAGCAGAGACTATCATCGTCATCAATGGAATTTGAGTGCTTATTGTGTGCAGAACACTGTACTAAGTGCTTGGGAGAGTACATTACAACAGGGTTGGCAGATGCTTTCCCTGCCTAGTGGTTTACAGTCCAGAGAATATGAGTGGTGCTGTGGAAACCATGATCCCTAAATGATTCCTCCACATAGTTTCTCTGAAGTCCCAGGACAAAGGCTCTTCCATTATTCCCAACTGGAGACTCCATCATTTTGCCAAGTGCCTGGTCTGGTACTCGCACACACTCAAATGCATTGGGATGATTCCTCCAGGTAATGACTTGTTCATCTCTTCTGCCTTCCCACCATCTTCCCTAGGAAACTGGAATAGGAAAAACAGTCAATGGTTTTAGGAAGCATGATACTGCTGGAAGTGTTGCTAAATCCCTGGTAAGGCGATGGAAAAAACTTCTCCCTTCAGAAAATGGCAGGTATGTGTCAGCTTCCTCTTGGTTGAATGAAATCCCCCAGTAACATTGAAGGTGGAGGAAGACAGCTGAGTGAGGATCCTCTTAGCTGAGAATCTTACTGGTTGAAGAGAGATGGGAGATGAGTAGGTCAGCAAGGTGTGGAGTTTGAGATATCTACAGCTGAGGCCTAGTACCTTGGCACTTTGTAATAATTGTGGTATTTAAGTGCTTACTATGTGTCAAGCACTGTACTAAGAGCTGGGGTAGATACAAGGTACTTGAGTGGGACAGAGTCTCTGCCCCACTTGGGGCCCACTGTCTTAATCCCCATTTTACAAATGAGCTGAGATAAAGAGAAGTTAAGTGACTTAAACCAAGTTCACACAGCAGACAAGAGGGGAAGCTGAGATTAGAATCCAGGTCTGAGATTAGAATCCAGGTCCTTCTGATTCCCAGGTCTATGCTATACCTCTAATGTTGTAATGTTTCTAACTTTTCATTTATCACATGTGACAAATCCCAGGAAGTGGTCAGCTTGGTCTTTGTCCCAGTGAACACCATCCCCTGTGTGATGTGGTAAAAGCCTATTAAAACCTAGTTATTGGGACCCCACCTCCTGCCCCCTGCACAGTAGGGCTGGGGATTTCAAAGTTCTTGAGCTGGAGCAAAGCCTAGATCAGTGTTGGGGATGGAGTAGGAGGGGTACCACATTGGCCTCACTCTCACCCTCCATGCAGGACCTTGCTGAGAGCAGGAGAATACTTAAGCTTCTACTTCCCCCTGCCACCTCCTTACTTGTCCCTGAGGCTCCCACTGCTAAGAGCTACAGGTGGGAATTGGCTGGTCACCCATAATATCCACCATGGCCACATACAATCTGCTGAGGGCCACTAGGGCTTCTGCTTTCAGTGAAGAAGAGCCATGGGCTAGGAATCCAGGGATAGCATGTGTCTTGGTACAGGAGTCTCTCCACCAGGAAAAGACCATGCTCACATGGTCAGCATGGTGTAATGGATAGAACACAGGCCTGGAAGTCAGAAGATCATGGGTTCTAATCCTGGCTCTTTCACATGTCTGATGTGACCTTGGGCAAGTCACTTCACTTCTCTGGGCCTCAGTTACCTCATCTGTAAAGTGAGTATTGAAAGTGTGAGCCCCACGGGGGAGAGAGACCATCCAACCTCATTTGCTTGTGTCCACCCCAGGGATTAGTATAGTGCTTAGCACATAGTAAGCACTTAACAACTACTACTACTCCTATTATTATGATGATGATTATTGTTATCATTAAAGGACCAACACCTAGGTCAGTGCTCCTTCCATTCAGAGGCTTCAAAAGAATGCAGGTACCTGACTGACTTCCAAGGGAGGCCCAAGATAGGCCCATATAGGAGGGACATAAGTTATCCTACTCTTGTGTAAAGTTGCCCAACTTCCACTGGATGTGGATGGGAGCAAGGATAAAAGGCGTGAAATTAGAGGTGAGTGGAACTGAAGCACAGTTCTCTGAACATTGGACAAGCATTCACCTTGGTGGGACATAGACTGACAGCATTTTAGTTACTTTGCTGCCTATTACTATCGGCACCCTAAAGATTTGGAAGGCCAGGAGATAAAGGGGTTGACCCCAGGAGGTCATCCATGAATGAGACCCATTTCCCAAAATTCTCAAAGGAGAGGTTTGTTTCTGTTTCCACGCAAAACGTGACTTGCTTGACACCCCTTTGGACCGATGTTGCTGACAAGCCTGATCGTGTTTGATTTTCAGTGAATGCAAAGGAAGAAAGCGTGATTCTGGGAGAGGCAAGAAGAAGCTTTCTGTTTCTAAGGAGAATAAACAGTTAAGAGAGGAGTCTGAAAGTGCCCCAAGAGAAAAGAAAAGATCTTCAAAGGCCCCAAAGAAAAGGCCTGCTGTGACAAGGTCTAAACCAAAGAGGAAAGAGGTGGTTAAACCTCACTGTGGGCTTAAGGTCAAAGAAGCCAGGAGTGGCCAAAAGCTGAAGGACTGCCCAGGGAGAGGAGATGGGACAAGGGAGAGAGCTCCGGACCTGCTCTGCGCTCATACTGTCAGCCACAGAGATCCCTCCTGGAAATCAGGACAAAGGAGCCCTCTGGCCCAGACTCCGGAGTCTGAGCTCACCGAAAACCATGAAGAGAATGGAGTCGAGTTTCCTGAAGGGGAGCAATTTGAGCCTCCCACTATGTCTTTTGAATCCTACCTCAACTATGATCAAGTGCCCAGAAAGAGAAAAGGAAGGCCCAGCTGTAAAAGGGGGCGGCCTCCTCCGGCTCAGGACACTGAGAAAGGCCGGCCAGACTCAAGGACACTGACTCCTACTGCTGTCAGAGACCTGGACATCGCTTCCCAGAAGCAAACCGATCAGCCAGGAAAAAAGGTAAGCCGCTGCCGGGCAAATCGGCTTGCCAACTCTGTCTGCTCCCCTTCCTCGTCCCCCCCGTGGGACTCGCAGCCCACCCCTCACCCCTGGCAGGAACTCGCCTGCTTGCCCTCCGGGAGGCCATTAGTCATCCAGTTCCTCTCTGAACTCACTATAAAGTCTGCCAACATCCAGGGATGCCTCCATTTCTTCCAAATGAGCTTGGGCTTAGGTTCCAGCCATCCAAGAGGTAGGCTGGGACCCACAAAGGTTGTTTCGGAGACAGTTTCAGAGAAATTGAACCCAAATTTTATCTCCTTATGGTGTGCCCTAAAGTGAGGCAAAAAGGTGTGGTGCCTGGGGGGTAAATCTGCCCTTTATTTACCTTTTTTAGATATTCAGGAGTTTGAGAGTTTGAGGTGGTTTCATTAGGAACCACAAGAGGCAGACTCTAGGACCCTAATAGGAAAACAGAGGATGGGTGAGGACATGTAAACATAAAGGGAGTGAGGTTGCATTCACCTGGGAGAGACACAGAAGAACTTGGAGAGAAATTTGATCAATATGCGTTTGATTAAGGCCATGAGAACTGAGACACAAGGCTGTCTTTTAGCAGGATGGTTCTAGTGGAAACATTTTTAATCAAGTTCACTACTCAGGCTCTATTTTACAAGCACTGGTAGCCCCAGGCCAGTAATGGAAGGATGGGGGTTCAAACAGTGAAATTAGTCACTCAAGTCTCCTGCCCACTGGGGAGCCAAAACCATGCTGAGTTTGGATCCAGGAGGGGATGGCTTAAAAAGTGAAAATACTGTTATAATAAGTCATTCTGCTCTTCAAAATCAGTCCTATTTCCTAATCCACCAGCTCCCTGGGCCAGTGAGTGACGTGAAATGCCCCCTCTCTTGGAATGGCTGAGGAGAGCTGTGAAACAAATGGCTCTGCCTACCTCAGAGGGGAAGAGCCCCTTCAAACTGATGACCCTGGGCAGCCACCCCCTTTGCCTGATGGGTAGAGATGGAATGCTGCATCAGCATTTGAATAACGGAATTTTTTTGACCTCGCCTAGGCCAAGACCACATCACTTGAAGAGCTCCTTAATCTCCCACTGCCTAAATTTCTGCCAGAGATTTCCTTAGTACCTTCGCCCCCTTACGTTATGGAATTTAAAGGTATGGAAACCCGGGTGAGGAAGGGTTTAGGGCAGTTGTCATCACTTCGACCCAGAATAACAAGCAAGATCTGTAGCAGGGTTGAGTAGCGGGGAGGGGATCACTGTCTCCCAAACCCTTGGGAAACTCTTAATGCCAAAGTCTCTTTTAGATCAAAGCTGTGAAGGACTAAGCTCTCACTTAGTTTCTCAAATTTCTAGCAATGTTTTTATAAAGGAATATTGTGTTTTTGCTCCGGGGACCAAACTCTGCTTCTCTTAGACCCAAATCACTACAGACTTGAGCCTGTACAATTTCATAGTAATGATCCCCATTAAGGGATCCTCTCTTTCCATTTGGATGAGGTTTAGGACAAAAATCACACTTCCAGCCTCCGTGCTGTCCCTCCTACACTCTCTAACATGCATCCTAGGCCTCCCCTGTGTCTGGAGTTTCAATAATATTGACCATATTTAATAATAATAATAATAATGATGGCATTTGTTAAGCACTTACTATGTGCAAAGCACTGTTCTAAGCGCTGGGGGGGGATACAAGGTGATCAGGTTGTCCCGCGTGGGGCTCACAGTCATCATCCCCATTTTACAGATGAGGTCACTGAGGCTCTGAGAAGTTAAGTGACTTGCCCAAGGCCACACAGCAGACATGTGGTGTAGTCGGGATTCGAACCCATGACCTCTGACTCCAAAGCCCGGGCTCTTTCCACTGAGCCAGTCAAGATGACACTCCCTGCCTGCTGTTGATTATCCAAAAAGATCAGCAGACAGACATACCTGCCCTCATATGGCCCACCACTCCCCATCGTCAAAGTCTTCCTACACTCTCCTCTCCTTCAGGAAGCCTTTCTTGTCTAATCCCTTATCTCTGCACCCCAACCTCCCTCCCTACTGCAACACCTATGAATGTGAGTTTGTACCCCTCAAGACTTTGATACTCCTCCCACTCAAACTTATGTAGATATTTTTCTTCTTGATCGCTTCCCCTACCTGCAACATTTTGCACACTTGTCAGTAGTTGCTAAGATTTGTACATAGGCAACTGGAAAAGAAGTCCTGGTATGGCCTATTTTCGTGTCTGCCTTCCCCCTCGATACCGCAAACTCTTTAAGGGTAGAGATCATGACCACTTTATTGTACTCTACTAAGTGCTTAGAATAGAGCTGTGCACACAGTAAGCCCCCAAATGCCACTCGTTTTGGGGTTCAGACTTTCCTCTCTGACTCAGCCTCTCTGTGTCAAGGAGCCTCTTTATTGACCTTTCCTTTGGGGCCAAAGAGCAGGCATCACCCTGGAAGAGATCTTAACTTTCCCTCTTTGGGTGAAAATTCCAAGTGTCCTTAATCTGTCTCCCTAAGGACTCGCCAAAGCCCAGCTGCAGGAAGGATTGTTTTCATGAGAAGGGTCTGGTTCAGTTCTGTGCCATGTACACTGGGGCCATCAGAGGCTTTTAAAACAATCCTGTCCTGCAAAAGCTTGTTCTGAGTTGTACATGAAAGCAGTTCTTGGTGCCACCATTCTTAGCAGCTTCTAGCCTCTAAGGACACTAGTTGGGGAGAGTCTTCCTCCTCACTGGAAAGCTCTCCAGCTGTGATCTCTTTTCTGTCTGTTCACCTCGACAGCACCATCAGCCAGCATCCCTTGTAGCGATCCGAATCCTTTCGCGTGTCGGAGGCTGAATTCCAAGATGCAGGTGTACTCTGGATCCAAAACCACCCACCTGCCAAAGATGCTTTCCTTATATGTTCAGTGCATCAGAGTGCTTCAAAATAATCTGGACTGTGAGTACTTTACAACTCTTGTGAGTGGTGAGCATCCTGGCCTGAGCTTCCCCTTGGCTGCTGGGATGGGGCTGATTTCTCTGACTGTAAGATGAGGAAACAGCTTAGATGGATTGGACAAGTGGCAATTACTAACCCTGTTTGACAGATCTTAGTCAACTTGGACTTAACAGCCTAAGGCATTCACTGCTTCTTTACGCTTCTGATCATTTGTTTGGAAACAAGAGTAGGTAACTGGTCCTTAAGCTTGTGATACGAACCAAGAAGGAAAAGGAGAGAGGTGAAAAGTTGTCAGTCATGAACTTGGGTTTGCTAACAGCCAGGATTACCTAGAATATACAAAGTGATAAGGCAGTTCACTGGCTTGCTTCAAATTTTCCCGAGTCACTCGATCAGTGCCATTTATTATTGAGCACCTGCTATGAAATGCTTGGGAGAGAAGTATGACATGCCTCCTCTTCTCAGGAGCTTACATTCTAATAGGCAAGGCAGGTAGACACAACTGATTTACAAATGGTGTCAAGAGGTGAGAAAACACTGCATTTATTCATTCAATCATATTTATTGAGCACTTACTGTGTGCAGAGCACTGTACTAAGTGCTTGGGAAGTACAAATCGGCAACATATAGAGACGGTCCCTACCCAACAATGGACTCACAGTGACAACAAAACAAGTAGACAGGTGTCAATACTATCAGAATAAATAGAATTATAGCTATGTGTACACACATGGAGGGAGAAAAAGTAGAGGTGGTCCTTGTTTTTGGCGAACGGATCTTAAGGGGCTGTCTTGGGAGACTGGAAATCATCTCTTGCTTTGTAGCCCTCCGTGAAGTGGGAGGTGTACCCTTTGAGCTTCTTGAGCCTGTCCTGGAACGCTGCACCCCCAAACAACTGATCCATATTGAGGATTGCAATCCGGTAAGTGTTTAAGTGATGCTGGAGGTGTGTGAGAGCTGATAGATCTGCCACCACACTTATTATTTTTAAATACCATGTTGAACTGCATAATTACACCCACACCCACCCCAACCCCCCCAGCCCTTCAACCAGGTTTTATGGGAAGGAAATAAAAAGATTATTTTTGTAAGCAGTGGTAGTGGTGTATGTCAGGATAAGAAAGGGAGCAGGTTCAGAGTGCACTCAAGCTGCAGATAAAGGCTTACGGAAAAATTCAAACTCTGGGGCATTCAATTGCATTTATTGAGTGCTTACTGTGTGCGGAGCACTGTACTAAGCACTTGGGAAGTACAAGTTGGCAACATACAGAGACGGTCCCTACCCAACAGCGGGCTCACAGTCTAGAAGGGGGAGACAGACAACAAAACAAAACATGAAGACAGGTGTTAAAGTCGTCAGAACAAATATAGAATTAAAGCTAAATGCACATCATTAACAAAATAAATAGAATAGTAAATATGTAGAAGTAAAATAAATAGACTAATAAATCTACAAATATATATACAAGTGCTGTGGGGAGGGGAAGGAGGTAGGGTGGGGGGGATGGGGAGAAGGAGAGGAAAAAGGGGGCTCAGTCTGGGAAGGCCTCTTGGAGGAAGGTTGGGGTCCCTGGAGAGTGGGCGGAGCTGAGGGATTGCCATAATTCATAGAGCACATACAGTCAAGAACTCTCTTCTTGTCTTCTCTCTTTCTCCTGCTCCCCTTGTTGCTCCATTTAATTTCCCATGCAATCACCCCTCCTCTGTTTTGGGGTTTCAAAAATTAAAAAGAGCGGGGCAATTTTGCAAGGTGAAAAACGGCACCTTGGTGAGTAGCATCATTGAGAATGGGTGTGGCATTAACACACTACTGTTGAAAAGCTGTCCTTTTCCCCTTTTTCCCCACTTCAGCCACTGAAAGAAAACCACTTGCTTGTGAGGAAGAGTAGAAAAGCACTTCCTCTGCTTTGTTGCTCGTCCTGACCCCTCTACAAAGTGATGATAATGATGACTGAATGTGATTGTGAGGAGAGCACTGCTCTGAGGCACTGTGGAGATATGATGAGACACAGAAGGGGCCCAGCACTGACTCTATCCAGGGCCTCTCTTCGTTCCCTGTTTTGGACTCCATCATTACTCTCATCCCAGCCTCCTGGGAGAGAGCAGAGAGGATGACAGGATAGTACTGGGTGCCTTTGCCCTCCCTGGGAGGGAGTGGAGTGAGTAGCTTCTGCCCACTCACCCTTCCCTTAATAATGATGGTATTTGTTAAGCTCTTACTATGTGCCAAGCACTGTTCTAAGTGCTGGGGTAGATACAGGGTAATCAGGTTGTCCCACGTGAGGCTCACAGTTTTTTTAATCCCCACTTTTCAGATGAGGTAATAGGCACAGAGAAGTGAAGTGACTTGCCCAAAGTCACACAGCTGATAAGTGGCAGAGCTGGGATTACAACCCACAGCCTGTGACTACCAAACCCGTGCTCTTTCCACTAAGCCATGCTGCTTCTCTAGCCACGCCCTTGCCAATGACTCGTTCCATTTTCCCCTTCTGAGGAAATAGGAGGCCAGCTAAGGGCAATTTAGGGAAGGATCACAAAGTAAGTCTCTGAATGATTTTTTTTTTTTTTTAATGGTATTGAAACACTTATATTGTGCCAGGCACTGTGCTAATCACTGGGGTAGATACAAGATAATTAGGTTGGACACAGACCCTGTCCCACACAGGGCACACAGTCTTAATCCCCATTTTAGACTTGAGGTAACTGAGGCACAGAGAAACTAAGTGATTTACCCAAGGTCATACAGCAGACAAGTAACAGATGTATTAGAACCAAAGTCCTCTGACTCTCAGGCTCATGCTCTTTCCACTGCTTCTTAACTTTCTAAACAGTCACACCCCTCGCCTCCTCTTTTCCTCCATACATACTTTTTCTATGTGTCTTCCTCTCTGGAGTTCCTCCCACTGCTAAAATGAGACTTCAGATCAACATCATCAAAGAGTGCTAAAAATGAATCGAAGTTCCTTTTCATCAGTTAAATCAATTTAGTGAAAAACAAATGAGGATGCTAAGCCTCATTCTCTGTGCAAAGGTGAAAATCTAGAGTTGTCATTTGGCTTTATAGGTAAAAAAGGGCCTCACTTGTGGATTTTCTTTTTGAAACCACTGGCCTGGTGAATGTTTCTTTTTCTTTTTATTCTTTTTTTTTCTTTTTTTTAGTCCAATTAATGGTATTTGGGTGCTTACTATGTGCAGAGCACTGTACTAAGCACTTGGGAGAGTACAGTACAACAGAATTAGCAGAGATGTTCTAAGCCCATATGTAGTTTACAGTTCTGGAGGGTGAGACTGACATTAATATGCATTAATAATTTGTAATTTAAAATTGTGTACTCAAGTGCCATATATACATACATGCTGCAAATGAGTCAAATCTCCAACTTTCTCAACTTAATCGTGGGTGAATAGTTTGTTTTTGGTGTTTGGAGACTAGATTGGTTCTAGGGAAGGGTCCACAGCAATAAGCAGCTGGAGGTACTGGGGTATGGTTGTGGAGTAGAAGCAGCCCTCTCCTCAGAGCTAGAGTGAAGCTAAATGGAGACATCCTGATGTTCCAAGCCCATATATAATTTACAGTCTGGAGGGTGAAACTGACATTAATATGCATTAATAATTTGTAATTTAAAGTTGTGTCCTTAAGTGCCATATATTCATATGTGCTGAAAATGACTTAAATCTCTGACTTTCTAAATTTAATCATGGGTGAGTAGTTTGTTTTTGGCGTTTGGAGACTAGATTGGTTCTAGGGAAGGGTTCACAGCAATAAGCAGCTGCAGGGCCTGGGGTATGGTTGTGGAGTAGAAGCATCCTCTCCTCAGAGCTAGAGTGAAGCTAAATGGAGACACCCTGATGACATAAGGCTGTCTGTCTCTCCCTTTTGTTCTAAGACCTTCATGGAAGAGGATGACCATCTCTGGATGAAGCATTGCCAGAGAGAATTTAAAAATGAGAGCCTTTTGGAGTATGAATCATGGAGGGAGATGTACTTGAGGCTTTTTGATCAGAGGGAACAAAAACTGAAGACCCTCACGAAAAACATTATTTCTGCTCAGTCTGAAAAACCCAGAGGTAACTAACCCCTTCAGGTAACTTTTATCCCCTCAAACTTGGAATTCGATTATAGTGGATGGGTGCTATAGTAATGCTCAAACTCAATGGTAAATAGCTATCAACTGTTTTCTGCCTACTGTGTGTACCATTCCCCTATCAGTAATTTATTGTCTGTCTCCCTCATCAGACTGTTAACATCTTGTGGGCAGGGAATGTCTATCAACTCTACTGTACTGTTCTCTCCCAAGAGCCTAGTACAGTAGTTGGCCCAGAGAATACACTCAATAAATGCCACTGAGTGATTGAGAAATCTGAGACTGGCCCTCAAGAAGCTTACAGTCTAACAGACTTCCTGTTGATCTGATTCTTTGGGGTGAGGCAGATATAGAAACACTTATTGGCCCATTACCATCAAGATACATGTTTCCTTGCAATTGCTATCTGGACAGAATCTAGATAATTATAGGAAGTGTCAAAAGGGCTACAGTTCTTACAGAGTTGTGGGCTTCTTTCTCATTTCTTCCCTGGAAAGATCCGTCAGGAGAGAATGGATAATTTACCTGAATATAAATGACATAAACCCCCTTTCTCTGTAGGAGAGTGGGTGAAGTGATTACAGTTGGAGTCCTGTATTCTCAAACCTGAAGTCTGACAAGCCTGGTTTTAAAGCATTTTTGAGATGAAGGAAGCAGTCTGGGGACTTTATTTATAGTTTAAAATGACTCTAGAGGGTCCTGCTCAATTTATAAACATCTTATGCAATGCATCTTGTATGTCTTAAAAAGAAAACCTACTCAGTCTTTTAGGAAACTTGGTCTGATGTTTTTTGAGTTTCTAAGAAAAATGAACTTTTCCTTTGCCTTGTTGGAGACCATATGCCCCATGTATGCAGAGTGACACTCTCCTGAAATGTGCAGTGTAGCTGACACTAATTCCCATCTCTCTCTGCTGACTCTCTTCTCTGCTCCTGCTAGGGCGTCAGGTGAAAATGGCCTACATGCACAGTACGGCTAAACCACCTAGAGATATCCGTCGGCAGCAAGAGCTCCATGGCACAGCGGAACTTCATTCTAACAAGTACAAGTGAGTGTTTGGAGGAATCTCGTAGTAACTGGTGCTTGGCTGAGTGTCTTGAATACTCACCCTCTCCCCATCTGTAGCATTTATGTCCATTTCTTAAACCGTATTTCTTAAGCGCTTACTATGTGCCAGGCACTATACTAGGTGGTGGCAAGCTAAGCAGGTTGGACACAGTCCCTGTCCCACATTGGGCTCACAGTCTTCATCCCCATTTTACAGGTGAGGTAACTGAGGCCCAGGAAATTAAGTGACTTGTCCATACTCACACAACAGACAAGTGATGGAGCTGGGATTAGAACCCAGATCCTTCTGATTCCCAGGCCCATGCTCTATCCACTAGGCCACACTTCTTCTCTGTGTTTCTTCCTCCAACCTGTAACTTATTTTATGTCTGTTTCCCCTGCTAGATCATAAACAGCGTGGCTCAGTGGAAAGAGCACGGGCTTGGGAGTCAGAGGTCATGGGTTCTAATCTCAGCTCCACCACTGATCAGCTGTGTGACTTTGGGCAAGTCACTTGATTTCTTTGTGCCTCAGTTACCTCACCTGTAAAATTGGGATTAAGACTGTGAGCCTCCTGTGGGACAACCTGATTACCTTGTATCTACCCCAGTGCTTAGAACAGTGCTTGGCACATAGTAAGCATTTAACAAATGCCATCATCATCATTATTATTATAATAAAGTACTTGAGGGCAGGGATCATGTCTACTAATTCTGTTGAGCTCTCCCAAGTGTTTAGGTCTAGTTTTAAATTGTCGTCTTGTCTCCCCTGTTCGTGTGAGGGCCTTGTTTACAGGGAATGTGACACTTTGTTAATCTGCCCTTCCCAAACAACTAATAATAATATTGTGTTACATGACTATTATGTTTTAACCACTTTTCTAAGTGCTGGGGTAGATACAAGGTAATCAGGCTGGACACAGAGAAAGAGGGATTCATGCCAAGTTTTACAGAAGAGGTAACAAACACAAAAGTTAAGTGACTTGCCCAAGGGCACACAGAAAGCAAGTGCCTGAGCAGGGATTAGAACCCAGGTCCTCTGACACCCAGGCACACTGCTTATCTAGTATGGTGGATTACACCATGTGGGTACTCAACAAATGTTACTACTTCATCTGCACACAGAAGCTCAATCAATACTCTGTTGAGTGAATCTTGCTGAAGAATACTAAGCACTAATGATTTGGGCCCTTTTATCAAACAACTGCTTCATCTTCAAACTCAAACAGTCAAATTCCTGGGCCTAGTCTTCAAAAGGCTGAAGCTAATTATTCTGTCACTGCCTAAGAAGTTATGTTTCTCTGCCTGTATCCACTGGCTTAAGAGAAGCAGCGTGGCTCAGTGGAAAGAGCTTGGGTTTGAGAGTCAGAGGTAATAGGTTCTAATCCCGGCTCCACCACTTATCATCTGTGTGACTTTGGGCAAGTCACTTAACTTCTCTGTGCCTCAGTTACCTCATCTGTAAAAAGGGGATTGACTGTGAGCCCCATGTGGAACAACCTGATTACCGCTCTCCAACACCTCGCTCCCTCCTATGTCACCTCCCTTTTCTCCTTCTACAGCCCAGCCCGCACCCTCTGCTCCTCTGCTGTTAACATCCTCACTGTGCCTTGTTCTCGCCTATCCCGCCATTGACCCCCAGCCCACGTCCTCCCCCTGGCCTGAAATGCCCTCCCCCGCCCCCGCACATCCGCAAAGCTCGCTCTCTTCCTCCCTTCAAAGCCCTACTGAGAGCTCACCTCCTCCAGGAGGTCTTCGCAGACTGAACCCCCTTTTTCCTCTCCTCCTCCCCATCTCCCCCACCCTACCTCCTTCCCCCTCCACAGCACTTATATATATTTGTACAGATTTATTACACTATTTTACTTGTACATATTTACTGTTCTATTTATTTTGTTAATGATGTGCTTATAGCTTTAATTCTTTTTTTCTCTGATGACTTGACACCTGTCCACATGTTTTGTTTTGTTGTCTGTCTCCCCCTTCTAGACTGTAAGCCCGTTGTTGGGTAGGGACCGTCTCTTTATGTTGCCGACTGTACTTCCCAAGCGCTTAGTACAGTGCTCTGCACACAGTAAGCACTCAGTAAATATGATTGAATGAATGAATTACCTTGTATCTACCCCAGCACTACACTATGTGCTTCACACATAGTAAGAGCCTAACAGATACCACCATCATCATTATCACAAAATGAAGCCAGAATTAACCATTCAATAAAACTAATGGGCTTTGAAAATGTGATATACCAATTGCAGTAGAAGAGGTGGAAAAAAAAACAGTGCAGCAAATGCTTGTGGATTTTAGATCTGTAAATGCTGAATTGACTTCCCCTCAGTGGCGAAGAATAGAACCTGCAGCACCAGGTGTTTAGCAGAGAGGGAGGGGCTGGGGTTAGAACTGGCTCTGGAAAAGAAAGAGGAAGCAAGACCCTCTGGAGATGCAGCAATAGCAGCGGAACCACCCAATGAAGGAAGCGGAGCCCGTGGTGCACACTTTTGGACTAAGAAGAGAGTTTCATTGAGGCATGGCTGGCTGGTGTCTGTCTATAAATTATATAATCTACAGATTATGACTATATTGTAAACTATGTACTTCTATTAATATCTGCCCCCACCCCCCAAACTGTATCCTCACTGTGGGCAGGGAATATGTCTACCAACTCTGTACACTCCCAAGTTCTTAGTACAGTGCTCTCCCTTCAGTAGGTGCTCAATAAAAACCAATGATGATGGCTATGGATCAAATTCTGTCTATTGGACCATCTCAAAGGTAGACACAGCTGGGCTCTCATCCCCTTGGGCAGTGTTGAAAATGACAGTCCTTCTTTTTCCTCCAATGTCGATGGGCAGAATATGGGCCTTCTTGAAATGGAGAGGGGAACTTGGAAGTCTAATATTTTGTAAGTTTTCCTCTCTCTTCAGAAAACGGACTCCTGAGAGCAGAGAGAGAAAACACTCTCGAGCAGCAAGCAGTAGTGTAGCAGCCACGAGCTCGAGCCCTCTTTCTAGTGGTTCCTGCCAGGATGTCAAACGAGCTGGGAAAAGTAAGTAGAACGTGCCCAAGGCTGACCGCAGCCCCTCCCTCCCACCCCTCTTCTCCTCTCCCATCCGCCCCAGATGTAGAGTTTGGGGCTTTGGCTGTCCTGAAAGAATGGTCTGGCATAGCCTAAGTATAGACATTTCAATAACTGTGTGTTTGGGGGCCAAACGTTCTCCCTCAGTTGGGAAAAGAATAACTTATGAAAGCATTTACATTGACACATACTCTGCTGAGGAAAGAAGTTGACAGCCAAGAAAACTGTTTGTGCTTCTTCCACAGAAATGGCACCAATGATGGCCAAGTCCTTGAGGGCTTTCAAGAACCGGGTTGGGCCACGGTGAAGCATTCTCCAAAATGAATTTTGACAGTCCAGAGAAACTGCGTACCCCCATGAAAACTCCATTAGACTTTCTCTCATGGGGATTGAAAAGGATGAGTGTAAAGCCTTATTTCTGTTGAGCCTCCTTAGGTATCAAGATTTGTTGCATTATGATTTAATCATTTCTCAAGTTCTTCCTCATCTTACCTTGAACTGCCATTCAATTTATTGTGACTCCATAACCCCTCAGCTCTAGGACACTTTTTGACATTGTTCTGTACTTCATGTGATCATCCTGGCACTAACAATAATTATTTCAACTGAAAACATTCTATATTTTCATCTTTTTAAATTAAAACATGACTCTAACCTAACATGGGGTCTATTTTCCTGAGGCATCCAGCACCACCAGAATCAATCAATCACACACCTCTATCAGCCCTATGATTATAAGCAGTCCATTCATTACTGACAGCAACTCCACTTTCTGGAGCTCAAATGCTCCAGAATCGGGGACTCCTTAGTGAAGAATCTGTTTAGGAGGACTTCCTCTTGATTTGTTTACCAGAAAGTCTGGTTGCTTTAAGACACCAGAAAAAGATTTCCTTTGCTTTAAGGTTCAGAATGTTTGACCTGATGATTTTTGCTACTTAAGTGAAGATAAACTTGGTGCTTTTCAAACAGAACAGGTTTGAACCAGGCCCACAGTAAACAGCTCTGTTGCCCTGAGTTCAGTCACACTTATTACTGTCTCAATCAGCCTGAGCTTGCTCAGCATTGTCTCTATTTTGGCAGGTGAAGAACTTGAGGGACATAGAATTTGGAGATTTTGGGAATAGTGTCACCAGACAAAACTGGAATTAGAGGTAGAGTTTCAGATTCCCAGATCTACATTCCATCCACGTTGCATCCCAGTTCTTTAACCTAGCAACTAAGTGGAAAAAGTATTTTCAGTCATTTAGGCTTTTATGTTAAGAAAATGAGGTTTCTGGTTGCTAAGCTAGCCAGGCTCTCCAGGCTAAATGAGAGTTTTGAACTAGACACTTGTGCTTCTCTTGCTCTCTCAAGTCTCCTCTCAACACTTGATTCCACAGTGCAACCTGCTTCATCTGGCCTAAAGATCCAGAGGGTTTCATGATCCCTACAGGTTGGGAGGGTCTCCAAGAAGTTTGGGGTCCAAACCCCAGCCTTCAAGCAGGTTCATAACTAAATGACCCCATTCAGATGAATCACTACCACTTTAAAGACACCATACCTCTACCTTATAATTAAATGCAGCATGCCTAATAAATGATTATTATAACTTTCTCCTTCCCTAGCCCCTCAGGGCAAGAGGATTTCTCCAACCTTTTCCTATAACCTATTGTGGCTTTTAACAGTACTCTCTGGGGAAAATCTTACTTTTTATATAAAAGCTGAAGTCTACACTTCAAGGTTATGCTCTCTGACTTGAAGAGAATGAAATGGATTGGTCATTATCATTCTCCACCTCATTTAAAGATGCCCTTTAAATTTACCCTTAGCCCTCTTTCCCTAGATCCCCACTCTGTTCTTAGTATGATTGAGAGAGTGACACATCGATTGACCAATATCTTCTAGTCTACCTGGATATTTGGAGACACAAAGTAGAAAGAAGGCCCTTCTAGAAGCAAGGACCCCGGGTGAGGGAGAAAGAGGAAGGGGGTGGTGGTGTCTACCACAATGAATAAAGAAAGAGGGCAGAAGGGATCACATTGGGAAAATGCACATCCCTCATGGAGGAAAACCTATTGCTGCTGTTCAAGGCTCAGAGGCAGAAAGTCGTGGAAAAGAGAGAAAGCAGTTGGCATCACTCTGCCCACTGGTCCTATCGCTACCTTAGTGCCCCTCAATGTCACCAGTGAACATGGTGCTTGTTGAAAGGAGTGGAAAGGCATCAAAGTGGGAAACCTGCAAAGGTCAACCCAGCACACCAGCAGGGCTGGTGACCTAGATTTTCGGCAAAGATTCTGTTTCACTCTGACAAAGACAACCCATCCTGGACATTCAGGAAACTAGTATTTAATGTTCCTTTCCTAGCCTCTTCAACCCTCTTCCTCTCAAGGGGTCTGGTCACTTTTTTCCTTACTCTCCCTCATGCATGAGTAGATTTTTCTATGGTAGTAGGACACTTGCGTTGGAGGATAGGGTAGAAAGCTTTTAAATGCTAAAAAAAAAAGTAATAGACAATGGTTGTGACAGAAGTGGAAAATACTGGGATGAGTAGGTGTCACGTGGTTGCACTTTTTTGGGTTTTGACAAATTTACCTACCAGACTAGAACCTGAGGGAGGAAAAGCCATAAAAGCCAAGGAAGCATCACTCAATATAGGCCTACAGGAGTCTCAGGAATCAGATTCATTGGCAGCACCTGATGGGAGACTCATCAGACTTCATTCAAGCCACATATCAGAATGTCTGCTGTCCCTTGTCACTTTATGGCTAGAAAATCAGTACTACAAAGTTGTCCTAAATGGGAAAATGTTATTTTCAAGCTTCTTTCTTTATAACTTTACATTCCTCTCATTTCATTTTTATATCCTCTCACATTCTGTTCCTGTTTCTCCTATTTTGAATTTTGGTCTGGATTGTGGTGATAGAGTTCTCATGACTTAAAGTATGTTTAGAGGTGGGGGCCAGAGTTGAAATTGACACCAGGTTCAGGCGTGTTTCACCCACCTCCTCTCTCATGGGGTTTGTGTGCATCAAACCTGGGATAATTCATCATCCCATCTCAACAGATCTATCTGGCAAAGGGGAATAAGGCAAGCAAAGCAGGAACCAGCCTGCAGACTCAAAATAGCTGGCTGTCAACTACTTGTTGCATTTATTGAATGCCTACCATGAGTAGAAATTATACTGAATATTCAGTAGATTCAGCTTGGGGCAAACATACAGCCTAAACAAAAGCTGCAATTTCCTCTGCCTTCAAGGTGCTTAGTTCTTAGTCAAATATGCAAATGTAGATCAATTGACATTATTTCTTGAGGACCAACTGCTTTAAGGGCACTGAATTAGGCATTCATTCAGTCATTCATTCAATCGTATTTAGTGAGCACTTACTGTGTGCAGAGCACTGTACTAAGCACTTGGGAAGTACAAGTCAGCAACATGTAGAGACGGTCTCTACCCAACAATGGGCTCACAGTCTAGAGGAGGGAGAGAGGCAACAAAACATGCAGACAGGTGTAAGGTCATCAGAACAAACAGCATGTGGTAGAGTATTACACAGCTAAAACATATTTTCCTGCAAGAGGCTTACAATCTAATGGGGGAGACAAATTCACTAGGGGGAGTAGGGTGAAAATGGATAAAATAGGTAATGTGACTATCAGAATGAAGTACTAAAGAAATGATTAGACGTAGTCATGAGTGCTAAGGATGGATGTAAATATTTGTGTTGATGGGGGCTGCTAACAAAGTGTCAGTACTGAAGTGCTGTCCCCTCCTACTTTATTCAATTGCATTTAAGTGCTTACTGTGTGCAAAGCACTGTACTAAGTGGAGAAAATGCTTAAATTGGGGAAGACTCCCTCTAAATTCTAACTCATATGGCAGGCGCAGAGTGAGATATGGTACGGGACAGATGGAGATACAAAGGAGGAAGGGATAGGCAGAGAAGTGGGTAGTTAACAGTATTTACTGCCACTCTGTGCAAAGCACTGTCCTAAGCACTTGGGAGAGTATAATACAACAGAATTACTGGACATGCTAAGTAGTGTATCTACAGCCTGTGCTGGAATTCTTCCCCTTTACACCAAACAACTTTGCTCCCCAATAAGAAAGCCCTCTAGAAAACCCACAGAGTGTACCTGGAGTAACCTCATCACTTGGACTTCTTGTCCTCTTGGTGCTATTTGCTGGAATCTGTCCTGCTCCTGTCCTCTGACCTGATGATCTTTGCCATCTAAATATGACTCCTTTCAACCTCAATAACTGACTTCATTCTGGCAGCTCAGTCTAAACACCATCCTGACCTTCTGAGAGATGGAACGAGGTGTTTTAGTTCTGTACTCTGCGGAATTTCCCGGCCTGTTTTTCCCGATGTGGTTCTGTGTTTCCCCAAATTGTATTAAACTGCCCTCTTGTGTTCAAACATCTATAGTGCCAATTTTTTCCCACCAGACAGACATAACCTTACTTCTCCCTGCCAAAGACCCAAGGAGTGTTGGGAGAGGGAAGTTCTGTTGGGGTGAGGCAGGCTTTTCGTTTTATGAAAGCTTATGCCATTTTGACATGTGTGTGTGTGTGAACTCTATTTTGCCTTTAGCAAAACTTTATCAGAAATTTTCATCTCTTATTCTGAAACAGTCCTGGACTTTCCCCCAAAAGGTATTGCAATAGCTGGTTAAGAAAAAGAATTGGATTCTGTTTGCAAATTCTTTCACAGGTGAGCTTTGCAGGAAGTTTCCACAGTCTATTAAATGAGCAGTTTCCCTCGGTGTTAGCTTGTGGGTAGGGAATGTGTCTGTTTATTGTTGTATTGTACTCTCCCAAACACTTAGTATAGAGCTCGGCACACAGTAAGCTCTCAATAAATACGAATGATTGACTGACTTACTACTCTCCACAGTGCAGCTAGTATGTTGGGCAGTGGTGGCAGTGATCGAGCTTGCAAGTTGGGAGGAAACTGATCATCAATAGGGAAGGAATGTGGCAGGACACAGAGCATGCCTGGTACATGTCAGGCAGGAGGTAGGGAGAGTGGGAAGGGAGGGACAGTGATTGCAATGTTGAATGTCCTCAAAAATCTCCAGTGGCTACCAATCAATCTGCTCATCAGGCAGAAACTCCTCACCCTGGGCTTCAAGGCTGTCCATCACCTCGCCCCCTCCTACCTCACCTCCCTTCTCTCCTTCTACAGCCCAGCCCGCACCCTCCGCTCCTCTGCTGCTAATCTCCTCACCGTACCTCGTTCTCGCCTGTCCCGCCATCGACCCCCGGCCCACGTCATCCCCTGGGCCTGGAATGCCCTCCCTCTGCCCATCCACCAAGCTAGCTCTCTTCCTCCCTTCAAGGCCCTACTGAGAGCTCACCTCCTCCAGGAGGCCTTCCCAGGCTGAGCCCCTTCCTTCCTCTCCCACTCGTCCCCCTCTCCATCCCCCTCATCTTACCTCCTTCCCTTCCCCACAGCACCTGTATATATGTATATATGTTTGTACATATTTGTTTCTCTATTTATTTATTTTACTTGTACATATCTATTCTATTTTATTTTGTAGTATGTTTGGTTTTGTCTCCCCCTTTTAGACTGTGAGCCCACTGTTGGGTAGGGACTGTCTCTATATGTTTCCAATTTGTACTTCCCAAGCGCTTAGTACAGTGCTCTGCACACAGTAAGCACTCAATAAATACGATTGATGATGAATGTTGAATGAACAGACTTTCTGGGGGGACTAGAGGGTGAGGGTGTGTTACAGCAGTAACAGCCATAGTATCAAGCAGGCGTTTTGAGGGTGGTGTGTCCATCTATTCTATTTATTTTATTTTGTTAATATGTTTTGTTTTGTTCTCTGTCTCCCCCTTCTAGACTGTGAGCCCACTGTTGAGTAGGGACCGTCTCTATATGTTGCCAACTTGTACAGTGCTCTGCACACAGTAAGTGCTCAATAAATATGATTGATTGATTGATTGATCCAGGCCTTGAAGGCACCAGGAAGAGGCTGAGCACAGAGCTTGGGCTGCTGAGCAGAGTCACCGCCGACAGTGACTCTCCCCTCCTTCAAAGCCTTGTTGAAGGCACATCTCCTCCAAGAGCCTTTCCTAATTAAGCCCCTTTCTTCTTCTCCCACTCCCTTCTGCATCTCCCTGACTTTCTCCCTTTTGTTCTTCCCTCCTCCTAGCCCCACAGCACTATGTACTTATCTGTAATTTATTTATATTAATGCCTGTCTTCCCCCCGACCCCACCAGACTGTAAGCTAATTAGGGGTAGGGAATGTGTCTGTTTATTGTTGTATTGTACTCTCCTGTGCCCTTACTAGTGCTCTGCACACAGTAATTGCTCAATCAATACAACTATATGAATGAATGAAGTGGAAGAAGCAGCTGCTGTAGAGTGGAGCCCAGAGTACACAGTTCTGCACACAGTAAGTGCTCAATAAATAGGATCGATTGTTGCCATCCCAGAATGCCCATTCCAGGATTTTCCTTTTACCAGAACTGAGTTCCAGTGAGTTCTGGTTCACTCCTGGCACTGTAGCGGGCCATGTCTTCCCAGCCTGATCCAGAAATCCCTCCAGGCCCATTTTTCCCCCTTCCTGAGCTGCTTGTCAGCTGTGTGACTTTGGGCAAGTCACTTAACTTCTCTGTGCCTGTTACCTCATCTGTAAAATGGGGATTAAGATTGTGAGCCCCACATGGGACAACCTGATCACCTTGTATCCTCCCCAGTGCTTGGAACAGTGCTTTGCACATAGTAAGTGCTTAACAAATACCAAAGTTGTTATTATTATTATTATTAAAGCTCTTGAGCACCCACTGGAGGTCAGTATGACCATCATCCATCCCCCAACTCAAAGCCCCATCCCAAATTCATTCCAAATGCAAAGTGGGCATTCCTGTCATGGCTGGAGACAAAGGGACATACTGAATAAGCCTGTAGGCATGCCTATTGGGCCCCATCCACTGTACAAATATGCATTCTGATCCTGCCCATCTGGGGATTTTCCAGTCAGACAGTGGCCTAGTGATGAGGGCAGCTCCTTCAAGATGGAGGACTAGCCTCAGGTCTGAGACTTCAGGACAGTCAACCTGCACGAAAGAGTTGATTGCAGCGGCGGTGCAATCTTCTATCTCAACTGGAGCGTGGGATGCAGGGAGTAGGCAGGGTAGGAGTACAGCAGGAAAAGGTGTGTATTGCATGCAGGCCCATGCTTTCTGAGGGTGGAGTCGCCAGCCAGGCCTTAAAAACACAAGGAAGAGGCCGAGCACAGAGTGTGGGCTGTGGAGCGGAGTAACTGCTGACAGACAATGACTCTCCCCACCTTCAAAGCCTTACTGAAGGCACATCTCCTCCAAAACTTTCTCATCACTGTAAACACCACCACCACCACCACCATTCTCTCTGCCTCACATGCCCATTACCTGGACATTGTCTCATTTAATTCAACCTGGTTATTCAGTTGGTTGTCAAATCCTGCCAGTTCTACCTTCCTAATATCTCTGGAATCCACCCTTTCTTTTTTTATCTAAATTGCTACCATGCTGATCCAGGCACTTAGCATATCCTACCTTGATTATTGTACCAGCCTCCTCACTGACATCCCTGCCTCCTATTTCTCCTCACTCCAATCCATACTGCTGCCTGGATCATTGTTCTAAAAAAAATGTACAGCCCATGTCTCTCCACTCCTCAGGAACCTCCAACAATGCCCATCCACCTTCCTGTTAAACAGAAACCCCTTATCATCAGCTTTAAAATGCTCAACTACCTTGCCCCCTCCTACTTTGCCTCACTGATCTCCTATTACAACCCAGCCTGCATAGTCAGTCTTATTTATTGATCACTTACTGTATGCAAAGCACTGTACTGTTTGGGATAGCTCAGTGTAGTAGAGTCTCCCTTCTGCATTTCCCACTTTGATCAGTACACTTTAAGTACTTGATATTCACCCACATCCTTTCTGAACATATCCTTATTCTCTCCCATTTCCCCCATCTGTAACATTTCAGTGTTCCACTAGACTAAGCTGGTTGTGGTGAGGGAAGTTGTCAACCAATTCTATTGTATTGTACTCTCCCAAGTGCTTAGTACAGTGCTCTGTATATAGCAAGCATTTAATAAATACCACTGATGATGATTTCAATGTCTGTTTTCCCCTTTCTAGACTGCAAGCTCCTTGTGGACAGGGAACATGACTACTACGTACTCTATTGTACCAAGTACTTTGTATAGTGCATTACATATAGTAAGCACTAAATAAAAAGCATTGATTGATTGGTAGCCACTGCATTCTTTGTCAACCATACTAGGCAGCTATTTTCTGTATTTCTGCTGGACCTGCCTGCGCTGCAGAATGCACAGTGGATAGAATACAGGGCTGGAAGTCAGAAGGTCATGAGTTCTAATCCTGACTCCACCACTTGTCTGCTGTATGACCTAGGGCAAGTAACCTCACTTCTCTGTGCCTCAGTTACTTCATCTGGAAAATGAGGATTGAGACTGTGAGCCCCATGTGGGACAAGGACTGTATCTACTCCGATTTGTTTGTATCCACCCCAGTGCTTAGTATAGTGCCTGGCACATAGTAAGTGCATAACAAATACTATCATCATTATTACTAGGTCTCCTATAGAAACTTCTCCAATCATACTTATTGGGGGCTTAGTGCACTCTATTAAGCACTTGGGAATTGGTAGGCACATTGCCAACAACAAGCTTACAGTATAGCGGGGGATACAGATATTAACATGAATAGGTAAATTATGGATATAATTAAGCACTTCTATGTGTTATGTTCTGGGGTAGATACAAGCTAATCAGGTTGGATATAGTCCCTGTCCCACATAGAGCTCACATCCTTGATAACCATTTTTCAGATGAGGTAATTGAGGCATAGAGCAATGAAGTGACTTGCCCATTGTGACACAGCAGATAGGTAGCTGAGCTGGGATTAGAACACAGGTCTTTCTGACTCCCAGGCCTGTGGTCTATCTACTAAGCCAGATACATACACAGGTGCTGTGGGTCTGAAGGAAGTGTGACCAAAGGGTGAAAATTCAAGTATACCTATCTCATATCTACCCTGGCATTTAGTACAATGCCTGGCATATAGTAAGTGCTTAACAAACACCATTATTATTTTAAAGTGCAAGGGTGATGCAGAAGGGAGTGGGAGAAGAGGAAAGGAGGGCCTAGTTGGAAAAGACCACCTGGAGGGGATGTGCTTTTAATAACTCCAGCAATGACTGTCTCAGCACTTATCCCCTACTTGCTGAGTCAGCACTGTGGTTGGGGATGGGAGATAATAATAATAATGATGGTATTTAATAATAATAACGATGGCATTTATTAAGCTCTTGCTATGTGGAAAGCACTGATCTAAGTACTGGGGAGGTTACAAGGTGATCAGGTTGTCCCACGGGGGACTCACAGTCTTAATCTCCATTTTACAGATGAGGTAACTGAGGCACAGAGAAGTTACGTGACTTGCCCAAAGTCACACAGCTTATAATTGGGGGAGCCGGGGTTTGAACCCATGACCTCTGACTCCAAAGCCTGTGCTCTTTCCACAAGGTAACTGAGGCACAGAGAAGTTAAGTGGCTTGCCCAAGGTCACACAGCAGACAAGTGGTAGAGCAGCAGTGGCCAAAGGCTAATGAGGATGGTAGAAGAGACTTGTACAACTCTCCTCTATGCAGCTAAAGGGTGGGGACTGCCAGCAATGAATCATTAAATTGTATCAGAGATCAAATTCCAATCTTTTTCAATTTTTTCATGATTGCTAATTACTTATTATGTGCCCAGCACTGTATTAAACACTAGGGTAGATACAAGCTAATCAGGTTGAATAAAGTCCATATCCCATATGAGGCTCACAATATCATTCCCCATTTTAAAGATGAGAATACTGAGGGAAAGAGAAGTTAAGTTACTTGCACAGGGTCACACAGCAGACAAGTGGAAGAACTGGGATTAGAACCCAAATCCTTCTAACTCCCAGGCCTTTGGTCTACTCACTAGGCAACACTGTTTCTCTATTGAACCAAACTGAAAAGAAGTGGACTTCTGAAGTAAACATCTGTAAAAATTTACCTGCTGTGTGACCTTGGGCAAGTCTTTTAACTTCTCTGTGCCTCAGTTTTCTTAGCTCTGTAATATGGGGATTTAATGCTTGATCATCCTCCTACTTAGTCTGTGAGCCCCGTGTGGAACAGGGCCTGTGTTCAACTTAATTATCTTGTATCTACCCCAGCACTTAATATAGTGCTTAACATATAGCACTATAGCATTATTAAATCTCAAACCTCACCTTAGGCTATACAAGCACTGTTGCAGGGAAATCCAAATTTCCAGCACAAACATCATCTGGGGTCAGGATAGGGAGTCTTTAGAGTGGCGACTTGTTGGTGAGTGGAAGGTACTGTACCCTTACAGGCCTCCAGGAGGAAGGCATGAAAGCTAGGAGCTGCTGCCTTCTAGGAGTAAGAGTAGCTGTAGTTGTGTGTCTCCTGAGTGCAATTCATTGTTCTAAGCTACCATTAAACTTAATTATTGTTGTAGGCCCCCAAGTAATTAGTATACTGCTCTACACACAGTAAGTGCTCAATAAATATAATGATTGACATACTACTGAGCAGAATAGTGGGAGAGTACAGTAGAGTTAATAGTTATGATCCCTGCTTGATCATCCTAAAATCTCCCCTGCCTCTCCGTGATCCCTCCCCAATTCTGCCCTTTTTCAACTCTCCCATCTTCCCCATCAGTATCTCTAAAGGAGACCTCCTGTCTTCTCTCAAAGCCAGCCCCTCACCTGCTCATATGACCCTATTCCTCCATACTTTATAAAAACACTTGTCCCATCCCTTTTCTCCCTGACTGCCATCTTCAACAGTTCGCACTGCAGTGGCTTTTCCCCCACTGCTTTCAAACATGCTTATGTCGCTCCTATCCTAAAAACACCTTCCCTTGACCCCATGGCTCCCTTCAATTATTGCCCCATCTCCTTCCCTCCAAACTTCTTGAATGAGTCGTCTACATCTGCTGTCTCCAGTCCTCTCCTCCAATTCTCTTCTTAATTCCCTCCAATCTGGCTTCCATCCCCTTCACTCCATAAAAACCTCCTCCTTCATGCCAAATCCAATGGCCTCTATGCTATCCTAATCCTCCTCAACCTCTCTGCTGCCTTTGACACTGTTGATTACCCTCTTCTCCTGGAAACATTATCCAATCTTGGCTTCACTGACACTGTTCTCTCCTGGTTCTCCTCCTGTCTCTCTGGATGCTCATTCTCAGTCTCTTTTGTGGGCTCCTCCTCTGCCTCCCACCCCTTAACTGTGAATGTCCTTCAAGATTCAGTTCTGGGTCCCCTTCTATTATCCATACACAACCACTCCCTTGGAGAACTCATTCCTCATATGGCTTCAACTACCACCTCTATGCGGCTGATACTCAAATCTACATCTCCAGCCCTGATCTCTCTCCGTCTCAGCAATCTTGCATTTTCTCCTGTCTTGGAGACATCTCTACTTGGATGTCCTCCTGTCATCTCAAACTTAACATGTCTAAAACAGAACTTCTTATCTTCTCACCCAAGCACTGTCCTCTGCCTGACTGTCCTCCCCTTCCCATCACTGTAGATGGCACTATGATCCTTCTTGTCTCACAAGCCCGGAACCTTGGCACTATCCTTGATTCCTCTCATTCAACCCACATATTCAATTCCTTCCTAAAAACTGTCAGTTCAACCTTCACAACATCACTAAAATCCACCCTTTCCTCTCCATTCAAACTGCTACCATGTTACTCCAATCACTTATTGTATCCCACCTTGTTAACTGTATCAATCTCCTTACTGACCCCCCTGCCTCCTGTCTCTCCCCACTCAGTCCATACTTCACTGTGCTGCCTGGATCATTTTTCTAAAAAGACATTGAGGACTTATTTCCCCACTTCTCAAGAAACTCCAGTGGTTGCCTATCCACCCCCATATCAAAGAGAAACTCCTTACCACTGGCTTTAAAGTACTCCATCACCTTGCCCCCTCATACCTCACCTAACTACTCTCCTACTACAACCCAGACCACATGCTTTGCTCCTCTAATGCTAACCTTCTCACTGTACTTCAGTCTCATCACAGACCTCTCATCCATGTCCTGCCTCTGGCCTGGAAAGCCCTCCCTTCTCAAATTTGAACAATGACTCTTCCCCACTTCAAAGCCTTATTGAAGGCACATCTCTGTCAAGAGGCCTTCCCTAAGTCCTCCTTTCCTCTTTTCCCTTTCCCTCTGCCTCGCCCAGACTTGCTCCCTTCATTCACCTTCCACCAAGCCCCACAGCACTTATGTATATATCTGTAACTACTTTTGTTGTTTGTTTGTCTCCCCTTCTAGACTGTAAGCTCACTGTGGACAGGGAACATGTCTATTATATTGCTAGATTGCACTCTTCCAAGCACTTAGTACAGTGCTCTGCACATAGGAAGTGCTCAGTAAATATGATTTACTGACTGACTTACTGATTTAAAATCTAGCAGGCAAGACAGGCATTGAAATACATTACAAGAAGAGGGAAGCAAAAGAGTAGAAAGACCTGCACATGGATGCAACAGGGAGGCAGTGGGGTAAGTACCCAAGTGCTTGGGTGATGTGGAAGTGCTGAATTAGCAGTGGGGAAGATGATGGGGATAGAAGAGGGAGATGAAAAATGAATCAGGGAGCACATCCTGGAGGAGGTGTGATTTCAAAAGGGTCTTGAAGAGGGAAGAGCCGTGGCTTCATTCGATCGTATTTATTGAGTGCTTACTGTGTGCAGAGCACTGTACTAAGTGCTTAGTTTGCATGGTACGGCAGTGGTTTGCCAATGTGAAGTGGGAGGGACTTCCAGACAGAAGAGAGAGATGAGACTAACCAGGGTAAGTAGTATGGCTTCAGAGGAGTGAAGTGTGAAAACTGGGTTGTAGTGAGAAAGGAGTATATGTTGCCAACTTGTGCTTCCCAAGCACTTAGTACACAGTACTAAATACTTAGTACTCTGCACACGGTAAATGCTCAATAAATATGAATGAATGAATGAGTAAGAATCAGTATGGGGGAGAGCTGACTGTGTTCCTTAAAACTGAAGGGCAGAAGTTTCTGCTTGATGCACAGAAGAATGGACAATTATTGGAAACTTTGGTGGACTGGTGGAGAGGGGGACAAATGCAGACCCTCAAAGTAGCATCAAAACTCTCTCCCCTTAATCTGGGAAAATTTTCAAGCTACTCCACCAGAATGTATATTGTCTGGAATAATTGCTATTAACAGGAGTAACCACAAGGGTACTAACTTTAGAATCTAAAATTGACAATTTAGATCAGGTGTTTATTTCTATAAAATGTCTACTGTGACAGCAGTTATATTCTGCAATACAACCCTCATACGAGACATCCAATATTTGAGACCAATATCCTGGGCTTATGGAAATCACTGTTGCTACCTCCTGAGTGATGTGGAGGGTCAGCTGTCATCCTTGGTCATTATGTAAGGAGGTGAAGTGCAAGTGAGGCTGATCTTTAGCAGAGTGTCCCTCTGGATGCTAAGTAAGTTTCTTTGCTCTTTCATTCGTTCATTCATTCTTTCACTCAATCATATTTATTCAACACTTACTGCATGCAGAACAGTGTATTAAGCACTTCAGAGAGTAAAATACAACAATAAAACAGACACATTTGCCTGCCCACAACAAGCTTACAGTCTAGATAGGGGGAGGCATAAATTAATATAAATATATAAATTACAGATATTAACATAATTGTTGTGGGGCTGGAAGGGGGGATGAACAAAGGAAGCATAGACATAGACATAGAAGGGAGTGGGAGAAGAGGAAAGAGGGGCTTAGGAAAGACCTTTTGGAGGAAATGTGCCTTCAGTAAGGTTTTGAAGGGGGACAGAGTAATTTCCTGTGGGATACGAGGAGTGAGGGCATTCCAGGCCAGAGGTAGGACATGGGCAAGAGGTCAGCAGTGAGATAGATGAGATTGATGAACAGTGAGAAGGTTAGCATTAGAGGAGCAAAGTGTGTGTGCTGGGTTGTAGTAGGAGAGTAAGTGAGTGAGGTAGGAGGGGAAAGGTGATTAAGTGCTTTAAAGCCAATGGTGAGGAGTTTCTGTTTGATGTGGAGATTGATTGGAGTTTCTTGAGAAGAGGGGAAACATGGTCTGAACATGTTTGTAGAAATTTGATCTGGGCAGCAGAATGAAGTATGGACTGGAGTTGGAAGAGGCAGGAGGCAAGGAGGTCAGCAACGAGGTTGATACAGTAATCAAGGATGGGTAGGATAAATGATCGGATTAATAAGGTATCAGTTTGGATGGAGAGGAATGGGCAGGTTTCAGTGATGCTGTGAAGGTCAAACTGACAGTATTTAGAGATGAATTGAATATGTGTGTTCAGTTTGGAGAGCACAGATTCTCCTGGAGACATTAGATTTAAATGTGGTCCTCAGCTGTGGACAGAGGACACGGTGAGAAAACCAAACCTTCAAGATCACTAATCCAAGCATCCCTGCCCGGTTTTCAGATGTGCATCGACCAGGACTAGCAGAAGAGCTCCAGTTATACCCCACCTCCATCGGACCGATACTCCAGGGTCCTGTACCGTGCTGCCAGAGGAGGCCTCGACAGTGAGTCCCCTCACCCAGTTCCATGTCCAAACCACTCCAAGACCTGGAAGGAAGTCCTACAGCTTCAATGCCTGGTAGTGCATAAATTGGGGTGGGATGATGGAGGGGAAACTCTGAATAGTTATTACTCTCTCTTGAGAGGCAGCTCAATGCATTTCCCTAGCCTTGACGACCATCCTTCTGCACTTTGGACTGTCAAGTCAATTTTCGGACTTGTCCTGCCACTGAGATGGAGGCATGGGCTATACTGCTACCTCAGAGGGAAGGGTATGTGTTTGTGTGTGTGTGTGTGTGTGTGTGTGTGTGTGAGAGAGAGAGAGAGAGAGAGAGAGAATGATGGGGGAGATTAGCTAGGTCGGGGGATAGAAAAGTGAGGAAGAGGATGCCACTGTTGACACACAAGCTGCTTCTGAAAATGGGGTCTGGGCCTCTGTGCAGAACATTGGTTCTTTTTGAGCTGACTGTGGACTGAAGACCTGGCAGCCTAAATTCTATAGATGGGTCAAATCTCCCTGTATCTGAATGTTAATTAATTGGGAAAAACTGATAGACAGTGCCAAGCTAAGTCTGGCTCACCATTGTTAATGAAGTGTTTTTATATTTCCCCCGAAGAACTGGAACCAGAATTTAAAAACTCCAGTGGAAAGAAAATTGGAAGAATGAAGAGTGTATTGAGGAAAGTTTAATACTAGATACAATTCCAGATAATTGTGCAGGAGATTAATTGAGAGAAAAACTTTTTTAGCTCCTGAATCAATTTCCAGAAGCTAACAAGAGCTCCACCCTAGCTCTTTATAACCAGAACATAAAGAGAGGAAAAACTAAAATATTTGAGATAAAAAAGGAGAAATTCATAAAATTCCTGAAAATGTCGCTACAGCTATTGAAGAAACACTTTCAAGATGAGGGAGGTGGTGGAGAAAAATTTACTGTGAAATATCTTTGAATATACAGTGCACTTGTACCATAAAAATGTTTGAGGAGCAAAAGGAGGAATTTAGTTGGATTCATACAATATCTTCCATTTGATTCACCCCTAGGGTCTTCAAGGCCTAACATACAAGCAAAAAGAGATTTGATTTGCTGTCTGCAATATTTCCTACATATATCTTTCCTGGGTCTTCAAGGCCAGGCTATTTGAATGAGCAGAAAATACCTGAGTTGGAAAGATGATATAGACTTCATGTGTTATCTCCTGCTTAATTCTCTCCTGGGCCTGTTAAGCTTGTGTCTTTGAGAGAGAAGACAGAATATTTGAGAAGTAGAAGGAGACATTTGACTGCATGCAATATTTGACTATTCCCTGGGTGCTAGAAAGAGTGGAAACTAGGGGATGGGGGGAAAAAGAGATTAACTCATGCCATATCTCTGGCTTATTTACCTTGGGATCTGTAAGGACTAACACCTCCAGCAAACAGAGAAAGTAGCTGAAAACCTTAGAAGACATTTGATTTGTTTGATGCAGTGTTTCCAGCTCAATTTTCTCCTTGGTCTTCAACACCAAACTCCTCTGGAAAGCAGAGACCATATTTGAGGTAATAATAACAATAATTGTGGTAATTGTTAAGAGCTTACTATGTACCAAACTGTTCTAAACACTGGGGTAGATATAAGGTGTCCCCGCTTTTAGACTGTGAGCCCGTTGTTGGGTAGGGACCATCTCTATTTGTTGCCAACTTGTACTTTCCAAGTGCTTAGTACAGTGCTCTGCACACAGTAAACACTCAATAAATATGATTGAATGGATGAATATAAGGTAATCAGGTTGGACACAGTCCCTGTCCCACATGGGACTCACAGTTGTAATCCCCATTTTACAAATGCGGTAACTGAGGCACAGAGAACTTAAGTGACTTGCCCAAGGTCACACAGCAGACAAGTGGCAGAACCGGGATTATCTCTTTCCGGTAGGCCACGTTGACAGGAGAGATTTGTTTCATTCAGTATCTCCCATTTACTTCTCTTCTCCATCTGAAAGGCCAAAATTCCTCAAGAGAACAGAGATATTTGAATTAGAAAGGAGAGATTTGCTTTCATACAACATCGCTGATAGATTTTCTTCTGGGTCTCCAAGGTCCACTTCTTCTGGAGAGCAGAGAGATTAGCTTCGTACAGTATCTCAGGTTGCAGTCCCTTCATGTCTTTATGGACTAGCATCTCAGACAAGCAAAGAAAATAGTTGGGAATAAGTAGAAAAGATTTGATTTCCTTTATAGAATATCTCCTAGTTAATTCACCCCTCATGTCTTTAAGGCTTAACTCCTCAAGATAGCAGTGAGAATATCTGAGAAGCAAAACAGACATTTGATTTGCTTAATGCAATATCTCCTTCTTAACCTCTCTTCTGGGTCCTTAATACTTGGCTACTGAATTGAGCAGAGAATTCTTGATGTAGAAAGGGACATTTTTTTCATGCAATATCTCCTGCTTAATTCTGTCAAGTTTTCAAGGCCCTCCTCCTTGAGAGAACAGAGAGGTTATATGCTATGGAAAACAAGAAATTTGCTTCATGGAATATCTCCTTGATCAAGCAGAGAGAATGTTTGAGAAGGCAAATATAAATTTGATGTGCTTCATGCAATATGTCCTGATCAATTCTCACCTGAGTTTCCAAGGTCTGACTCTTTAAATTAACAGGGATGTTTCAAATGAAAAAGGAGAAATGTACTTCATGCATTATCTCCTCAATTCTCTTTTGGGTCTTCGAGACCTAATGTACTGATTAAGCAAAAAGAATATTTGGGGTAGGAGAGGAGAGATTTGATTTCCTTCATGCATTATCTGTTTCTTAATTCTGTCCTGAGTCTTCAAAATTGAGTACTCTAGAGAATATTTGAGGTGGAAAGGAAATATATGTTTCATGCAATATTTCATTCATCTCTTGTATCTAAACATTTGTCACAATCCTTGAGGGAGCAAAGGGATATTTGAGGTAAAGGAGAAATTTTATTAATGCAATATTGCTTCAAGAGGGCAGAAAGAATATTTGAAGTGAAAAAGGAGAAATTTGTTTAGAACAAATCTCCCGCTTAATTCTCTCCTGGATTATCAAGGCCCAAATTCTTGAAGGAGCAGGGAGAATTTTTGAGTTGGAATCAGTTATATTTGCTTCATGCAATATCTCCCATTTCTCTTAACCTTCGAAGGAGCAGATGAAGTGTTTGAGGTTGAAAGGAGAGATTTGCTTCATGCAATACCTCCTGCTTATGTCCTAGGTCTTTAAAACATTGTTCTTCGAGTGAACAGAGAGTAGTTAAGGTGAAAAGGAGAGATTTGCTTCATGCAACATATCCAGCCTAGTTCTCCCCTTGTCTTCAAGGTCTGTTTCTATAAGTGAGCACAGAAAATTTGCAGAGGAAAAGGAGAAATATCCTTCCTGTAATAACTTCCATCTTATCCTCTTCTGGGTATTTGAGAACTTGTGAGTTTGAGGAGCAAGGGAATAAGTAAAGTGATGAAGAAATTGATTCTTCTAATAATCCCTGGAAGAGTAATTATCCTACTGGAGGCCCTTGGCCACCTTAATAATATTAATAATTATGGTATTTGTTAAGCTCTTATTATGTGCCAGGCACTGTACACTGGAGTGGATGGATACAATTAAGTCAGGTTGGACACTGTCCCTGTCCCATGCGGGGCTCACAGTCTCAATCTCCATTTTAAAGATGAGGTAACAAATGAGGCAAAGTAAATTGCCCAAGGTCACAAGCAGACAAGTGGTAGAGCTGGGACTAGAACCCATAAACTTCCGACTCCCAGGCCTGGGCTCTATCCACCACACCATCATGCTGCTTAAAAAAGGTAAAAAGGGGGAGCACTTGGGTTGGAATCCTTGGGATTCTAGTTTCTAAGTTCAGAGAGTAGGGTTCAAAGATATTCCATGATATTTGAATAATTTACATTCTGATAAAGGTTTGTTTCTTTAACTCATTAAAACTATGCTTTCTAAGGTTTTGCTTAATACAGTTCAGATTTTGGCAAAAAATTGAAGTTAGCACTATAAGCACCCTGGAACATTTTTCAACTCTAATTCCCCCAGGAAAACAGGGAGACATTTTCACATTCCAATTTTCCAGTATATTTATCTCCCTCAATATGGACTGTCTCAATGTACATCTAAGAAACCCAGAGGCCTATGCCTTTGCCCCCCAGCTTGTCCAAGTGCCCAATGGAGTTGTTTTTTAATGGGGATAAAATTATGAACTTAGTTTGTGTTTGTGCAGTTGATCTCTCCTTCACCTTTGCTTGAATTAAGTGAGGCTGAAGATTTGCAGCCCTTCTGGTACCCTATCATCTTTTTAAAGACTGTGAGCCCACTGTTGAGTAGAGACCATCTCAATGTATTGCCAACTTGTGCTTCCCAAGTGCTTAGTACAGTGCTCTGCACACAGTAAGCGCTCAATAAATACGATTGTTTGATTGATTAAAGACTGTCCTTCCTGGTCTACAGGTGCAGCAACCTTAGGAAGGTTCAGATCTGACTCTCGAAAAGCCCCAGGAGAAAGAAACATGTAAGTGGGACTCTTCCCAGTGTGTTTGGATCAAATAGGGCAGTTATTTTCAGCATATGCTACTTGGTGATAGATGCAGGAAATAGAAAGCCCATAAAGAAAAATAGTCACAATTATCTGTTACTTCCATTTAAAAAGTGTTCCTATTTTACTTTGCAGTGAAATACTGGTCAGTAAGCAGCATCCAGCTCCGGTAGAGAGGGCAATAAATGTTAGTTAAGCTTTTACTCAGGAGAAAAAGTGAAAAATGCATGCTGTTTTTAAGTGCTGATTCTAATGCTAGCTCATTTACGTACACATACAATAAAGAATTAAACAATATTTTAAGCAATTATACAATTTCAAACAATATCAAACAATATGGAATGATTGGTAGCAGCAGAAGAGAAGATGACTGGAAATCAGATAACTGTTCTGGTAGGAGAAACTCAGGTGTTTTGCAAAGGGAAACTCATGTGGGTCCAGTCAGCACCTCCCATCTTTATGGCTTATGCTATGGAAGAGGGAAAAGATTAAATCTGAATTAAAAAAAGAAGCCTGTGCTTCTTTCAAAACCCTTCTTCAGTCTACTACCTGATCACCTTATAACCTCCTCAGCACTTAGAACAGTGCTTTGCATATAATAAGCGCTTAACAAATACCATCATCATTATTATTATTACTACAGCCTCCTAAGAAGTTCTCTGCCCTGAGTCTTCAAGGTCCTAGTGCTCAAGGGAGAGAGAGGAGGTTCATGCAAAATCTGTTCACATATCCTCCACCACTTTATGGCAGGGAGGAAGAAAAATGAAAATGCATTTTCATAGAACCAGAGACTTTTGGCCTGGTTCTAGACATTCTGAAAGTCAGAAGGACCTGGGTTCTAATCCTGATCCATCACTTAACTCTTGTGTGACCTTGAGTAAGTCATTTGACTTCTCTGTACCTCAATTACCTCGTCTGTAAAATGGGGATTAAGATTGCGAGCCTTATGTGGGACAGCGACTGTGTCCAACCCAGTAAGATTGTAATCTACCTGAGGGCTTAATACAATGACTGGCACTTAGTAAGTGCTTAACAAATACAAAAAAAAAAAGTGCTTAACAAATATCTGGATTCATTTCCTCTAAGCAGGGGGGAAAGCCGGAGAATAATCAGATTTGATTTTATCTTCCATTAAGCATATTTATTGAGTTCACTCAGTAAGCACTCAAAAATATGATTGATTGATTGATTAATTAATTACTCCATTCAGGTCTTGCATTAACTGCTGGGGAGAGTGCAGATGAAGTAAAACCCATAGTTCCTATCTTCGAGGATCTGCAGTTCTGGGGAAGATTCTGTAAAGTATTTTTACTAGCCTAAGTCATTATATGTGAAATTTTATTTCTTTCCATTTATCAGAATGAGAGGATAAGGGGAATTTAGTCTTTGGTCAGGAGAGTTCTGGAGAGCCCAGGAGAACCGCAGATTCTGGGACAGGAAATTGTGGCTAGTTTATAAAATGGGATGATTTAATTGGGACATCAAAGGGATTTTGTTTCTAAGGGGTTCTTCTCATTTTCACTTAAAACAGCGATCTATCTACTAAAAATCAAAAGTTGAAAGTGTTTTCTTTACTGACCAAGGTGAAGTGAATATAAGAAGGATGCAATTTGCTGGTAGATTTGTAATAATTTTCTGAAAACTGTGTTTTGCTGAGCTAGGTTTCATTTATTTTGAAAAATGGAGTAAATTATTACCTTTAAAAAATAAAATCCAATGGACAAATGACAAAACATCCCCTCCAGTAAAATAAAGTTAAGTAAACTTGAAGGAAATGTCTATTCTAGAGGAACAAAATCTCTCCCATATCTACAACCAGGTCTTCCCCGCTGGTTTTGTCACTTTTTTCACAATGCCTAATTTCTCTATAGTTCCAACCTATAAAATCAATCTCCTTTCAAGAATACATTGTGGGGATAATATCTCTCTATTTTCTTAACTCCTCTTTAAGCCACTATTGTTTTTATCAAATCAATTATCTACTTTATTATTAAATTTTACTAAGTCCATGACCTCCAGAAAGGAGGTAGAAAGGAAAAAAAAATCCTTAGGGCCCCTCAGTGAGCGGGAACTAACTACTGCAGCAAGTTCCTTTTGGTGAGGCCTTAATTTTGGAGACCCGTGGGAGCTGCCCCTTTTCCCCTTTCCAGAAGGAAAGGGACCTCTTACTAACCACAACTGGAATTCCCCCTGCTTCCATCTCTTGTATGAAATTGAAGCCTGGATTCTCTGCTATTTTATTCAATCATATTTATTGAACACTTACTGTGTGCAGAGCACTGTACTAAGTGCTTGGGAAAATTATGGCATTTGTTAAGTGCTTACTATGTGCCAAGCACTGTTCTAAGTGCTGCGGGGTGGGGTGGGGGGAGGATACTAGGTAATCAAGTTGTCCCACGTGGGGCTCACAGTCTTCATCCCCATTTTCCAGATGAGGTAACTGAGGCCCAGAGAAGTGAAATGAGTTGCCCAAAGTCACACAGCTGACAAGTAGTGGAGTCACGATTAGAACCCATGACCTCTGATTTCCAAGTCCGTGCTCTTTCCACTGAGCCATGCTGCTATTTCTTCCTCCATCAGGAGGAGAGAGGGGGGAGGGACTGAGCCCCTCTGGGAAGGGCTTTGTTTGAAAAAACTTCAAGCCCTGTAGGCCACTGTGTTCCAACATTTATTGATCATCTGGGATTTGCAAAGGGAGAGAAACTTTCAGCCTCAGGCGGGGGGACTACTTAAATTCTTTCATTCAGTTGTATTTGTTGAGTGCTTACTGTGTGCACAGCATTGTCCTAGTGATTGGGTGAGTACAGTATAACAAAAAACAGACACATTCACTGCCCACAATGAGCTTGCATTCTAGAAGGGAAGAGAGACATTAATATAAGTAAATTACAGATCTGTAAGTAAGTGCTGTGAGGCTGGGATGGGGGATGAATGAAGGGAGCAAGCCAGGGTGATGCAGAAGGGCGTGGGAGAAGAGGAAAGCAGGGCTTATTCAGGAAAGGCCTCTTGGAAGAGCTGAGTCTTCAATTCGACTTTGGAGAAATGCTTAGCTGGACTGGCAGCTGGTCCTGCTATTAGGCATACACAATAAGAATAATAATAATAATAATTGTGGTGTTTGTTAAGTGCTAACTATGTACCAGGCACTGTACTAAGTGCTGGCGTGGATACAAGCAAATTGGTTTTGTTACAGCCCCTGTCCCATGTGAGGTTCACAGTCTCAATCCCCATTTTACAGAAGAAGTAACTCAAGCACAGAGAAGTTGTGACTTGCCAAGGCCACACAGCAGACAAAGTGGTGGAGCTCTGGATTACAACCCATGATCTGCTGACCCATGATCTATCCACTACACCATGGGACTTTGGGGATTGGCAAGGTTTACCTTCCTGGGGTGACTGTGCAGAGCCCCTGTTCCTTTAAAGTTTCAGCACCTGGAGGGAATAGATACCCTGCTCCAATCAATCAATCAATCACATTTATTGAGCGCTTACTGTGTGCAGAGCACTGTACTAAGCGCTTGGGAAGTACAAGTTGGCCACATATAGAGACAGTCCCTACCCAACAGTGGGCTCACAGTCTAAAACCCTGCTGCCCTCCCCATCTCCCCACCACAAAGATCCCAGAAGCAGGGCTAAATGACTGGGGCAGAGGTTGCTTCAACATGCATCTGCAATCACCACTTGGAAGTGCTAAATTATACTCCAAAGGAAGAGACAAATATAGTGCTCTTGAGGGGATTTTCACCCTTACTTCCCTGCCCTTTCCTAAATTAAAGATCAGTATTCATTCAGTAATTCAGTCATTTTTATTGAGCACTTAGTGTGTTCAGAGCACTGTACTAAGGGCTTGGGAGAGTACAATATTTCAGATTACTAGTACAGTAGAAAGTACTGGGAAAGAATTCCCAGGTGTGAACTAGACATCATCCCTGCCCCTCTGGGGGCTCACAATCTTAAAATAATAGCAATTAATAATGCATGTCACACCCTTACAGTGATATTTGGACCATACATTTTATCATTTTAAACAAAACCGTTTTAAAACCAAATCACCTTCTTTGAGATCTTTCATAAAATGGCAATCCTCCAAGGAAATGTGGGTGGGGGGAGGAGGGAGAGGGTAGTAGAAACTGGCTTGGTAGGCCTGAAGCCAAATGAAAGAGAAATGAAGGTGCCAAGCAATTTTCAGTTCTTCTCAGCAAGTAAAGGTTCTGTGTAGATTTCTTTGCTTGGGTACTCATGGAAACCCCACAGTACAATGACACAGGTGGGAATTCCAGTCTAGTGGAGCAATATTTTATCTGCAAATTGTTTTACCTTTCTGCCTAATATGGATGGTAATCATACTTGTCAAATTTGGAAAATGAAGAGCATAGAGGAAGATAAACCATGGATCAAGTGGCAAATAAATGGGCAAGAGATGGATAAAAGGAAACTCTTTTGGTTCCCAAACAAATTCCCAGAAGCTTTTAAGAGCTCCACTCTAAGCCTTTATGACAAGGAACATGGGGAGAAAAAAATATTTTTTTCTTACAGAAAAAAGGAATTTCACCAAATTTCCTGAAAACAATGCTTACAGCCATTGAAGAAAACCCATAACCTTTAAGATGGTGGTGTGGGAAAGAAGAATTCACTGTGAAATGTCCTTGAAAATATATTACACCTTTACTGCAATAATTTTTGAGGAAAAAAAGGAGATATTGCTACAAGGAATCTTTCCCACTTCTCTTTTGGGTCTTTAAAGCCTGACTGGAATATGGAAAGGAAAGATGTGCTTCATGCAGTACATTGCACTTAATTCTTTCCTGAGTCTTCATGACCTAAATCCTTAAGTAAGCAGAGATAATATTTAAGTGGAAAATGAGGAATTTGTTATATGCAATATCTCCTGCTTAATTTACTGTTTGATCTTAGAGGCCAACCTTCTTGAAGGAGCTGAGAAAATATTTAAAAATGAAAAGGCGAGATTTGATATGCTTTATGCAATATCTCCCACTTAGGGCTCTCCTGGATTTTTAGGGTCTTGTTCCTTAAGAAAGCAGAGAATATTTGAGGTGAAAATAGAGGGTTTTGCTTCATGTAGTATCTCCCACTTAATTTTATTCTGTGTCTTTAAGGCTTAGCTCCTCAAAATAGCTGAGATAGGAAAGGAGAGATTTGTTCACTGCAATAGTATTGCTAAAGTATTTCCTAGAGTATGGGTTTGGGAGTCAGAAGGTTCTTAGCTCCTCCACTTGTCCACTGTGTGATGTTGGACAAGTCGCTTCACTTCTCTGTTACTCAGTTTCCTCATTTGTAAGATGAGGACTGTGAGTGACTCTGAGCTCCATGTGGAACAGGTGCTATGTCCAACCTGATAAATTTGTATCTATCCCAGTGCTTAATACAGTGCCTGGCACATTTAACAAATGGTATTATCATTATTATTATTAACTCCTAGTGAGAGCAAAGGTCCTCTCCCAAGTGCTCAATACAGTGATCTGCACACATTAACCACTCAAAGCAGCATGGCTTCATGGAAAGAGCATGGGCTTTTTTTTCTTTATTTTTTTGTCATGTGTATTGAGCGCTTACTGTGTGCAAGGCACTATTCTAAGCGCTTGGAAAGTACAATTTGGCAACAGATAGAGACAATCCCTACCCAACAATGGGCTCACAGTCTAGAAATCTAGAAGGCTTGGGAGTCAGAAGTTGAGGGTTCTAATCCCAGCTCCGCCACTTGTCAGCTGTGTGACTTTGGGCAAGTCACTTAACTTCTCTGTGCCTCAGTTACCTCATCTGTAAAATGGGGATTAAGACTGTAAGACCCATGTAGGACAACCTGATGACCTTGTATCTACCCCAGTGTTTTGAACAGTGCTTGGCACATAGTAAGCACTTAACAAATACCATCATCATCATCCTCATCCTCATCATCATTTGTTTATTGAAATATTTGAGAAGTAAAGGAAGAGATTTGATTTGCTGCATGCAATACTTCCACCTGGCTTCTCCCATGAGTCCTGGCTTTTGGATTAGACAGAGACTATTTAAGGTTCGCTTCATGCCATTTCTCCTGCTTAATTCTCTCTTGGTTCTTCAAGAATCTTTGAGAAAACAGAGAATTTCTGAGAAGGAAAAGGAGAGATTTGATTTGCTGCATGCAATATCTGTCATTCTGTCTATGGTCTTCATGGTCTGTCTACCCAAGTGAACAGAGAGTATTTGAAGAAAGAAGAGATTTGCTTCACACAGTATCACCTGCTTAATTCTCTCCTGGGCCTTCAAAGCAACCTCCTCCAGAGAATAGAGAATATTTGAGGTGGAAAATGAGAGCTTCATTTTGCTGCATGGAGGATTACCAACTTTTCTCTAAGGTCTTTAGGTTCTGGCTACTCAAGTAAGCAGAGAAAGTATTTAAGGTGGAAAAGGAGAGATTTCTCTCATGCAATAAATCACTCTTAATTCTCTCCTGGTTCTGCAGAAAGGAAGTCTTAGGGGGAAAAGGAGAGTTTAGATTTATTGCATGTAATATATCCTACTTAGTTCTCTCCTGAGTTTTTTTGCCCTGGGTTACTCAAGTGAGCAGAGGAATATTTGACGTGTGAAGGAAAGAGTTCTTTCATTCATTCATTCAATCGTATTTATTGAGCGCATACTGAGTGCAGAGCACTGTACTAAGTGCTTGGGAAGTACAAGTTGGCAACATATAGATTCGGTCCCTTCCCAACAGCGGGCTCACAGTCTAGAAGGGGGAGACAGACAGACAACAAAACAAAACATATTAACAAAATAAAATAAACAGAATAAATATGTACAAGTAAAATAAATAAATAGAGTAATAAATATGTACACACATATATACATATATACAGGTGCTATGCGGAGGGGACGGAGGTAAGGCGGGGGGGATGGGGAGGGGGAGGAGGGAGAGAGGAAGGAGGGGGCTCAGTCTGGGAAGGCCTCCTGGGGGAGGTGAGCTCTCAGGGCTTTGAAGGGAGGAAGAGAGCTAGCTTGGTGGATGTTCAGAGGGAGGGCATTCCAGGACAAGGGGAGGACGTGGGCCAGGGATCGACAGCGGGACAGGTGAGAACGAGACACAGTGAGGAGGTTAGCGGCAGAGAAGCAGAGGGTATGGGCTGGGCTGTAGAAGGAAAGAAGGGAGGTGAGGTAGGAGGGGGCGAGGTGATGGAGAGCCTTGAAGCTGAGAGTGAAGAGTTTTTGCCTGATGTGTAGGTTGATTGGTAGCCACTGGAGATTTTTGAGGAGGGGAGTAACATGCCCATAGCATTTCTGCACAAAGATGATCCGGGCAGCAGCGTGAAGTATAGATTGAAGTAGGGAGAGACAGGAGGCAATATCTCCTTAATTCTTTCCTAAGTCTTCAAGTCTTAACTCCTTGGAGGAGCTGAGAAATATTTCAGGTGAAAAAGAAAATATTTGCTTCATGGCAAAGTTTCCTGCCTTTTTCTCTCTGGAGCCTTCAAAACCAGTCTCCTCTAGGGATTTACCTTGTCTTATGCTGTTGAATCATCTCCGACCCATAGCACATCTCTCCCATAATGCCCCACCTCCATCTGCAGCCATTCTGGGAGTGTATCCATAGAGTTTTCTTGGCAAAAATATGGAAGTGGTTTACCATTGCCTTCTTCTGTAAACTAGAGTCTCTGCCCTCTACTCTCTCCCATGCCTCTGCTGCCCAGCACAGATAAGTTTGCAGGTAATTGCCTTTTACTCGCTAGCCACTGCCCAAGCTGGGAATGGAATGGATATGCCTCTGCTTGACTCTTCCTCCCATAGTTGAAACCAGTGGAGTACTGGAAACTCTCCAGGTGCGACTCTGAGAGGGGCTTCTAGAGATGAGAGAATATTTGAAAAGGAAAAGAAGGGATATGATTTTCTGACTACAATATTTCCTACTTATTTCTGTCCTGGGTCTTTAATGCCTGGCTACTCAAGAAAGCAGAGACTATTTAGTGGAAAAGGAGAAGTTTGCTCCAATGCAATATTTCCTACAGACTATTCTCTGGGGTCTTCAAAGCCTAATTCCTCAAATGAGTGGAGAGAATAACAGAGGTAGAAATGAAAAGATTTGTTTTATGTAATATCTCCCCCTTAATTCTCTCCTGGATCTTCAAAGCCCAACTACTTATCTCAACAAAAACCACAATCTATTTTTTATCAGACAGAATATTTCAGGTTGAAAAGGAGACATTTGCTTCATATAATATCTTGTGCTTAATTATTAAATGTGTCTTCAAAACCCACCTCTTCAAGAGAGCACAGAGAAAACATATCTATAAAAAGGAGAGATTGAATTGCTGCATGCTGTAACTCCCACATATTTCTCTTCTGTGTTTTTAAGGCCAGGGTACCAAGTGAGAGGGAGAACATTTGAGTTGGAAAAATAGAGAGTTTCTTCAAGCAGTAATTCCTTCTTATTTCTCTGCTGATTCTTCCTTGTCTAACTTCTGTAGGGTGCAGAAAGAAAATTTGAAGTGGAAGTGGAGAGATTTAATTTACTGAATTCAGTATCACCTACTTAGTTCTCTCCTGGGCCTTTATGGCCTGGTTACTCCAGTGAGCTGAGAAAATATTTGAGGTGCAAAGGAGAGATTTCCTTCATTCAGAATCCCCTGCGTAATTCTCATTATGTTTTCAAGACCTAACTCCTGAAAGGAGCAGAGAGAATATTGGAGGTAGAAAAGGGGAGTTTTGATTCATGCAATATTTCCCCCTTCTTTCTATCCCTGGTCTTCAAGACATAACTACTAGGGTGCGCAGAGAAAATGTGAGGCAGTAAAGGAGTCACTGGCTTCATGCAATATAGCCTGCTTCTCACCTGGGTCTTCAAGGTCTAACTCCTGAATTGACCAGAGAAACTATCAGGTTGAAAAGAAGAGCTTTTCTTGATGCAATATCTTCTGCTTAATTCTCTCTTGGGTTTTCAAGGCCGAATTTCTAGAAAGAACAGAGAGAAAAATTGAGCAAGGTAATGGAGGGATTGATTTGCTGCATGAAATATCTCCTGCTTATTTCTCTCTTGGATTTTTAAGGCCTGATTACCCAAGTGTGTAGAGAATATCTGAGGTGGAAAGAAGAGATTAGCTTCATGCTATTGCTTCTGATTAAGTCTCTCCTAAGTCTTCAAGGAGCACCAGTTTGAGACTCCAGAGGTATTTGAACTTAAAAAAGAGAGATTTGCTTCATCCAATATGTTCCACTTAGTTATTTCTTGAGTCACTAACCTCCTCTAGTGAGCAGAGATGGTATTTGAGAAGGAAATGGAAAGATTAGATTGTTATATGTAATATCAGCCACTTTTTTCCTTGGCCTTTAAGGCCAGAGTAAGTATTCATTGTGGAAAAGAGAGATTTGTTCCATGCAGTACCACTTAATCAATCAGTACTATTTAACCAGAACTTACTGGTTGTAGAGCTCTCTACTAAGGCTTGGGAGAGCAAAATGCAATAGGATTGGTAGATCCCTGCCCTCGTGGAGTTTACTTAATGGTCTTCTCCTCTTCTCATCCTATTTGGGATGGACAAAAGTACCCAGGTCCTGGAAGCCTTTCAAAACAGGTAAGAAGGGGAATATTTCATTGAGTAGGGGAGGTTGAAGTGTGGGTTGCCTTGGGATTTTAGTTCACAAAGAGGAGGGTCTCAGATGCTCCTGGAATAATAATAACAATCACTCTAGTGATTGGAAGGCAAGTGATGTATGAACAACAGAGAGTGTGATAAAGATTAATTTTTTTAACTCATGTTTTCAACAAAACATAATATTCAGGATAGTAATGCTTAAGAATTTGGAGTTTGCCCAACAAATGCTCTGGAATACTTTTCATCTCTAATTCCCCTGGTGGGTGGTGATTGGGAGATGAGGCTGGGGAAGAGAGAGACAGACAGACAGACAGAGAAAGAAAGAGATTTCTTCTCCAAATATTACAGCCTGTCTTTTTGTTTCCTTGGTATGGAATATCTCCATTTAACATCTAAGGAACCCAGAAGACTGGAGAAATCCAGACCTTTGGGCTTAAATCCTAGTTCCTCCCCTGGCATGCACTGTTATCTTGAGCAAGCCACATAATTTCTCCATGCCTCATTTTCCTCATCATCAAAATGGGGGTTTTATCTAATTGCTCTCTCACCATTAGACTGGCAGCCCCATATGGGACAGAGACTGGGTCTTAGCTGATTATCTTGCATGTACCCCAGCAATTAGTACAGCGCTTAGCACATAGTAAGCATTTAAAATATATAATTACTATTATTCTTAGTCTCCAACTTGCTGAAATATCTAATGGAGTTAATTTTAATGGGGATAAAATGACTCAGCCCCACAGCACCTATGTACATATCTATAAATTATTTATTCATATTAATGTCTGTTTCCCCCACTAGACTGTAAGCTTGTTGTGGGCAGGAAACATGTTTTTTTTTAAAAAACCGCAATATTTTTTAAGTGCTTGCTATGTTCCAGACACTAATGAAGGAGTTGGGTGGTTGTGTCTGTGACAATAGTCTAGCAACTACCCATGTGGTCCCATAATGCAGGGGGGGAAACAGAGGCAGGGCAGAGTGGTGGAAGAAGGGGTGGTGTGGAGTGGGACTTGGGGAAAGGTCATGGGATTGTGGATCTGAAACTACAGCATCACTGCCATATGGCTCAATGGAAAGAACAAGGGCTTGGGAGTCAGAGGTCCTGGGTTCAAATCCCAGCTTTACCAATTGTCAGCTGTGTGACTTAGGGCAAGTCACTTAACTTCTCTGTGCCTCAGTTACCTCATCTGTAAAATGGGGATTAAGACTGTGAGCCCCATGTGGGACAACCTGATCACCTTGTATCCTCCCCAGCACTTAGAACAGTGGTTTGCACATAGTAAGTACTTAACAAATGCCATCATTATTATTATTATGTCCTCCTTGATCCTCAGAGGGAGAAATTGCATGGGGATAGCTGCTGGTTAGGGAAGTGAGATCCTGGCTTGATCCAGTTTTCCTCCTATCCCCCATCCCCTTCTCTCATCTCTTCCACTCCCTCCTTTTTTCCTCATCCACACTTCTTTTCCCTCCCTGTCCAAATTTCTACATCCCTTGTCATCCTTTTTTTTTAGTTTTCATTCAATCATATTTATTGAGCGCTTACTGTGTACAGAGCACTGTACTAAGTGCTTGAAGAATAGATTTTAAAACTCTTCGCTGACTCTAGGGATTCGCTGAATCTAGCCAGCAAGCATATGCTGGGAATTCCTAGGACATATTAGTCCAAGAAAGCCCAAATAAGTGCTGCCACTGGTGACAGGTTTGTTCTCAGAAGCCGGGATGCCTGCATGTCTGCAGACACGGGAGGCTCCAAGGAGCCTCCAGACAAGGTGTGGGGTGGGCAGCATCAGTAAGCCAGAGGAGGATGAGGAGGACCAGGTGATGATATTCATTCATTCAATCACATTTATTGAGTGCTTACTGTGTGCAGAGCACTGTATTACGCACTTGGGAAAGTACAACACAACAAAAAACAGACATTCCCTGCCCACAATGAACTTACAGTCTAGAGGAGGGGAAACAGATATCAATACAAATAAATAAAATTACAGATATGTACACAAGTGCTGTGATTCATTCAGCCAGTCATATTTATTAGCACTTACTGTGTGCAAAGCACTGTACTAAGCACTTGGGCGAGTACAAAAAAACAACAAACAGACACATTCCTGCCCACAACAAGCTCACAGTCTAGAGTAATGTGGGCAGCACCCAAGGTAAGAGAGAAGGAGGGAAGAGAAACTGGGGAGGGTGACATGAGGGGATACTGGATAATTTTGTATTGTACACTCCCAAACACCTAGTACATGATTGATTCATTCATTTCCTCTAAGGGGAGGGACAATCAGATTTGATTTTGTCCTCTATTGAATAGTAATTATTGAGTATCGGCTCTGTGTAGAGAACTGTACTAAGCGCGGGAAATTGTAACTTACCAAACTGTCAGTTCCTAGGAAGATTACTAAAAATACTTCTTGCTAAAGACACTGAGTGTAAGATTTTATTTCTATTCTTGTACCAGGAGCAAAATGGAAGGGGAACTTAGCCTTTGTTTAGTAGTGTTTTGGAAACTCTAGGGAAATGGAGGGTTCTGGGACTGAAAACATCTGCTATAGAAGCAGCATAGCCTAATGGTTAGAGCATGGGACTCAGAAGGACCTGGGTTCTAATTCCAGCTTCTCCACTTGACTGCTGTGTGACCTTGGGCAAGTCACTTAACTTCTCTGTGCCTCAGTTACTTCATCTGTAAAATGGGGATTAAGACTATGAACCTTATGTAGGACATAGACTGCGTCCATCCTATCTATCTTGTATCTACCCCAGGGCCTGACACTTAGTAAGCACTTAACAAATGTTATTTTTTTAAAAAAAGCTAAAACAGAGGGATTTTGTTTCTAAGGTAGTTTTCTCCTTTTAAATTAAAATAATGATGTAACTTTTCATTCATTCATTCATTCAATCATATTTATTGAGCGCTTACTGTGTGCAGAGCACTGTACTAAGTGCTTGGGAAGTGCAAGGTGGTACCATATAGAGACAATCCCTACCCAATAGCGGGCTCACAGTCTTAAAAGTTGAATGTTAAAAGTGTTTCCTTCATTTTTTACACTGAATTGAATTTAGGAAGGATGCAGCTTGCTGAGTGGATTTGTAGTGATTTTCTGAAAACTGATTTGATTTTCATTTGTTTTGAAATACTGATCAAATTTTTAGTTTTAAAAAATAAAATTGAGTGGACAAATTAAAACATCAACCATCCATCTTAGGGGACCAAAATCTCTCCCAATCTACAGTTTGATCCTCCCTACTGGTCTTGTTAGTTTTACCACAATGAATAATTTCTATAATTTGGATTTATAAAGCCCATCCACTCTGAAAAACATGTGATCCCGAGTGCTTTCTTTCATCTTTTCACTCCTTCTCAAATGTGGTAATGTTTTAGCCAAGTTACTATTATATTTTTAAAATTCTGTTATCTTCAGAGTGGAGGGGATAAAGGAATAAAAAATCCTGAGTGAGCTTCGAAACAGGAATCTGACCTCAAGCTGAGTCAAAGATGTTCAGAAACAGGTTAGAAGGAATTTAATCTTGTCTTTCTTCCCTGTCCCAGCAGGGCCAGTCAGATAATAATAATAATGGCATTTATTAAGTGCTTGCTATGTGCAAAGCACTGTTCTAAGCACTGGGGAGGTTACAAGGTGATCAGGTTGTCCCACATGGGCCTCATAGTCTTAATCCCCATTTTACAGATGAGGTAACTGAGGCACAGAGAAGTTAAGTGACTTGCCCGAAGTCACACAGCTGACAAGTGGCGGAGTCATGATTTGAACCCACAACCTCTGACTCTAAAGCCCGTGCTCTTTCCACTGAGCCATGCTGATCTGTTGTTGCCTGTATTTGAGGTAAGAAGGGGTGGGGTTGAACTCACTGAGGGAGTTTTGGAACTAAGGAGAGCTGGTGCAGAGTGGCTGAAGAGGACTGCAGGAGAAAATGAGTCAAAGCTGGCCCTAATCCACGAATCAATCAATCAGATTTATTGACCCTACCCCTACTGTTGGTGCTCAGGGAATCCAGTCAAATGCAGGATTTATCTGTGACCTCTGGCCATCCACAGCTGGCTCTAGGGTGACCCAGACAAACAGGTCTGACTGCTCCAGCAGTTTGCCTTTGAAGGAGCTTTGGTTCTGGTGACATGGTGCAGTGGACAGAGCACAGTCCTGGGAGTCAGAAGGTCATGGGTTCTAATCCCAGCTCCTCCACCTGTCTCCTGTGGGGCCGTGGGCGAATCACTTCACTTCTCTGGGCCTCACATCTGTAAAATGGGGACTGAGACTGATGGGGGCCCCTCATGCACCATGGAAAGGTTGCAGATATTGTTTGAATGTACGCGGTCCTGTTGCCATATCTGGTATGGGCCTTAGACCCTGCAGCCCACTGCCTGGGTCCAGAAACCAAACCAAATAAAGAGGTAGACTCCGCCCAGCTCTGTACCAAATCTGCACTAATCCAGTCCCTACTGTTTTCAAATCTACCAATCACTGTGATCAGCAACAGCGGTATATAAGCCCGCTGTATCAGGCACTCGGGGCCTTTTCCCTTAAGGAAATGAGCCCGCCGGGTGTGTTACCCCCTATTCGGTCTTCGGCCTTACCAATAAAACTTTATTAAAACTTTCGGCAGTCACATGCTGTCTGACTAATTCTTTAGTCGCCCGGCGACTTGGTGGCCATCCGGAACAACCGCCGCCATCAAGACTGTGAGCCTCACGTGGGGCAAGGGACTGCGTCCAACCCAATTTGCTTATATCCACTCCTCGCTTAGTACAGAGCCTGGTACATAGTATGTGCATAACAAGCACCATAATTAATATTATTTCCATAGAGCTCACCACTGTTCCCCTCAAAGCCCCCTTCTTCTCCTTCTACCCAGAAGGAAAGAGACTGTGCAGGGGCACTGATGACCATGAGAACTTACCCTGCATCAGAGGATGGTAAAATATCAATTCCTTGGATCTTTCTGTCCCACTCAGGAGGAGGGAGACAGGGAGGGACAAAGTGGAGAAGTTTAGACTGGACCTCGGGTCCTAATATGTATTGATCATGCCCCTGGGAGAAAGCTAAGCCATGGTAATAAATCTACCAGAGTTTTGAACTGCGGGTGAATGCAGGTGTTTCTAGGGGGTTATTCTCTGTCCCAGAGTGACTGTGCCCTGTTAGGGTTTCAGCACATAGAAAGATTAAATGCCCTATCAGTCAGCTTTCTCCCTCCCCAAAGAGTCAGTTTTCTCCCCTGAGGCTTTTTTAACCCTCTGCTGCAATTACCACTTACAATTGCAGGCTCCCAGAGAGAAGAAAAAACAGAGCTTTCAAGGAGAGTTTTTCCTTTCTTTCCTCCATTAATAATTATTGACCGGAATGCGTGTCACATTCTTACAATGACACTGCAAAAGTTGGCCCATAAATTGTAACATTTTTTTAAAAAACCCATATAAGGCCAAATCACATTCGAAGAGGTCTTCCTTAAAATGGTCTTCCTTCATAGAGATCTGGGGTGAGTGGAAGCTGGCCTGTTTATGGCTGAAGCCAAATGCAGGGGAAATAAAGGTGCAGATCAATTTCCACTTCAATCCCAAAAGGAAAAGGATCCATCTTGTACATTTGCCAAGTTACAGTCAGGTAGGAACCCCACAGTAACAGACCACAGATGGGAATTCCAGCCCAGGGAATTCCAGCCTGTTTCCTATATTCTTGTGTGCTTAGTGGCCCAAAGTCATGAAATGGCAAAAGTAAGTCATGATTGTCTCTCAGTCAGAAATATTAAATATGTACTAAATATTAACTAATATAGCAAAATTGACAGAGCACCTTGCTAATTCTGTCTCCCATTATCTGTAAATGACAATAATAAAGAGTTTTTTTTTCTTTTCCTTGCAAAGGACTGGAACAAAAATTCAAGACCTTGATTCTCTTGGATTTTCCAGTGGAAAATCCTCTAGAGTGTAAGCTCATGGTGGGCAGGGAATGTATCTACCAACTCTACTATATTGTATTCTTCCAAGCGCTTAGTACAGTGCTCGATACACAGTTAGAACTCAATAAATATGATTGTTTGATTGAAAGAATATTGGAATAATGAAGAGCTTAATAAAGAAAATACAACAGTAGATTAAGATGTGGATAATTGGACATGGGAAGGATAAAGGAAAACTCTTTTAGGTCCCAAACAAATTTCCAGAAGCTTATTAGAAATAAATCCTGAATCTTTATGACTAGGAACCTGGATAGAAAAAAAAACTGTTTCTGATTGAAATCCATAGGAGGAATTCACCCACCAGCTTTTAGGACCTAGGAGTGAGAGAAAAAGATTGCAAAACGTCCTTGAAAATGTTCTACACTTTTACTGAGGAAGAAAAGATGAGCTTGCTACATGCGCTATCTCCCACTTCTTTACAGGGCCTTTAAGACCTGGGTAAGTGAATGATTATAGAATAATAGAGGTGGAATGAAGAGATTTGCTTCATGCATTATCTCTTTCATTTATCTTTTGGGTTTTCAAAGCCTAACTCCTCAAGTAACTAGTGAAAATATTTTAGGAAAATCAGATATTTGCTTAATTCTCTTGAGTCTTCAAGACCAACCTCTCAAAGATGCCAAGAAAGTATTTAAGAATGAAAAGGAAAGATTTTATTTACTGCATGCAATATCACCTACTTAAGATTCTCCTGGGTCTTTAAATCTGGCTAATTAAGTAAGCAGAGAATAAATGAACTGGAAAGGGAGGAATTTGCTTCTTAATAACAATAATAATAATAATAATAATAATGACATTTTTTAAGCACTTACTATGTGCAAAGTACTGTTCTAAGTGCTGGGGAGGTTACAAGGTGATCAGGTTGTACCACAGGGGGCTCACAATCTTAATCCCCATTTTACAGATGAGGTAACTGAGGCACAGAGAAGTTAAGTGACTTGCCCAAAGTCACACAGCTGACAATTGGCAGAGCCTGGATTTGAACCCATGACCTCTGACTCCAAAGCCCGTGCTCTTTCCACTGAGCCACGCTGCTTCTCTGTGCTTCAAAGCTCAGTTCCATGAAAGAACAAAGAGAATCTATGGAATGGAAAAGAAGTTTCCTCTTCGCATTATTTGCCACTAAATTATCTCCTATGTCTTCAAGGAGTAACTCCTAGAGAGAGGAGGAAATATTTGAGAAGTAAAGAGGTTTGATTTGGCACGATCAATATTTTTTGCTTGCATCTCAGTATAAGGCCTGGCTACTGGACTGAGCAGAGACAGTGGTCTAAGGTGAAAATGAAGAGATTTTTGTTTCATGCACTATTTCCTGCTTAATTCCCTCTTTGAAGTCAGCCTCCATGATAAACCAGAGAGAACTTCATTGGAAGAAGTGGAGAGATTTGATTTGCTGCATGCAATATCTGCCATTCCATAACCTTACAGCCTGTATACAAAATGGCACAGAGACTATATGTGGTAGATGAGAGATTTGCTTCAGGCAATATTTTCTTCTGGATGTACAAAGCCAAACTCAAGAGAGCAGAGAAAAAATTTGGTAACAAACAGAAGAGCTCTAATTTGCAGCAGACAATACTCCCTATTTAATTCTCCCCTGAGACTTTAAAACCTGGTACTTCAATAAACTGAGAGACTATTTGAGCTGAAAACATGAGATTTTCTTCATACAGTACTTTCCGCTTCATTCTTTCCTGTGTCTCCAAGGCTCACCTCCACTTGAGAGCAGAGAAAATCTTTGAGGTGAAAGTGGAGAAAGTTGCTTCAGAAATACCTCCTGCTTAATTCTCTCTGAGTTCTTCAAGCTCTGACTCTGCTAAAAAGCATTGGGGATGTTTGTCAAGAAAAAGGACAGATTTGCTTTGCTGCATAGAGAATTTCCAGCTTCCTTCTTTACAGGGTCTTTAAGGTCTGATTACTCGAGGGAGTATAGAATATTTGAGGAGGAAATGAGAACTTTGCTTCATGCAACATTTTCTATATAAATCTCTATTTGGTATTCAAGGTCTAGTTCCACAAGACTGCAAAGAGAATATTTGAGTTTAAAAAAGGAGAGGTTTGCTTCATGCACTCTGTCATATGAGCAGAAAAAATATTTGATATGGAGAAGAGATTTGATTTTCCTCATGCAGTGTCTGCCAAATAATGTTTTTGTGAGTCTAAAAAGCATAATTCATTGAGTTAACAGAAAGGGATTATCTGAGGTGGAAAAGAAGAGATTTGCATCAAATCCTATCTTCTGCTAAAGTCTCTCCTAGCTTTTTTAAGGCATGGCTACTGAGGTGAACAGTGACTATTTAATATGGAAAGAAAAGAATTGCTTCATTCAATATTTCATGTTTATTTCTCTCCTCTGTTCTTTAAATCCTAATGATGGTGGAAGCATAGATAATATTTGAGGAAGAAAAGGAAATATTTGATATTCTGCATGCAATAACTCCTATTTCTCTCCTGGGAGGTTGAGGTCAGGCTACTTGTGTGAACAGTGAAAATTTGATGTGGAAAGGAAAGATTTGCCTCTTGCAATATCTCCTACATAATTCTCTCTTGTGTCTTTGAAACCTAATTTATGTTGAGAGCAGAGGTCATTTTTGTGATAAAGTTGAGAGATATGGTTCAAGCAATATCAGCCACTTAAATATCTCTTGAGTCTTAAAGGCCTAATTCTTCTAAGGAGCTGAGAGAATAATTGAGTTAGAAAAGGCGGGATAGGCTTTCTGCAATATCTCTTAATTCCCACCTGGATCTTAAAGGCTTAACTCCTAAACTGAGCAGTGAAACTATCTCTGGGAGAAAATGAGAGATTTGCTTCAAGCATTATCTCTGGCTTAATTTTCTCTTGTATTTTCAAGGCCAGCCCCCTTGAAGGAGTTGAAAATATTTAAGAAGAAAAAAGTGATATTTAATTTTCTGTATATACTAATATTGCTAACATCTCTTCAGGGTCTTTAAGGTCTAGCTACTTAAGTAGAGAATATTTGACATAGATTGGAATGATTTACTTTGTTCAATATGCCCTGCTTATTTCTCTCCTTGGTCTTCAAGACAAATCTCATCGAGAGAGCAAAGACAATATGAAATGAAAAAGTTGTGTTCCTTCCTGCCGTATCAGCTGCTCAATTCTCTCCTGTGTCTTCAAGGCATAACTCCTAGAGGGTAAATATTTGAGAAGAAAAAGAAGAGATTTGATTTGCTGTATGCAGTATTTCCTACTTGTTTCTTTCATGTGTCTATGAGATCTGACTCCTAGAGTGAGCAGACACTATATAAGGTGAGAATGGAGAACTTTGTTTCTTGCTATATCTCCTGCTTGATTCCCTCTTGGATCTTCAGAGTAAACCTCCTTGCTAAATCAGAAAGAATATTTGATTTGGAAAGGGAGAGATTTGATTTGCTGTATGTAATATTTGCCATTCTATGGCCTAATCATCTGGATATTAGAAAAGCAGCTTGGCTCATTGGAAAGAGCTTGGGCTTGGGAGCCAGAGGTCATGGGTTCTAATCCCAGCTCCTCCACATGGCTGCTGTATGACCTTGGGCAAGCCACTTAACTTCTCTGAGCCCCAGTTCCCTCATCTGTAAAATGGGGATTAAGACTGTGAGCCCCACGTGGGACAACCTGATCACCTTTTATCCCCTCCACAGCACTTAGAACCGTGCTTTGCACATAGTAAGTGCTTAACAAATGCCATCAGTATTATTATTATTATTATATTTGAATGAGCAGAGAATATTTGAGATAGAAATGAGAGATTTGCTTCATCAACGTCTTCTTCTTAATTCTCTCCTTGGTTTACAAGGCCAACCTCCTCAATAGAGCAGAGAGAAAATGTGAGAATTAAAAGGAGATATCTGATTTACTGCAGGCAATTTCTCCCACTGGGTACTTGTGGGCAAGAGAGACCATTTGAAATGGAAAGGTGAGATTTGCTTCATAATAATGATAATAATGATGGCATTTATTAAGCACTTACTATGTGCAAAGCACTGTTCTAAGCACTGGGGAGGTTACAAGGTGATCAGCTTGTCCCACGGGGGGCTCACAGTCTTAATCCTCATTTTACAGATGAGGTAACTGATGCCCAGAGAAGTCAAGTGACTTGCCCAAAGTCACACATCTGACAATTGGTGTAGCTGGGATTTGAACCCATGACCTCTGGCTCCAAAACCTGGGCTCTTTCCACTGAGCTATGTTGCTTCTCACAGTATTTCCCTCTCCATTCTTTCCTATGCCTTCAAGACCCACCTCCACTTGAGAACAAAGAGAATATTTGAAGTGAAAGTGGAGAAATACGTTCCTAGCAACATCTCCTGCTTAATTCCTTCTTGGCTCTTCAAGCTCTGACTCCTCAAAGTAGCAGAGAGGCTATCTGACAAGGAAAGGGAAAGATTTGATTTGCTGCATGAAGTATTTCCAACTTCTTTCCAGGGTTTTAAAAGGTGTGGCTAAGTGAGGGACCAGAGAATGTTTAAGGTGGAAATGAGATATTTTCTTCTGGCAATATTTTCTACATAACTCTCTTCTCAGCATTCAAGGCCTAGTTCACCAAGAGAGCAGAGAGAATAGTTGAGGCATGGAAGGAGAGGTTTGCTTCATGGACTTCATTGCTTCATTGCTTCCCCCTTCTAGACTGTGAGCCCATTGTTGGGTAGGGACCATCTCTATATGTTGCCAATTTGTACTTCCCAAGCACTTAGTACAGTGCTCTGCACACAGTAAGCACTTAATTAAATACGAATGAATGGACTATCTTCTCCAGGGAATAGCAAGAATATTTGATATAGAGGAGGAATTTGATTTGTTTCATCTATTATCAGCCAAATAATTCTCTCCTGGGCCTTCAAAGCATAATTAATTGAGTTAGCAGAGAGATCATTTGAGATAGAAGACGAGAGATTTGTATTAAGCATTTTCTCCTGATCAAGTATCTCCTCGTTCTTTAAGGCATGGCTACTTAAGTGAACAGTGAATATTTAACACGCAAAGGAGAGATTTGCTTCATTCACTTTTTAATGATGGTATTTGATAAGTACTTACTACACGCCAAGAAACCTGTTAATCAAGTTGAACACAGTCCTTGCCCAAAAAAGGGCTCACAGTCTAAGAAGGAGGGAGTAAGATTTAATCCCCATTTTACAGAAGGGGTAACTGAGGCACAGAGAATTTAAGCGACTTGTCTAAGGTAACTCAGCAGATATGTGGCAGAGCCAGGGTTAGACCTTAAATCCTCCGACTTCCAGGCCTGTGCTATTTCTACAAGGTCACATTGCTTCTCTGTAGGCCACACTGCTTCTTTCCTAGGTCTTTAAATCCTAATTACAGTGGGACCAGATATAGTATTTGAGGAACAAAAAAAGAAATTGGTAAGTTGCATGCAATTATTTCAACTTCTTCCCTGAGTGGTTAAGGTTGGGCTATTTGTATGGACACCAAATATTTGATTTGGAAAGGAAAGATTTGTCTCGTAATACCTCCTGCTTAATTTTCTGTTATGTCTTTAATACCTAATTCATATTGAGACTTGAGATCACTGTTGTAGTAAATTGGAGAGAGATATGGTTCATGCAATACCAATACCAATTTTTTTCTGGATCCTAAAGGCCTAGCTCCTCTTAGGTGGCAAAAGAAGCAGCGTGGCTCAGTGGAAAGAGCCCAGGCTTTGGAGTCAGAGGTCATGGGTCAAATCCCAGCTCCACCACTTGTCAGCTGTGTGACTTTGGGCAAGTCCCTTAACTTCTCTATGCCTCAGTTCCCTTATCTGTAAAATGGGGATTAAGACTGTGAGCCCCAGTGGGACAACCTGATCACCTTGTAACCTCCCCAGCGCTTAGAACAGTGCTTTGCACATAGTAAGCCCCTAATAAATGTTATTCTGAGGTGGAAAAGAGAAATTTGATTTGCTGCATATAGTATCTCTCACGTCAATCTTAGGTATTTATAGTCTGTAGGGAATATATGAGACGGAAGGAGAGATTTTCTTCAATATGTCCTGTTCAATTCTATCTTGGGTCTTCCAATGCCAACCTCCTGGAGAGAGCAGAGAAAATATTGGAGAAGCATGGGAGAGATTTGATTTGCTGCATGGAAAATCTATCTTTCTCTCCATGATCTTTAAAGTGACTCAAGTAAGCAAAGCATTTCTGAGGTGTAAAGAGGAGATTTGCTTCATTCAATATTTCCCATTTAATCTTTGCTTCATCTTCAAGGCCTCACTATTCCAGACATCAGAGTATATCTGAGGAATAAAGACAGCATGTGCTTCTTGTGCCTCATGCACTATCTCCTGCTTAATTCTCTCTTGGGTCCTCGAAAGAGCAGAGAGAATATTTGAGATGGAAAGGAGAGATTTCCTTTATGCAAAATCTACTGCTTAATTTTCTCCTAAATCTTGAAGGCATAACTTTTCCAAGGAACAGGAAGGGTAGTTCAGGTGAAAAAGGATAGAGTTGCTTCATGGATTATCCTATATAAAGACCTGAAGGCCAACATCATCATCATCAATCATATTTATTGAGCGCTTACTGTGTGCAGAGCACTGTACAAAGCGCTTGGGAAGTACAAATTGGCAACATATAGAGACAGTCCCTACCCAACAGTGGGCTCACAGTCTAAAAGGGGGAGACAAAACCAAACATACTAACAAAATAAAATAAATAGAATAGATATGTACAAGTAAAATAAATAAATAAATAAATAGAGTAATAAATATGTACAAACACCAGCCAACCACCTCTACAGAGCAGAGAGAATACTTGAGAAGGAAAAGGAGAGATGTAACTTTCTGCTTGCATTTTTCCCAAATTTCTCAGAGTAGTTTATGTAGAAAGGGAGAGATTTACTCCACGTAAATCTTCCATTTTCTTATTCTTCGGGGTCTTCAAGGCCTAATTGAACATCGGAGGAGGAAATGGAGTTATTTGCTTCATGCAATATCGTCCACTTAATTCTTTCTTAGATTTAAAAAAAAAAATCAATCAGTGGTATTTAGTGAACACTTACTGAGCAGCCTGACTCAGTAGAAAGAGCATGGGCTTGGTAGTCAGAGGTCATGGGTTCTAATCCCAGCTCCACCACTTGTCAGCTGTGTGTCTTTGGGCAAGTCACTTAACTTCTCTGTGCCTCAGTTAACTCATCTGTAAAATGGGGATTAAGACCGTGAGCCCCATATGGGACAACCTGATACCTTGTATCCCCAGTGCTTAGAACAGTGCTTTGCACATAGTAAGTGCTTAACAAATGCCATCATTATTATTACTGTGGGCAGAGCACTGCATTAAGAACTTGGGAAAGTGCAAGACAACAAATTTGGTAGACACTTTCCCTGCCCGTAATGAGCATACACTGAGCCTAACTTTTCAAGTGAGTATAGAATATATGAAGGAGTACAGGAGACATTAGCTTTATGCAGTATCTCCTAATTACTTCACTACTGACTCCTCAAGGTCTAGCTACTGAAGAAGCCAGAGAAAATAATTCAAGTTGAAAGGAAACCTTTTACTTCATTCAATATCTTTTTCTTAATTATGTCTTCCGTCTTCAAGGTCAATCCCCTTGAGAGAACAGAGAGACTATTTGATCAGGAAGGAGTTTGATTTTGCTGCATAAAATATCTTCCATTTTAGATATCACCCGGGCTTTTAAGGTCTAGCTACTTAAGCAGAGACTACATGCGGTTGGAAAGAAAGGATTTGCCTCACGCCATATTTCCTTAATTCTCTCCTGGTTCTTCAGGGCCTAACTTTCTCTATGAAAATTTTCTGAATGAAAATTTTAGGAGTCAGTCAATATTGAGTGCTCACTGTGTGCAGAGCACTGACCTAAGCACTCGGGAGAGTAACAGATATATTCCCTGCCCCAGACAACCTTACAGTCTAGAAGGGGAAACAGACATTAATATAAATAAATAAAATTACAGAAATGTACATAAGTTCTGTGGGGCTGGGAGACAGGATGAATAAAGGGAGCAAGACAAGCCGACGCGGAAAGGAGTGGGAGAAGAGGAAAGGAGGGCTTAGTCAGGGAAAGTATTTTGGAGGAGATGTGCCCTCAATAAGGCTTTGAAGGAGGGGAAAGTAATTGTCTGTTGGATATGAGGAAGGAGGGCATTCCAGGACAGAAGTAGGACATGGGAAAGAGGTCTGCAGTGAGATATATGAGATTGAGTAGATTGAGAAGGTTGGCATTAGAGGAGCAAAGTATGTGGGCTGGGTTGTAGCAGGAAAGTAATGAGGTGAGGTAGTGGGGGCAAGGTGATTGCTTTTAAACCAATAGTGCTGTAAAGCTGATGGTGCAAAAGGAGAGATGTGATTTGCTGCGTGCAATATTCATTCATTCATTCAATCATATTTATTGAGCGCTTACTGTGTGCAGTGCACTGTACTAAGCGCTTGGGAAGTACAAGTTGGCAACATATAGAGGCAGTCCCTACCCAACAATGGGCTCACAGTCATCATGTACTTCTTTCTGAGTCTTTTTGGCTTCAGTACTTGAGTGAGGAAAGAGATATTTGAGAAGTGAATGGAGAGGTATAATATTCTGCACAAAATGTCTACTGTTCTCTATATTCAGTCAATCATATTTATTGAGTGCTTACTGTGTGCAGAGCACTGTACTAAGAGTTTGGAAAGTACAAATCGGCGACATATAGAGACGGTCCCTACCCAACAATGGGCTCAAAGTCTAGAAGGGGGAGACAGACAACAAAACAAAACAAGTAGACAGGTGTCAATATCATCAAAATAAATAGAATTATAGCTATATACACATCATTAATAAAATAAATAGAGTAATACATATGTACAAATATACACAAGCGCTGTGGGGAGGGGAAGGGGGTACAGCAGAGAGGGGGAGTGATGGGGAGGGGAGGAGGAGGAGAGGAAAAGGGGTGCTCAGTCTGGGAAGGCCTCCTGGAGAAGGTGAGCTCTCAGTAGGGCTTTGAAGGGAGGAAGAGAGCTAGTTTGGCAGATGTGTGGAGGGAAGGCATTCCAGGCCAGAGGGAGGACATGGGCCAGGGGTCGACAGCGGGACATGTGCTTCTTGTGCTTCATGCACTATCTCCTTGGAGCACCAGGCTCCACTGCAAAGGAGCAGTGGACGGTCTACCCAGGAAGTTGCTGGCAGTGCTTGAGAAGAGGTAGAAAGGGTTGGGGCTTCAGGATTATTCATGGAGAGAACCACGGGGACAGGAAAGATTTGTCTGACACATTGTCAATTCATTCTTCCCTACTGTGTTCTTCCATTTCCTTTACCTGTGGGGAAAATATTTGTTCTCTCCAGCAGGTGATTATCACCAGCCTTCCTGGGTCCAGAAAGACGAAGGTAAAAATACAGAAGGAACAAGAGAGCATCCCTGGGTAGTGAAGGAGTTGTGTGATTGTGTCTGCACTGCTAGCCTGGCAGCTGTCCCTACAGCCCCAAATTACAGGGGGGAAGAAGAGGCAGGGTGGTTAGAGCAGGGTGTAGTGGATAGAGCACTATCCTGGGAGTCAGAAAGTCATGAGTTCTAACCTGCCTCTGCCACTTTTCTGCTGTGTGACCTTACGCAAATCACTTCACTTCTCTGGGCCTCAGTTAAGATAGGAATTCATTCATTCAGTCGTATTTATTTACAGTGGGCAGAGCACTGTACTAAGAGCTTGGAAAGTACAATTCAGCAATAAAGAGAGTCAATCCCTGCCCACACCGGTTTTACAGTCTAGAATAGGGGAGATAGACATCAAAACAAGTAAACAGACATCAATATAAATAAACAGAATTATAGATATGTACATATATACATAAGTGCTGTGGGGCAGGGAGAGGGGGTAGAGCAAAGGGAGCATTGGGGCAGCGGGAAAGGGAGGGAGAGCTGAGAAAAAGGAGGGCTTAGTCTGGGAAGGCCTCCTGGAGAAGGCGAGCCTACAGTTGGGCTTTGAAGGGGGAAGTGAAATTATTTGGTGGATTTGAAGAAGGAGGGTGTTCCAGGCCAGAGGTAGGATGTGGGCCAGGGGTCAACAGTGGGACAGGCAGGAACAAGGTACAGTGAGAAGGTTAGCATTAGAGGAGAAGAGTGTGCAGGCTGCGATGTAGAAAGAGAAAAGGGAGGTGAGGTAAGAGGGGGCAAGATGATGAAGAGCTTTGAAGCACTGAAGAGTTTTGGCTTGATGCAGACGTTGATAGGCAACCACTAGAGATTTTTGAGGAAGCGGGGTGACATGCACAGGGAATTGAGACTGTGAGCCAAATGTGGGAAAGAGACTGTGTCTAACATGATTTGTATCCACCACAGTGCTTAGTGCAGTGCCTGGCACATAGTAAGTGCTTAATAAATACTATAATAGTTAGTATTATTATTAGGGGGACCAGCTGAGAGGAGGTGGGATTGCGAGTCTGTACCTGCACCACTGCTGCCCACTGATCCTCAGAGGGAGGAAATGCAGGGGGGAGCAGTAGCAGTTAAGAGATAAGTGGACTATCAGGAGCTCCTGGTTCCTCCTTTCCCCTTTCTCCTTTCTGCATCCTCCCCTCCCCTTTCTCGCCCCTACATTTTTTTCCATCCCTTTTACTCTGAAATAAATTCTTGGTGGCATGTTTTTGGACCACAGATCTAGGCCCTAAACCAGATGGTCTGGCTTTCTTTGAAATCCACTATCAGCCATGCCAGGATACCACTGACTCCTCCTTCCTCAGCACTCAAGTCAGAGAAACAAAACCGTAGATGAAATCCTTCTGTTTCAGGGAAACAGGAGATGAGAGAAGGCACACACTTTTCAAGGAAGAATGAAGAAATCAATTTATCGTAGAAGCTTATCACAAAGAAGGGAAGTAACTTTGGGTATCAGCGGAACTTTATTTTTGGACATATATTTAGGGTGGTTTATTTTAAAAAGTTACTTTGTAGGTAAATGTTCTGATGGAATTCAAATTCTTGGCAGGGGAAAACAAAAGGTGGAAAGTCACTGGGAGTTTACATTGCTCCTTTGTATCACCCAAATGCCTGGGGAAACATCCTGAGGGAGGTCAGTGTGGATAGAGATGGGCCCACCTGAGAAAGGAGAGGTGAAGTGATAATAATAATAATGATGGTGGTATTTGTTAAGTGCTTACTATGTGCCAAGCACTGGGGTAAATACAAGATTATCAGGTTGTCCCTCATAGGGCTCACAGTCTTCATCCCGATTTTCTAGATGAGGTAACTGAAGCCCAGAGAAGTGAAGTGACTTGCCCAAAGTCACACAGCTGACAAGTGACAGAGCCAGGATTAGAACCCATGACCTCTGACTCCCAAATCCAGCTCTTGCCACTAAGCTGTGCTGCTTCTCAGCAGCAGACCTCTGGAAACATAGTGAAAGGGGAAAGGAGCTGACTGCTTGACAGAGAAAAAAAATGCTATCCAGAATTGTTTCTGGGATTGTCAGAAATTCAAACTCTGCACTGTGCAAATCAACCTTTGAAAACCCCATTCTAGGAATTTCTGTACTTTACCTTAGAAATATTTCTCTCAAACTAACCATCAAAGAAATCAGGGAAATTTATTAATATTTTCCTCATAGAATATTTGCCCAATCCATTTTCAGTTGAAAACACTTGATTTAAGTTGAGCAAGTTTTTCATTCATTTGTAAATACTGAGTATTAAAAAAGTACTGAGTTTTTTACTGAGTACTGAGTTTTAAAAAATATCCACTGGGCAAATGAGAAAACATCCCTGCTAGTTAAATGAAGTTTTATAATCTTGAAGAGAACATTCATCCGAGAGGACCAAAATATCTCCAAAAATCTACAATCACGTCCTTCCCCGGTCTTGTCAGTTTTACGACAAAGTCTAATTTATATATTTCAGACCTATGAACCCACCTGCTCTGAGGAACATGTGATTGGGAGTGTTTTATTTTTTCACTACCTGTCCAGTCTGTGTTTATCCAAGTTAACTACTATATTTTATTAATTCCATTATCTCCAGAGAGGAAGGAAAAGGAGACAAAAAAATAAAACCTCAGGGTCCCCAAGAGAGCAGCGGAACAGAAATATGACCTTTAGTTCTCAGAGCTCTTCTCCACACTGATTCAGTAGGTTCAGAGATAGGTTAGATGGAATTTAATCTCACTTCTCTTCCCCAAGTGCTGCCGCACCCTGACCCAGAGAGTCCAGTCAGATCCATCTGTGCCCGAGATAAGAAGGAGAAGAGTTGGACTCACGTGAGGGAGTAAGAGAACTGGGGAAGCAGGTTTGGATTGGGCTGAAATAGACAGCGGGAGAAAATGAGGAAAAGTAGCCCCAATCCCTACAACTGCTGCTCAGAGAAACCATTCATATACAGGATTTATCTGCCACTTGCAGCTAGCCACAGCTGTCTCTGGGGTGACGAAGGGCAGCAGGACTGATTGCTCCAGGAGTTTCCCTTTGGTTTTTGGTGCCATTTCCATAGGGCTTATGGCTAGCCTCTTAACATCCTCTTTCTCTTCCTCTCCCCAGAAAGAAGGAGACTGTGCAGGAGGAGTAACCACAGTGGTGACACATCCTATTTATTAAGGTGGTAATGTCGGGGTTCCTCAGACCTTTCTGTCCCACTCAAGTGGAGGGAGGCAGGAAGGGATAAAACATTGCCCCTATAGTCCTAATATGTGCTGATCATGTCCCTCTGAGAAGGCTAAGCAGGATTGGCCTTGGGCTGTGTTCATTGGGCATTCAGAGCTTGGGGCAGTGGGGAAGGACTAGGGTTTCCTGAGGAGGGGTGGATTCTCTGTCTCAAGGTGTCTCTGCCCCTGTACCTTTCCAGTTTTGGCTCCTGGAAGGACCAAGTGACCTACCTATCGATCTTCTCCTTCACCAAATAGTCCAGAAGCAGAGCAGAGGGGTTGTTTTGGGCAGGGGCTACTTACTCCCCTGAAGCTTTTGTAACCCCCTGCTGCAATCACTGGTTAGAAGTGCTCAGTTGCACTCTTAGGGAGAAGGAAAATACAGAGCATTTGGGGAAAGGTTCTCCTTTCCTTCCCCTATTATTGATTAATAATGACCGGAATGTGTACCTCAGTCTTACATTGACACCACAAAACTTGGCCCATAATCATTCAATCAATCAATTGTATTTATTGAGCACTTACTATGTGCTGGGTACTGTACTAAGTACTTGGGAGAGTACAATACCACAGATTAGCAGACACATTCTAGCCCACAGTGAGCTTACAGTCTAAAAGGAGGGGTGGACATCAATATTAATAAATAATAAGTTGGAATATTTTAAACTCTATTTAAGGCCAAACCATAGTCTAAGCAGCCTTTCTTAAAATAACAGTCCTCCAAATTGATAATGGGATAAGAGGAAACCGGGCTCTTATGCTTGGGGCCAAATGCAGGAGAAATAAATGTGCCAGTCAATTTCCAATTCCATCTGAGCAGGAAAAGGATTCATGTTCATTCATTCATGTATATTTGCCTAGTCAGATTCAGCTAGGAACTCTACAATAACATACCACAGATGGGAATTCCAATCCAGTGAAGCAATATTTTAACCCCTAGTTCCTTTACCCTTCTGTTCTTAATCTTGAAATGCCATACGTAAGCCATGCTTGTCTCACACTGTCAGGAAAATAAAGTATTTACTTAATATTCACTAATATGGGAAAGTTAACGAAGAGCACCTTGCCAATTTTGGCTACCCATTATCTATAAATAATAGTAATAAAGGGCTTTTCTTTTCCTAGTAAAGGACTGAAACATAAATAGACACTCATTTGCTTGGGTTTTCCAGTGGAAAAAAAATCTGGAAGCCTGAAGAGTTTAGTGAAGAATATATAACAGTGGATCAAGATGTAGATAATTGGTCAAGGGTTTGATAAAGGAAAACTCTTTTTGGAACCAAACAAATTTCTGGAAGTTCATAAGAACTCAATCCCAAATCCTTATGACTAGAAACATGGAGAGAAAAAAAATGTTTTTCTTATAGTTTCTTGGAAATTCTACTATAGTCACTGAAAAAATCCCCAAGCCTTTAGGACATAGGAGCAAGAGAAGAAAAATGCCTTTTCTTGAAAATATTCTAAGCTTTTACTGCAAGAATATTTGGGGAGGTTAATAGATTGCTGCCTGCACTATCTCCCACTTTTTCAATGGGTCTTCAAGTCAGGTTACTCTGTTGTCTACAGAAGGGAGAGATTTGCCTTGCACAGTATTTCTCATTTAGTTAACACCTGGGTTTTTAAGACCTAACTCTGCAAATAAGTAGAGAAAATATTTCAGATTGAAAAGGAGAGCTTTGGTTCACGCTATCTCTCCCGCTTAATTCCCCCTTAGACCTTCAAAGCCAACCTCTTTGAGAAATCTGAGAGAATATTTGATAAGGAAAAGGAGCGATTTGATTTGTTGCATGTAATATCTGAAATTCCATGTTTTTTGTGGCCTGATACTAGAATTAGCAGAGACTATTTGTTTAATGGCATTTGTTAAGCACTTTCTACGTGCCAGACATTGTACTAAGTGTTGGGTTAGATAAAAGCTAATCACAATGAACACAGTTCATATTCCACATGGGGCTCACAATCTTAAGCCCCATTTTTTAGATGAGTTAGCAGAGGCACAGAAAAGGGATTTGCCCAAGGTCACGCAGCAGACAAGTGGTGGAGCTGGGATTAGAACACAGGTCTTTCTGAGTTTCAGGTCCATACTCTACCCACTAGGCCAGTATTTGAGAGATAAACAAGAGATTTGCTTCACATACTATCTCCCTCTTAATTTAATCCTCAGTTTAAAAAGCCAGCTTCCTTGAGAGCAGAGAGATCCAATTTGCAAAAGATAATTTCTTCCACTAATTTCTCTCCTGAGACTTTAAAGCCTGGGTTCTTGAGTGGTCAGAGAGACTATTTTAGGTGGAAAATAGAGATTGGCTTCATACAGCATTTTCCCTGTCATTCTTTCCTGTGTCAAGGCCCACCTCCACTTCAGAATGGAGAGAATATTAATGGTTAAAATAGAGAGATTTACTTCATGCAGTATCTCTTGCTTAATTCTCTTTAGGTTAGTCAAGGCTTGACTCCTTCAAGCTATTGTTTTCCTCTTTCCAGGGTATTTAGGCCTAGCTACTGGAAGGAGTAAAGAATACTTGAGGAAATGAGAGATTTCCTTCATGCAATATTTTCTACTTCTAGTACACTCTACTCAGCATTCAAGGCTTAGTTCCTGAGAGAGCAGGCAAAATATTTGAGGTAATAATAATAATAATAATAATAATGGTATCTGTTAAGCACTTACTATGTGCCAGGCACTGTATTAAGCGCTGAGGTGGACACAAGCAAATTGGGTTGGACACAGTCCCTTTTCCCACATGGGGCTCACAGTCTCAATCTCCATTTTACAAATTAGGTAACTGAGGCACAGAGAAGTTAAGTGACTTACCCAAATTCACACCGCAGACAAGTGGCAGAGACGGGGTTAGACTCATGACTTTTGGACTCCCAGGACCCTGCTCTATCCACTGTGCCATGCTTCTTCTGTATGGTACAAAAAGAGAAATTAGTTTCATGCAACATAATACCCAATAGGCAGGAAGAATATTTGATATGTAGAAGAGATTTTATTTGGTTCATGTATTATCTGCCAAATAATGCTCAGTTGGGTTTTAAATGCATAATTCATTGAATTAGCAGAGAGAGTACTTCAAATAGAAAAGGAGAGATTTACATCAAGCCATATCTCCTGCTAAAATATTTCCTGGATCTTTTAAGGCTTGGCTACTATTGGCTTCACTCAATAGTTCATATTTATTTATCTCCTATGTCTTTAAATACTAGTAATGGTGGGAGCAGAGAGTATTTGAGGTAGAAAAGGAGAAATTTGATTTACTGAATGCAATAACTTCTCTCCCAGGTGGTCATGCTTAAGCTTGTTGTGTGTACATTGAATAAATGATGTGGAAAGGAAAATTTTGCTTCTTGTAATATCTCCTGCTTAGTTTTCTCCTATGTCTTTAAAGCCTAATTTATGTTGAGGGCAGAGATCATTTTTGTGGTAATACGGAGGGAAATATGGGTCATGCAGTATCAGGCACTTAACTTTCTCTTGGGTCTTAAAAGCCTAATTTCTCTCAGGAGCAGAGAGAAGAGTTGAGTTGAAAAGGGGGAGATATGCTTCCTCCAGTCTCTCTCTTAATTCTCACCTGGGTCTTCTAGGCTAGAGAAGCAGCTGTGGCTTGGTGGATAGGACACGGGCCTGGGAATCTGAAGAAGTTGGGTTCTAATCCCAGTTCCGGCTGATGCCTGCTGTGTGACCTTGGGCAAGTCACTTAACTTCTCTGGGCCTCTGCTACCTCATCTGTAAAATGGGGATTAAGACTGCAAGCACTCATCCTCCCTCCAACCCCCACAGCACACATGTATATATCTGTAACTTATCTATTTATTTATCCATTTATTTATCTATTCATTTATATTAATGTCTTCTCCTCCTCTAGACTGTGAGCTCATTGTGGGCAGGAATGTATCTGTTTTTTGTTATACTGTACTCTCCCAAGCCCTTATTACAGTGTTTGGCACAAAGTAAGCAGTCAATATATATGATTGAATGAATGAATGTAGGACAGGGACTGTGTCCAGCCTGATTACCTTGTTTCTACCCCACTACTTAGAATAATGCTTGGCACATAGTAAGTGCTTAAGAAGTACCATAATTATTATTATTATTATTAAAGCTCCCCAAGTGAGCCAAGAAAATATTTCAGGTGGAAAATGGGAGATTTGTTTCATGCAATACCTCCTGCTTAATTATCTCTTCGTCTTTAAGGCCTAACTAAAATGATTAGAGAAAATATTTCAGATAGATAATAAGAGATTTGCTTCATGCAGTATGTCCTGCTTAATACTCTCTTCTTACTTCAGTGCAGACCCTCTTGAAGGAGGAAAGTGTATATTTAAGAAGAAACAGGAGATATTTCATTTGCTATAATTATAATAATTATAATGACTGTACTTGTTAAGCATTTACTAAATGCCATGCATTGTACATGTGTATGAGAAGCAGCGTAGTTTAGTGGAAAAAGCATGGGCTTGGGAGTCAGAGGTTGTGGGTTCTAATTCTGGCTCCACCACTTATCAGCTGTGTGACTTTAGGCCAGTCACTTAACTTCTCTGAGCCTCAGTTACCTCATCTGTAAAATGGGGATGAAGGTTGTGAGCCCCACGTGGGACAACCTGATTACTTTGTATCCACCCCACTGTTTAGAATAGTGCTTGGCACATAGTAAACACTTAACAAATGCCATCATTATCATTATTATTATTATTATTGTACTCAGGTGATGGTGTAAATACAAGATAATTAGGTTGGAGAGTCCTTGTCCTACATGGGGCCCACCATCTAAGTAGGAGGAAGTAACATTTAATCCCTATTTTACAAATGAGGAAAATGAGCCACAGAGAACTGTGACTTGCAGAAGGTCACACAACAACTAAATGGAAGAATAGGATTAGAACCCAGGTCCTCTAACTTCCAGGCCCATGTTCTTTCCAGTAGATCACGCTGTGCTTAGTTCAGTGCCCTGCACACAGTAAGCACTTGATAAATATAACTGAATGAATGAATGGATGAATGCTTCGTGTAAGGTCTCATGCCAAACCTGAGTATTGACAGTCTGGCTAATTAAGTAAGAAGAAAATATTAGAGGTTGAAAGGAGGGGTTTTCTTCATGTCCCATTTTCTTAATTCTCTTCTAGTTCTTCAAGGCCTACCTTTGTTAAGGTGCTGAAAAAAAATTTGGGGCACACAAGGAGAGATCTGATTTGCTACCTGCAATATCACTTATTCTTCTCATGGGACTTTATAACCTCCTTGAGAGAGCACAGAAAATACTTGAGAAGGAGGAGAGACATTATTTGTACCATGTAGGACTTCCAACTTGTTTCTTAACAAACTCTCTCTATGGAGTGAATTGAGAATAATTAAATAGGAAAGACAGATATTTGCTTCATGCATTATCTCCTGTTTAATACTCTCTTCAATATTCAAGGCCTGACTCCTCAAAGGATCAGAGAAAATATTTGAGGTAGAAAATGAGAGATTTGCTTCATGCAATTCCACTTAATTCTCTCCTGGGTCTTAAAGGTCTATCTCCTCAAGTGAGTCAAGATGATATTTCAGGTTTAAAATGTCAGATTTTCTTCCGGCAATTTCTCCTGCTTAATTCTCTTTTGGGTCTTTAAAGGCCAGCTGCCTTGAGAAAGCAGAGAGAATGTTTGAGAAGCAAAAAAAGAGATTTAATTTGCTGCAAGTAATTCATCCCACAGTTTTTTTTTTCCATGATCTTTGCTTTATGCAATATCTTTTGCTTGATTATCTTTTGGGTCTTCAAGGCCAACCTCCTCCAGAGAGCAGAAAGAATGGTTGCATTGGAAAAGGAGAGACTTGTTTTGTGCAATATCCCCCGCTTACTTCTCACCTGGGTCTCCAGGCCCTAACTCCTCAAGTGAGCCCTGAAATAATCTCTGGTGGAAAAAGAGAGATTTGCTTCATGCAGTATCTCCTGCTGAATTCTGTCTTTTGTCTTTAAAGCCAAATACCTTTTAAGGAGGCAAGAATATTTAAAAAGAATAAGGAGATATTTTAAATCCTGCAAATACTATCACACACATCTCTCCTGGATCTTTAAGGTCTGGTCATTTAAGTAGAGACTATCTGAGGTGGAATGTAATGATTTGCTGTACATCCTGCTTATTTATTTTTGGAGAATCAAGACTCACACGCCTGAAAGAATATTTGAGATGGACCAGGAAAGAGTTCTTTCAAGCGATTTCTGCTGCAAAATTATCTGCCAGGTCTTACTGATTTGGAAAAAGAGAGATTCGCTTTATGCAATATGTTCCTCTTAGTTATTCCTTGAGTCTTCAAGGCCAACCTCCAAATCTGAGCAATTCGAGAAGGAAATGGAGAGATTTCATCTTCTGTGGGTAATACCAGACTCTTATTTCCTTAATCTTTAAGGCCTTGGTTAGTATCTCATGTGGAAAAGAGAGATTTGTCTATGCAGTACAAATCAACCAATCAGTGGTATTTAATTGTACTTACCGTGTGTAGTTCTGTACTAAGCTCATGGGGGAATACAGTACAATTGAGTTGGTAGATCCCTGACCTTGTAATAAGGGAAACATAACCATAGATCAAGTTACAGAACATTAGGCAACAGATGGATAAATGAAAACACTTTTAGGCCCCAAACAAATTCCCATAAGCTTATAAAAACCCAATCCTTGGTCTTTATGAGTAGGAATATTGAGAGAGAAAAAATATTTTTGACAGAAAAGGGAAAAAAACCAAAACGTTTTCTGAAAATCCACTCTGTTCATTGAAGGAGTCAACAGGCTTTCAGGATGTAGAAGCAAGAAAGGAAAATTCCCTGTGAAATGTCCTTGAGAATAGTCTATACTTTGAAAGAATATTTGTTCCCTCTCATTTTATGAAATCTCTAGCTGCTTCCCTCCTCCCCTCCTTAACTTCCATCTTCAACCGCTCACTCTCCACTGGTTTCTTCCCCTCTGCCTTCAAACATGCCCACGTCTCCTCAACCTAAAAAAACCCTCTCTTGACCAAACCTCCCCTTCAAATTATAGCCCTATCTCCCTCCAACCATTCCTTTCCAAACTCTTAGAACAAATTGTCTACATCCACTGCCTCGAATTCCTCAACGCCAACTATCTCCTTCACTCCCTCCAATCTGGCTTCTGTCCCCTACACTCCACCGAAACTGCGCTCTCAAAGGTCACCAATGACCTCCTTCTTGCCAAATCCAACAGCTCCTACTCTATCCTAATCCTCCTTGACCTCTCAGCTGCCTTTAACACTGTGAACCACCTCCTTCTCCTCAACACGCTATCCAACCTTGGCTTCACAGACTCCGTCCTCTTCTGGTTCTTCTCTTATCTCTCCAGCCATTCATTCTCAGTGTCCTTTGCTGGCTCCTCCTCCCCCTTCCATCCCCTTACTGTAGTGGTTCCTCAAGGGTTAGTTCTTGGTCCCCTTCTGTTCTCTATCTATACTCACTCCCTTGGTGAACTCATTCACTCCCATGGCTTCAGCTATCATCTCTACGCTGATGATACCCAAATCTACATCTCTGTCCCTGCTCTCTCTCCCTCCCTTCAGGCTCGCGTCTCCTCCTGCCTTCAGGACATCTCCATCTGGATGTCTGCCCGCCATCTAAAACTCAATATGTCCAAGACTGAACTCCTTATCTTCCCTCCCAAACCCTGCTCTCTCCCTGACTTTCCCGTCACTGTAGACAGCACTACCATCCTTCCCATCTCACAAGCCCGCAACCTTGATGTCATCCTCAACTCCACTCTCTCGTTCACCCCTCACATCCAATCTGTCACCAAAACCTGCCAGTCTCACCTCCAAAACATTGCCAAGATCTGCCCTTTCCTCTCCATCCAAACCGCTACCTTGCTGGTTCAACCTCTCATCTTATCCCGACTGGATTACTGCATCAGCCTCCCCACTTCAGTCTATACTTCACGCTGCTGCCCGGATCATCTTTGTGCAGAAACACTCTGGGCATGTTACTACCCTCCTCAAAAATCTCCAGTGGCTGCCTGTCAACCTACGCATCAAGCAAAAACTCCTCACTCTCGGCTTCAAGGCTCTCCATCACCTCACCCTCTCCTACCTCACTTCCCTTCTTCTACAGCTCAGCCCGCACCCTCCACTCCTCTGCCTCTAACCTCCTCACTGTGCCTTGTTCTCGCCTGCCCCGCCATTGACCCCCGGCCCACGTCCTCCCCCTGGCCTGGAATGCCCTCCCTCCACACATCCACCAAACCATCCCTCTTCCTCCCTTCAAAGCCCTATTGAGAGCTCACCTCCTCCAGGAGGCCTCCCCAGACTGAGCCCCCTTTTTCCTCTCCTCCTCCCCATCGCCCCTGCCCTACCTCCTTCCCCTCCCCACAGCATCTGTATATATGTTTGTACAGGCTCATTACTCTATTTTACTTGTACATATTTACTATTCTATTTATTTTGTTAATGATGTGCATTTAGCTTCAATTCTATTTGTTCTGATGACTTGACACCTGTCCACATGTTTTGTTTTGTTGTCTGTCTCCCCCTTCTAGACTGTGAGCCCGTTGTTGGGTAGGGGCCATCTCTATCTGTTGCCAACTTGTACTTCCCAAGCACTTAGTACAGTGCTTTGTACACAGTAAGTGCTCAATAAATACGATTGAATGAATGAACGAATATGTTGAAAAAATGGAGAGATTGCTGAATGTAATATGTCCTACTTCTCTCCTGGTCCTTTAAGGCCTGCGTACTTGAGTAAATATAGGATATTTGAGGTGGAAGGGAAAGATTTGCTTCATGCAACATCCCTCATTCACTTATCTCCAGAGTCTTCAATGCCTTACACCTCCAGTGAGCAGAGAAAATATTTCAAGTGGTATATGAAAGATTTGCTTCATGCAACATCTCCTGCTTAATTCTCTCCTGGGTTTCCAAGTACAACCTTCTCGAAGAAGCCAGAAAGTATTTAAGAAAGAATAGAGAGATTTAATTTACTGCATGCAATTTCTCTCACTTAGGTCTCTCCTGGGTCTTTAAGGACTGGCTTCTTCAGGAAGTGGGGGATTTACTTTATGTCATATCTCCCAATAAATTCTCTCCTGGATCTTAAAGGCCATCTGTTCTATTAAGTGGAAAAATACTTGAAGTGGAAAAGAGAGATTTGCTTCATGCAATTTATCCTGCTTACTTTTCTCCTGGGGTGTTCAAGGTTCATATCCTCTAGAGAACCAAGGGGGAAAATATTCGAGATAGTAAAGGAGAGATTTGTACTGTTGTATGAAATATTTCTAACTTGTTTCTCTCATGGTTCTACTGGTTACTAGCCTGAGCAGGGGCTATTTAAGGTGGAAAAGCAGAGATTTCCTTCATGCAATATCTTTTGCCATAATTTCTCACATGTATCTTCAAGTCCAACCTCCCTGAGAAAGCAGAAAGACTATTTGAGAAGCAAAGCAATTTGAGAGTACAATTTGTTTTGCTTGATGCAATTTCTGCAATTCCTTTATATTGTCTTTCTGGCCTCTCTCTTACCTGAATGACCAGAGAATATTTAAGGTAGGAAGGAGAGCTTTACCTCACATAATATTTCTCACTCAATTATCCCTGGAGTCTTTAAAGCACAACTCCTCAAGTGAGCAAATAAAATATTTCCAGTAGAAAATTTATTCATGAGTCATTCCCCACTTAATTATTTCCTGCATCTTCAAGACCAACCTCATTGAGAGAGCAGAGAGAATAACTGAGAAAGAAAAGGACAGATTTGATGATGATGGTGCTTACTATGTACCAGGTACTGTATTAAACACTGGGGTGGATACAAGCAAATCAAGTTGGACACAGTCCCTGTCCCACAAGGGGCTCACAGTCACAATCCCCATTTTACAGGTGAGGTAACTGAGGCCCAGAGAATTGAAATGACTTTCCCAAGGTCACACAGCAGACAAGTGGTGGATCCAGGATTAGAATCTAAGACCGTTCTGACTCCCAGGCCAGTGCTGTATCCACTATTATTTGCTGCAGGAAGTTTTTCCAACTTACTTCTCCCTAGGATCTTTAAGGCCTGGCTACTCAAGTAAATATAGACTATTTGAGGTGAAAAGGAGAGATTTGCTTCATACACTATCTCCTGTGTAACTCTCTTCTGGGTATTCAAGTCCTAGTTCTCCTGAGAGAGCAGAGAGGATATCTGAGGTAAAAAGGAGATATTTGTTTTATACTGATATCTCCTTGAAGGAGCAGAAAGAATATTTGAGAAAAAAAGAAGAGATTTGATTTGCTTCATGTATTATCTACTTCATAATTAACTCCTGGGCCTTTAAAGCACAATTCCTAGAGTGAGCAGAGAGATTATTTGCAGCAGAAAAGAAAAGATTCATGTAATGTATTATCTCCTTCAACAGTATCTCTTGGATCTTTAAGGTATGGCTGTTTAGGTGAGCAGCGAATATTTTACATGGAAAGGAGTGATTTTGCTTCATGCAATATCACAAATGCCTATGTCTGTGTCTAAAGTTTAATGGATGGTGGGAGCAGAGAGAAAATTTGAGAAAAAATGGAGAGTTTTGCTTCATGCAATACCTCCTACTCATGGGTCTTCAAGGCCCAACTCCTCTAAGAAGCAGGTAAAATATTTGAGGTGGGAAGAGAGTAATTTGGTTTATGCAATGTCTTCTGCTTGATTGATTCCCTCTTGGGTCTCAAGGCCAACATGCACTAAAAAGCAGAGAGAAAATTTGAGATGGAAAAAGAGAGAGAGATTTGATTTTCTCCCTATAATAGCTCCCACTCACCTTTCTCCTGGATCTTTACGGCCTGGTAACTCAAATGAATGGAGATTATTTGAGGTGGAAAATGAGAGATTCGCTTCATGTAAAATCTCTTGCTTAATTATCCCATGTCATCAAGACCAGAATTCTCAAAAAAGTTGAGAATATATTTTAAAAGGTAAAGGAGAAATTTTATATGGTACAGAGCTTGTCCTCTAGCCTGTAAGTTCGTTGTGGGCAGGGAATGTGTCTACCAATTCTGTTGTATTGTACTCTCCCAAGTATAGTATTGTACTGTATCTTAGTACAGTGTCTCTTCACACAGTAAGAACTCAATAAATACCATTGATGATGATGATGAAGATATGATGCAAGTAATATCTCCCATTTACATCTCTCCTGAATATTTGGGTCTGGCTACCCAAGTAGAGAATATTTGAGTGAAGGTTGAACTGGCAGTCTTTAGTAATAGATCAGATTAATAATAATTTATGATAATTACAATAATAATGATAATAGTTATTTCATTCTCTTCCCTCCCAGTCTGAGTCTCCCAACTTCCACCTCAGCCTGTTGGTACACACAACCCCTACAGCAGTTCTGACCCCATTTATACAGGGGCACTTTTTTTGTCCCTTGTCCAATCAAGTGTACTTATTGAATGCTTACTGTGTGCAGAGCAGTGTACTAAGCACTTTGGAGAGTACAATAGAACAGAGTTGGTAGATGCATTCCCTGCCCAACAAGGAACTTACAGTAAAGGGGAGGAGATGGACATTAAAATAAACTATGGGTATGTACAGAAGTGCCATGGGCCTGAGGGTGGGGTGAATATCAAGTGTTTAAAAATAATAATAATAATGACGGTATTTGTTAAGCACTTAATTTGTGCAAAGCACTGTTCTAAGCACTGGGGGGATAAAAGGTGATCAGGTTGTGTTCACAGTCTTAATCCCCATTTTACAGATGAGGGAACAGAGGCACAGAGAAGTTAAGTGATTTACCCAGTCACACAGCTGACAATTGGCAGAGTCGGGATATGAACCCATGAGCTCTGACTCCAAAGCCTGTGTTCTTTCCACTGAGCCAAGTGCAATGGTGACACAGAAAGGAGAGGGAATAGGGGAGATGAGGGCTTAATTGTGGAAGGCCTCTTGGAGGATGTGTGATTTAATAAGGCTTTGAAAGTGGGGAGAATGGCATCTATCATTTATGAAAGGGCTGGAGTTCATTGAATCATATTTATTGAATTCTTACTGTGTACAAAGCACTGTACTCAGTACTTGGGAAAGTACAATAAAGCAATAAACAGACACATCCCCTGCCCAAAATGAGTTTACAGTTAGGAGCAGGACGTGGGCAGGGTGTTGGCAGAGAGTTGGATTGAGGTACAATGAGTAGGTTGGCCACCTCTAAGGGTCACACCTGGAGAGTTTCCAGTACTATACCAGTCTCGCCTATGGAAGAGAGAGTCAATCAGAGGCATACCCATTCCATTCCTCGCTTGGCCAGTGATTAGTGAGTGGAAAGCAATCTGCAACAAGTCACAACTCACCTGTGCTGGGCAGCAGTGGCGTGGGAGAGAGTTGAGTGTGGAGACTCAAGTTAACTGTGTTGAAGAAAGCAATGGTAAACCAATTCCATATTTTTACAAAGAAAACTATAGTTACACTACCAGAACTATTGTAGATGGAGGTGGGGCTTTATGGGAGAGATGTGTTCATGGCATCGCTATGGGTTGGAGATGACTCAACAGCATAAGACAAGATGAGAGTAGGTTGGCATTAGAGTAGCTTGGCCAGCTGGAGTAAAGAAGGAGATCAGTGAGGTAAAAAAGGATGGTCTGCCAAGTGCTTAGTACAGTGCTCTGCACACAGTAAGTGCTCAATAAATACGATTGAATGAATGAATTGAGTGCTTTAAAGCTTATGGAAAGGGGTTTCTGTTTGAGGGTGGATGGGTAACTATGGAAAGTTCTTGAGGAGTGGGGAGATGTGGATTGAAAACTTTTTTAGAAAATGATCTATGTAGCAGAAGGAAGTATGGATTGGAATGAGCAGATCAGCAAGGAGGCTGATGGAGTAGTGAAGGCAGGGTATGATAAGTACATGGATCAGCATAGTAGTAGTTGGGGTGGAGAAGAAAGTGCAGATCCAACTATTTGTCCTCCAAGCCTGCTCTGACAATCAATTAAACATATTTATTGAGCACTTACCATCTGCAGAGTACATACTACGTTGGGAGAGTACCCCACAACAATAAACTGTACCCATTCCCTGCCCACAACGATCATCTAATAAAACTCCTACTGAAATGAAATGATGGAATCCCAGCCTGCCCTCTGTGCCCTGTGCAGTGAATAAATTCCTCCATCCCTCTGATTTGCCTCCTCTACAAGCTTGTAAATTAGCACAATTCGCGAAGGTCTGGTGGCCCAGTGGAAAGAACCCAGCACTGGGAGTGAGAAGATCATGGTCATAGCCCCAGGTCTCCCACTGACCTGCTGTGTAACCTGGGAAAAGTCACTTAACCACTCTGGGCCAACGTCTCTTGGTATGTAAAGCGAGACTACAATACATGCTCTCCCTTCCTATTTGATTGGGAAGCCCATATGGGCCATGGACCGTGTCTACCCATATTCTCCGTCCATTCATTCAGTCATATTTACTGAGCGCTTACTATGTGCAGAGTACTGTACTAAGCACCTGGGAGAATACATCGTAACAATAAACAGACACACTTCCTGCCCACACCCCAGTGTTTAGCACAGTGCCTGGTACCTAGTAAGCACTTGCTCCCTTCCATCATTGTTATTGAAAGGTGCCTGGCAGGGACTTGATACTGTTTATATATGTGTGTGTGTGTGTGTGTGTGTGTGTGTACACATATATAGTGGCATTTGTTAAGTGTTTATAATGTGCCATGAAATGCACTAAGCACAGGGGTGGATACAAGCAAACTGGATTGGATACAGTCCTTGTCCCGCATGGGGTTCACAGCCTTAATCCTCATTCTACAGATAATAATAATGATGGCATTTATTAAGCACTTACTATGTGCAAAGCACTGTTCTAAGCGCTGGGGAGGATACAAGGTGATCAGGTTGTCCCACGGGGGGCTCACAGTCTTCATCCACATTTTACAGATGAGGCAACTGAGGCACAGAGAAGTTAAGTGACTTGCCCAAAGTCACACAGCTGACAATTGGCGGAGCTGGGATTTGAACCCATGACCTCTGACTCCAAAGCCCGCGGTCTTTTCCACCGAGCCACGCTGCTTCTCTACAGATAAGGTAACTGAGGCCCCAAGAAGTGAAGTATCTTGCCTTAAGTCGTGCAGCAGACAAGTGGAAGAGGCAGGATTAGAACCCAGGTTCTTCAGACTCCCAGGCTTTCTCACTGTTGGCAATGAGCTGCTTCTGATTGTTGACAGACCTCTTCACAGCCGGGGCTCCCGCCTGTGACCAGCCCCTTGTGGAGGCAGTGCCCATGTCAGGTCTTGCAGGGACCTGGGATCCGAAGCTTGGGGCTTTGGAGTCCGGGGTCATGGGTTCAAATCCCAGCTCCGCCAACTGTCAGCTGTGTGACTCTGGGCAAGTCACTTCACTTCTCTGTGCCTCAGTTACCTCATCTGTAAAATGGGGATTAAGACTGTGAGCCCATCGTGGGACAACCTGCTCACCTCATAACCTCCCCAGCGCTTAGAACAGTGCTTTGCACATAGTAAGCGCTTAATAAATGCCATTAAAAAAAAACTGTTGGCACAGGCTGGGTGGGGGCCAACCAACAGCCTAGGAGTCAGAAGGTCATGGATTCTAATCCTGGCTCTGCCACTTGTCTGCTGTGTGACCTTGGGCAAGCAGTGTGGCTCAGTGGAAAGAGCACGGGCTTGGGAGTCAGAGGTCATGGGTTCTGATCCTGGCTCTGCCACTTAGCTGTGTGACTTTGGGCAAGCCACTTAACTTCTCTGGGCCTCTGTTACCTCATCTGTAAAATGGGGATTAAGACTGTGAGCCCCACGCGGGACAACCTGATAACCTTGTATCTTCCCCAGCGCTTAGAACAGTGCTTGGCACATAGTAAGCGCTTAACAAATACCATAATAATAATAATTATTATTACTAAGCGCTTGGGAAGTACAATTCAGCAACAAATAGAGACAATCTCTGCCCATAACAGGCTCACATCTTAGAAGGGGGGGAGAGAGGCATCAAAACAAATGAAGAGGCATCAGTAGCATCAATATAAACAAATAGAATATATTTATTCTATATATTTATATATTCTATATTATATATATTTATATGCATTTATGTTACTTAATATTACAATATCAAGTATTATATAATAAAATTATAATGATATTATTTAATATTTATTTATATATAAATTATATATTCCTATATAAATACATAAATTCTAGACTGTGAGCCCGTTGTTTCTAGACTGTGAGCCCGTTGTTGGGTATGGACCATCTCTATATGTTGCCGACTTGTACTTCCCAAGCGCTTAGTACAGTGGTCTGCACACAGTAAGCGCTCAATAAATACTATTGAATGAATAATGAATGAATGAATGGACTATATAAATAGCATCAATATAAATAAATCAGCATGGCTCAGTGGAAAGAGCCCGGGCTTTGGAGTAAGAGGTCATGGGTTTGAATCCCGGCTCCACCACATGTCTGCTGTGTGACCTTGGGCAAGTCACTTAACTTCTCTGAGCCTCAGTTACCTCACCTGTAAAATGGGGATTAAGACTGTGAGCCCCCCTGTGGGACAACCTGATCACCTTGTATCCCCCCAGCGCTTAGAACAGTGCTTTGCAAATAATAAGCGCTTAACAAATGCCATTATTATTATTATGTGCACATCATTAATATAAATAAATAGAATTATAATTATTTACATAGATACACAGGTGCTGTGGGTGCAGGGGAAGGGGGATAGAGCAAAGGGAGCCAGTCAGGGTGATGGGGAAGGGGTGGGGAGCAGAGGAAAATGGTTAATGGTGTAATGGTTAGCGCTCTGGACTCCGAATCCAATGATCCGAGCGCCCTTCTAGACTGTGAGCCCACTGTTGGGAAGGGATTGTCTCTATCTGTTGCCGAATTGTACTTTCCCAAGCGCTTAGTCCAATGCTCTGCACCCAGTAAGCGCTCAATAAATACGATGGAATGAATGACTGAAAAGGGGGGCTTAGTCTACTGCTGCTGCTGGTTCTACATGAACGGGATCATCATCATCATCAATCGTATTTATTGAGCGCTTACTATGTGCAGAGCACTGTACTAAGCGTGTGTCAGGAGCCAGTAGGGCCATGGATGATGGGGGCTGGGGGAAGGGTAATAATAATGATGATGATAATGATGGCATTTATCAAGTGTTTACTATGTGCAAAGCACTGGGGAGGTTACAAGGTGATCAGGTTGTCCCCCGGGGGGCTCACAGTCTTCATCCCCATTTTCCAGACGAGGGAACTGAGGCCCAGAGAAGTGAAGTGACTTGACCAAAGTCACACAGTTGACAAGTGACGGAGGCGGGATTTGAACCCATGAGCTCTGACTCCAGAGCCCGGGCTCTTTCCACTGAGCCACGCTTGTGCCGCAGCCACAGTTTTCCCTCGCCTCCTTCCTCTCCCGAATCCCTTCTTCCCGCACCGCTTTGGAGCGTCGGCAACGTCTTGGGAAAAACGGAGATTCCCGCTTTGAGCCGCTTTGTTCTGGGAAGCGGCGCCTCTCTCGCTCGCCCCCTGGTGGCAACGGGCGTTACTCTGGGCGACTGCACCTCTCTATTGCCCCCTGGCGGCCAAAGCCGCTGCAATCAATCAATCAATCAATTGTATTTATTGAGCGCTTACTGTGTGCAGAGCACTCTACTAAGCGCTTGGGAAGTACAAGTTGGCAACATACAGAGACAGTCCCTACCCAACAGTGGGCTCACAGTCTAGAAGGCGTGGGGGGGCGGGGACTGCGCCTCTTTATCGCCATCTGTTGGTACTAGAGGAGCGAAGACTTCATTCCTATTTATTGAGCGCTTACTGTGCGCAAAACAATCAATCAATCAATCAATCGTATTTATTGAGCGCTTACTGTGTGCAAAGCACTGTACTAAGAGCTTGGGAAGTACAAGTTGACAACATATAGAGACAGTCCCTACCCAACAGTGGGCTCACAGTCTGAAAGGGGGGGAGACAGAGAACAAAACCAAACATACTAACAAAATAAAATAAATAGAATAGATATGTACAAGCAAAATAAATAGAGTAATAAATATGTACAAACATATATAAATATATACAGGTGCTGTGGGGAAGGGAAGGAGGTAAGATGGGGGGATGGAGAGGGGGATGAGGGGGAGAGGAAGGAAGGGGCTCAGTCTGGGAAGGCCTCCTGGGGAGGTGAGCTCTCAGTAGGGCCTTGAAGGGAGGAAGAGAGCTACCTTGGCAGATGGGCAGAGGGAGGGCATTCCAGGCCCGGGGGATGACGTGGGCTGGGGGTCGATGGTGGGACAGGTGAGAACGAGGCCCGGTGAGGAGATTAGCGGCAGAGGAGCGGAGGGTGCGGGCTGGGCTGGAGAAGGAGAGAAGGGAGGTGAAGTAGGAGGGGGCGAGGTGATGGACAGCCTTGAAGCCGAGGGTGAGGAGTTTCTGCCTGATGCGCAGATTGATTGGTAGCCACTGGAGATTTTTGAGGAGGGGTGCAACATGCCCAGAGCATTTCTGGACAAAGACAATCCGGGCAGCAGCATGAAGGATGGATTGAAGTGGGGAGAGACACGAGGATGGGAGATCAGAGAGAAGGCTGATACAGTAGTCCAGACGGGATAGAATGAGAGCTTGAACGAGCAGGGTAGCGGTTTGGATAGAGAGGAAAGGGCAGATCTTGGCAATGTTGTAGAGCTAAGACCAGCAGGTTTTGGTGTCGGCTTGGATGTGAGAGGTGAATGAGAGAGCGGAGTCGAGGATGACACCAAGTTTGCGGGCTTGTGAGACGGGAAGGATGGTAGTGCCATCAACAGAGATGGGAAAGTCAGGGAGAGGGCAGGGTTTGGGAGGGAAGACAAGGAGTTCAGTCTTGGACATGTTGAGTTTTAGGTGGCGGGCAGACATCCAGATGGAGATGTCCTGAAGGCAGGAGGAGATGCGAGCCTGGAGAGAGGGGGAGAGAGCAGGGGCAGAGATGTAGATCTGGGTGTGATCAGCGTAGAGATGATAGTTGAAGCCGTGGGAGCGAATGAGGTCACCAAGGGAGTGAGTATAGATCGAGAACAGAAGGGGACCAAGCACTGAACCTTGGGGAACCCCCACATAGGGGATGGGAGGGGGAGAAGGAGCCTGCAAAAGAGACTGAGAATGAACGACCGGAGAGATAAGAGGAGAACCAGGAGAGGACGGAGTCTGTGAAGCCAAGGTCGGATAGCGTGTTGAGGAGAAGGGGGTGGTCCACAGTGTCGAAGGCAGCTGAGAGGTCGAGGAGGATTAGGATAGAGTAGGAGCCGTTGGATTTGGCAAGCAGGAGGTCATTGGTGACCTTTGAGAGGGCCGTTTCTGTGGAATGCAGGGGATGGAAGCCAGACTGGAGGGGGTCGAGGAGAGAGTTGCTGTTGAGGAATTCGAGGCAGCGCGTGTAGACAACTTGTTCAAGGAGTTTGGAAAGGAATGGTAGGAGGGATATGGGGTGATAACTAGAAGGTGAGGTGGGGTCAAGAGAGGGTTTTTTTAGGGTGGGAGAGACATGGGCATGTTTGAAGGCAGAGGGGAAAGAACCAGTGGAGAGTGAGCGGTTGAAGATGGAAGTTAAGGAGAGGAGAAGGGATGGAGCGAGAGATTTCATGAGATGAGAGGGAATGGGGTCAGAAGCACAGGTGGCCGGAGTAGCACTTGAGAGGAGGGAGGAGAGCTCCTCTGAGGATACTGCTGGGAAGGATGGGAGAGTAGCAGAGAGTGTTGAGAGCCGGGGGGTTGGAGAAAGGGTGGAGTGACTTTGGGGAGGTCAGACCTGATGGATTTAATTTTGTTAATGCAGTAGGAGGCCAGATCTTTGGGGGTGAGGGAAGGAGGAGGGGGAGGAACTAGGGGCCTGAGAAGGGAGTTGAATGAATGTATGGAAGAGCTGGCGGGGATGCTGGGCATGGGTGTCAATAAGGGAGGAGAAATAGTTTTGTCTGGCAGAGGAGAGGGCTGAGTTAAGGCAGGAAAGGATAAACTTGAAGTGAACAAGGTTGGCATGGTGTTTAGACTTTCACCAGCAGCGTTCGGCAAAACACTGTATTAATTGCTTGGGAGAGTACAATATAGCAATAAGCAGACACATAGCCTGTCTACAACGAGGCAGCTAGAGAAGCAGAGATGCTAGAAAAGCAGCGTGGCTCAGTGGAAAGAGACTGGGCTTTGGAGTCAGAGGTCATGGGTTCAAATCCCGGCTCCATCACTTGTCAGCTGTGTGACTTTGGTCAAGTCACTTCACTTATCTGTGCCTTAGTTACCTCATCTGTGAAATTGGGATTAAGACTGTGAGTCCCCCGTGGTACAACCTGATCACCTTGTAACCTCCCCAGTGCTTAGAACAGTGATTTGCACATAGTATGTGCTTAATAAATGCCATTATTATTATTATTATTAACGAGCTTACAGCCTAGAGCAGCAGCATGGCGTAGTGGATAGAGCACGGGCCTGGGAGTCAGAAGGTCATGGGTTCTAATCAAGGCTCCACCATTTGTCTGCTGTGTGACCTTGGGCAAATCACTTCACTTCTCTGGGCCTCAGTTACCTCATCGGTAAAATGAAGATTGAGACTGTGAGCCCCACATGGGACAGGGACTGTGTCCAACCTGATTTGCTTGTATCAACCCCAGCGCTTAGTACAGTGCCTGGCACATAGTTAAGCACTTAACAAATACCATCATCATCATCATTAGAGGGGGAGATGGACATTAATAATAATAATAATAATGGCATTTGTTAAGTACTTACTATGTGCAAAGCACTGTTCTAAGCACTGGGGAGGTTACAAGGTGATCAGGTTGTCCCACTGGGGGCTCACAGTTTTTAATCCCCAATTTTCAGATGGGTAACTGAGGCACAGAGAAGTTAAGTGACTTGCCCAAAGTCACACAGCTGACAGCTGGCTGAGCCGGGATTTGAACCCATGACTTCTGACTCCAAAGCCCATGCTCTTTCCACTGAGCCACGCTGCTTCTCTTTATTAATATAAATAAAGTATAGGTAATCAATCAATCAATCAATCATATTTATTGAGCACTTACTGTGTTCAGAGCACTGCACTAAGCACTTGGGAAGTACAAGTTGGCAATATATAGAGACGGTCCCTACCCAACAGTGGGCTCACAGTCTAGAAGGGGGAGAAAGAGAACAAAACAAAACATATTAACCAAATAAAATAAATAGAATAGATATGTACAAGTAAAATAAATAAATGAATAGAGTAATAAATATGTACAAACATATATACATATATACAGGAATAATAATAATGGTATTTGTTAAGTGCTTACTATGTGCCAAGTACTGTTCTAAGTGCTGGGATATATACAAGGTTATCAGGTTGTCCCACTTGGGGCTCACAGTCTTAATCCCTATTATACAGATGAGGTAAGTGAGGCACCAAGAAGTTAAGTGACTTGCCCAATGTCACACATCTGACAAATGGCAGTGCTGGGATTAGAACCCGTGTTCTCTGACTCCCAAGCCCCGGCTTTTTCCATTAAGCCACGCTTCTTCTCTGTACATAAGTACATAAGTGCAGTGGGGCTGGGAAGGGGGAGGAATAGAAGGATCCAGTCAGGATGATGCAGAAGGGAGTGGAAGAAAAAGTACAGCTTTCCAGAGCAAAGGGACTACACTTGGAAATTATTATTTATCATTTTATTTATAGTATTTGTTAAGCACTTATTATATGCCAGGCACTGTACTAAGTGTTAGGGTAGATAAAAGATGATCAGGATGGACCCAGGCCAAGTCCCACATAAGGCTCACAGTCTTACTCCCCATTTAACAGAAGGGGTAACTGAGGCACAGCAAAGTTAAATGATTTGCCCAAGGTCACACAGTTAAGTGGCAGAGCCAGGGTTAGAACTCAGTTCCTTCTGACTCCCAGCCCTGTGTTCTGTCTACTAGGCCACAGTACTCCTCATTCTCAGCTGTTCCCAGGACATTGCAGAAAGTGGAATGAAAAAGGAAAACTGAGGCAGCAGTAGACCGTGAACAGGGTACACTGGCATCCTTGTTCCCTGCTCCATTTTCTCCCATCCTTCCTCCTGGAATGCACTGAGATGCTGGAACAGGGTGGCTCGGTCATCGTGACCCAGAAAGAGCCTAAAGTGCCTGTCCTGGAGAGTGAGGGAGGGATGGAGCCAGCTGCTCATGGTCCTGTCTGTGGACTGCACTCTGGGCTTCTGCCCCATGATCCCCTCAGGTTGTGGCCTGGGCTTCTGCCCCACAGCTTTTTTGGGCCCCTCGGGGAGCAGTCCCAGCCAGCGGAGCAGAGTGTTGGCCATGGCCGGGCTCCTGGCAGCTCAGACCCTGGTTGGGCAAGAGAAGGGTGGGCATGGGGGCAGCCTCTGGGCTGGTATAACCCAACTCCAGATACAAACCATAGCAAATCTCTTTGTTTCCCCCCACACCCCCCTACCAATACCAGAGCAGGTTTCTGTGTTCCCAAACCAAAGCAGCTTCTGTGTGTCCCCACCTCCTCCAACCAGTGGAGTGAAGGGAGGGTTTTTTTCTGTACTAGGGGAGACAAGAACATGTTTGAGAGCAATGGGGAAGGAGCTAGTGGAAAGTGAATTGTAAAAGATAGTGATCAAGGAGGGAAGAAGGAAGGGTACAAACGTTTCTGTAAATTGCAAAGAAATAGAGTCAGAGGTGCAGGTGGAATGGGTAGATTTTGAAAAGAAGAGGAAGATCTGCTGGAGAAGATGGGGGAGTCCAAGAAGAGGCAAGAGGATGGAGGGGTTGGAGAGGAGCAGGGGAGATTTTAGGGAGCAAAAGCCTGGTGATTTCAATTTTATCAGTAGATGGCCAGATAGGTAGGGGCAAGCAACAGAGTTTTAAGGGGACAAGGTGGGTTTGACGAGGGAGTTAAACTTTGCTAATGGGGGAATAGGCAGTCAATAAGGATGGTGAAACAATGTTGCCATCAGAGGAGAAGCCAGACTTAAGTAGGTGAAGTTGAATTTGAGTTAGATGAGGTTGACCTGATATCTGGATTTCCTCCAGCACTGCCCAGTAGCTCATACACAGAAGTGGAGGAAGCACAGTGTGGAGGTGATCCAGGGTTGTGGGTTACTGGTATGAGATTGCAGGTCAGGGAAGCATGGGAGTTGAGTTCAGTGGAGAGGGTCATGTTGAGGGTATCAGCTTGTGTGCCAAGAGAAGGTAGTGTGGATATGGAGACCAAATGGGGCATGATGACTTAAGATAATTTGAGGGTTTCAAAAGAGCGGAGGTCTCTGTGGGGGGGAGAAAGGACAGATTTTCATGGGGAGGGTGTGTGTGGGAGAAATGACAGGTTAGGAGATTGTGGTAGGATAGAGGGATTTCAAAGTTGGTGAGGGTAGAGGTGGTATAATGACTAGAGATGCTGAGATCAAGTATGCGTCCAAATCAAGGAGGATGGTTTCTGTGGAGTGAAGGTTGACAGGATTGGGGGGGTCAGGGAGAGAATTAGAGGAAAGAAACTTGAGAGCTTAGCTCTTAGTATAGTGCTCTGCACACAGTAAGTGCTCAATAAATACGACTGAATGAATGAGACAGTGGGTGTAGACAACTTGCTTAAGGAGTTTGCAGAAGAATGGTAGGAGGGAGAAGGGGCGATAACAGAAGGAAGCAATGGGGTTAAAGGGGGGGGGGTTTGTTAGAATAGAGGAGACCTGGGCATGTTTGAAAGCATTGGGGAAGAAGCTACTGTAGACCAGACAGTTGAAGATGGCAGTTAGGGAAGGAAGAAAGAAGAAGCATGTATTTTGATAAGGTGCGAAGGGATGGGGTTGGATGCATAGGTAGAGGGGGTAGAAATTGAGAAGGAGGGCAAGTGATTATAGGCAAGAGGTGGGGGTGGTTGGGGGACAGGAAGTTTGAGGAGGGAGTTAAACATCTGGAACAACTGGCAGGGGGGATGAGCATGGGTGTCAGTAAGGATGGAGAAATAATTTTTCCAGGCAGAGGATAGGGCAGAGTTAAGGCATGCAAGGATAAACTTGAAGTGCATGATGCTAGCCTGATATATAGATTTCTGCCAGCAGTGCTCAGTAGAGTGAAGGAGGCAGACTTTGGAGGCAATCCAGGGCTGTGGGTTAGCAGGTACGAGATAGATGAAGAGTTAGGGGAGAGAGTCCATTGAATTCAGTAGAGTGGGTAGTGTTGAGAGCATCAGTTTGGTCAACAAGGGAAGGTAGTTTGGATATGGAGGCTAAATGGGGCATGATGAGTGGAGAAAATTGGATGGGGCCAAAAAATCAGAGGTTTCTATGGGGGAACAGCACAGATTTGTGGGGAGGAGCTGTGTGGGAGAGGAGGCAGGTGAGGGGATTGTGGTCAGATAGAGGGATTTCAAAGTTGGGGGAGGACAGAGATTCTGCAGTGGCTAGAGATAATGAGAGTGAGTGTGTGTCCAGGTTGGTGAGTGGACGAGCTGGGATGGAGGCAGAAGGTCAGTGGCATTGAGGAATGATAGGAAGTGGGCAGTAGAAGGATAATCAGGAACATCTGTGAGGATATTGAAGTCCCCAAGGATCAACATAGGGATAGAGAAAGAGAGAAGGCTGTGAGAAAGAGATCCAAATGGTTAAAAAACAGTTGGAGGTGGGACCTGGAGGTTTTCGAGGAATGAAGAGACATGGACTGAACAGTTTTTTTATAAAAATGATCTAGACAGCAGATTGAGACTGTGGGACCCTTGTGGGACTTAAACTGTGTCTGACCTGGTTGGCTTGAATCTACCCCAGTACTTAGTACACTGCCACACACGTAGTAAGCACTTCACAACTACCAGTAAAAACAAAAAAAAAACCCACAAAATTCAGGTAATTGTGCGAGCCTTGTTTGGCTTTGGTTGTACACATCTGGCCTTACCATCTCCTCTGTCTTGTTTGACCTGCTGGGATTATCATTCTGGATGCTCACAAGCTTTCCTTGTCTGCTGCTGAGGGTAAGCTAAGTAACACGGTTAGCTTTTGCCTGCCTGTTCTCTTTTCAAATGAAGTCCAGCTAGGGAGAACAGAGATATAGGTTAGGAATGAAGAGTTTAAGAATGAAAAAAGCACAGGTTAACCACAAAACTTCAGAAGAGGCAGGAAATGGAAAGACAGAGATGGCTAGTTATGAAAATATTACAGTATTTAGTATTTTGAAAATACTCTGAAACTAAATGATTGAATTCCAAAATGAAAACTGTGTCACTTTCCTCAAAGTTTACTTGAGTTCTTCATTCTTATATTATGCTATTTTCTTGCCAAAAAGTTAACTGCCAGTTAAATGGGATTTGGGGCAAGTTTCAGTTCATTTCAGTTCAGAGATATTACTAAGAGCAGACTATTCACTTCATAAGCTGAGATGAATTTTTTCAAGAGCTCCAAAACTTTGGGAAACTAACTATACCTAATATAAAATAAGGATTCCAATAAACTGTGAGCCTGCTGTTGGATAGGGACTGTCTCTATATGTTGCCAACTTGTACTTCCCAAGTGCTTAGTACAGTGCTCTGCACACAGTAAGTGCTCAATAAATACGATTGAATGAATGAATGAATAAAAGGGGAGGGGAAAGATAGGATGCAGGAGGTCAGTTAGGAGGCTGTTGCATTTGTCAAGGCAGGAAATGATGGATAAGCACGGCAGCTGGTAACTACCTATGTTGTAAAGGTAGAACGACAGGATTTCGTGACAGCCTGGATGTATGGGTTCATTCATTCATATTTATTGAGCACTTACTGTGTGCAGAGCGCTGTATTAAGTGCTTGGGAAGTACAAATCGGCAACATATAGATGGGTTGATGAATCAAAGTTAATGCAAGGTTACAGACGTCCTACAGGATGGTGGTGTTGCCTATAGTCATAGGAAAGTCAGTGGCAGGACAGAGTTTGGGTGGGAAGATGAGGGAGTTCTGTTTTGGACATGTTAAGTTTAGGTGTCAGTGGGACATCCAAATAGAGACATCCTGAAGCCAGAAGGAAAAGTGAAACTTCTGAGAATGAGAGAGGTCAGGGCTGAAGATGTAGATTTGGGAACCAACCACGTAGAGATGGTAATTGAAGCCATGAGAGTAAAAAAGTTCTCCAAGGTAGTGGGCAAAGATGGAAAATAGAAGGGGACCCATAGCTGAGCCTTGAGGGACTCCCACAGTTAGAGGGGGAAGACAGAGGAAGAGCCCACAAAAGAGACTGAGAATGAGCTGTCAGAGAGATAGGAGGGAAACCAGGAGAGGACAAAGATTAGATAATGTTTCTAGGAGAAGGGGGTGGTCTACAGTGTAGAAGGCAGCTGAGATGTCTAAGGAGATTGGAATGGAGAAGAGGCCATCAGATTTGAAACAAAAGAAGGTCATTGGTGACCTTGGAGAGGACAGTTTCTGTGGAGTGAAAGGGGCAGAAAGCAGATTGGAAGAGGTCAAGGAAGGAATTGGAGGAGAGAAAGTGGAGGCAGTGGGTGTACACAACTCATTCAAAGTGTTCGGAGAGGAGTGGTAGGAGGGAAATGGGGTGACAACTGGAGGGAGCTGTGAGCTCAAGGGAGGGGCTTTTTTGGATAAGGGAGACATAAGCACGTTTGAAAGCAGTGGGGAAAAAGCCATTGGAAAATGAGCAGTTGAAGATGGCAGTCATGGAAGGAGAAAAGGAGGGGGTAAGTGTTTTACTTAGGCATAAAGGGATGGGATCAGAGGAGTAGGTGGAGGGGGTAGATTGTGGGAAGAAGCAGTAGACCACCTCTTGAGATACTGCTGGGAAAGATGTGAGAGTCAAAGGAGGTGCAGGAGGAGGGAGGGACTATAGAGGAGCAGGAGAGATTTATGAGAAAGAAGCTAGGAGGAAAACTGTACCTGAATTTTGTCATCTGCTTAAGGGACACTAAATCCCTGTCTCCCTCCCTCAGAGCCCCATGAGAAAGTGGAATTGTGTCTGACCTGATTATCTAGTATCTTCCCCAGCACTTAGTACAGAGATTAGCACATAGTAAGTGCTTGATAAAATGTCACAATTATTATCATTACCATCACCATAATCATTATTATTTGCAAAAGTAGGCCAACAGCTCTTTAGGGTTTTAAATTCTTCTGCAAGTAATCCACTTGCAGACTTCTGAGCAGGGCCTGGGGTCAGGGTAGGGAATGGGGGTGAGAGAGGCTGGTAAATGTTTTCAACTCATTTGAAAAGCTTCCCAAGGATGAGAAGGGCATCAGAGAGCAACTGTAGTGTCTGGGGAAGCCAATATTTCACCATCTCCCCTAGTGACAAGAGGATCGGAGGCTCCCTCCAGTAAGACAGCTTTGACTTTGACTCCAGGTACTAGGAACTGGGACATGTATAGGGATTGTGTGGGGCTCACAGTCTTAATCCCCATTTTACAGATGAGGGAACTGAGGCCAGAGAAGTGAAGTGACTTTCCGAAGGTCACACAGCAGACAAATGGTGGAGCCAGGATTAGAACCCATGACCTTCTGACTGCCAGGCCCGTGCTCTTGGTCAAGTCACTTAACTTCTCTGTGCCTCAGTTTCTTCATCTGTAAAGTCCCTTCTTCTTAGACTGTGAGCTCCAGGTGGGCCAGGGGCTGTGTCTGGCCTGATTATATTGTGTCTACCCAAGTGCTTAGTACAGTATTTGGCACATAGTAAGCACTTAACAAATATCACCATTATTATTGTATTTTTTTAATGGTGTTATTATTATTATTGGGTTCCTTGGCTCCCAGTTCTGTGTCCCTTCTTACTATTTATTATTATACTTTGTAAGCACTTCTTATCTGCCAAATCAATCAATCAATCTATCGTGTTTACTGAGCAATTACTGTTCAGAAGACTGCACTAAGTGCTTGGGGAAGTACAATATAAGAGAGTTGGTAGACATGTTCCTTGCCCACAAGGAGCTTTCAGTCTAGAGGGGGATAGAGACAGTAATATAAATAAATGGATTAGGGATATGTACATAAGTGCAGTGGGGATGAGGGAGGGGTGAATAAAGGGAGAAAATCCAAATGTAAGGTTGACACAGTAGAGAGAGAAGGAGTAGAGGAAATGAGGGCTTACTAGGGGAAGACCCTTTGGAGGATAATAAAACTTTGAGGATGGGGAAAATGATGGTCTGTCAGATACGAAGAGGAAGGGTGGTTCAGGCCAAAGGCAGAATGTGGACGAGGGGTCATCGGCAAGATAGATGAGGTTGAGGTACAGTGAGTAGGTTGGCATTAGAAGAGTGAACTGTGTGGGCTGGGTTGTACTAAGAAATCAGAGTGGTAAGGTAGAAAGGGGCAAGGTGATTGAGTGCTTTAAAGCCAATGGTAAGGAGTTCCTTTTTGATGTAGAGGTAGATGGACAAACACTGGAAGTTCCTGGGGAGTGGGGAAACATGGATTTGAAGAAATGGTTTTGTAGAAAAATGATCAGGGCAGCAGAATGAAGTATGGACTGAAGTGGGGAAAGACAGAAACTCTTGGAAAGTGAAACATTTCTAGGACTTTGGGAACTCTGTAAGGATTTTAACTTCAGAACAAGCAAACTTCTGCAGGAGTGAGTGTCTGTAGCCCATGACTCTTTTGTTCAGTGAATCAATCCATGACATTTATTGGGCACTGAGTGAGTACAGGGAAAAGTACTAAGTTCTCGGGAGATGACATCAGAAGCACGACCCATTATTCTCTGACCTTAAGAAGCTCACATCATAATAAAGGAGACTGACAAAATGTATTTGCAAATATGGGAAGCAGGAAGGCCAGCAAGTATAATTCAGGAGTCTGAACAAACACTTCAGGATGAAATGGCTGAACAAGTATTTGAATGTACAGATATATAAAATCTTTCTCTGTGTATGAGTGCAACACTTTTCTCAATTTTAATGTCTTATTTCATCCTTTTAAAGAAAGAGTGAAAGTGAAATAAATTTCCAGTTCATGGCATTGTATTGGCTCACTGCTGTTTTTTGGCAGAAAAATTGCAGCATCCCAGAGTCCACATGGGGGAGTCAGTTCTTTGCAATTAATAGTAATCACCATTCATTCATTCATTCATTCATTCATTCATTCAATCGTATTTATTGAGCGCTTACTGTGTGCAGAGCACTGTACTAAATGCTTGGGAAGTACAAGTCAGCAACATATAGAGACGGTCCCTACACAACAACAGGCTCAGTCTAGGAGGGGGAGACAGACAACAAAACAAAACCACTTTGACCTTGCATTAAGAGAGCATCTGTTCATTACCCAGGATATCAATTCTAGAAAGAAAAGACAACTAATTGTAAGATTGATGTATGAGAAAATTGCCGCACATCTCTATTCCTCCGCTCCCCACCCCCAACCCTGTAATCCTCTCCCCCAACCCCGCCAACTTCCAGACAAGTTTCATGGTCAAAGAGAAACAAGATAAAACGGGTCATTACCTCACAGCCATTACAACCAATGCAATTCTGGGAAAATGGAAACCCTTGCCAGCAGCCATCTTGTTTCTAAAGTGCTGAAAGCTGAAAAAAAGAGTCCAGCTGCCACACAGTTGTGTGGCCTAGTGAGAAGAGCGTGGGCCTGGGTGTCAGGGCATTTGAGTTCTAATCTTAGCTCTGCCATTTGCCTAATGTATAATTTAGGAAAATCACTTAACTTCTCCATGCCTCCATTTCATTGGTAAAATGGGGGATTAAATACCTGTTCTCCTTCCCCCTTAGACTGATAGCCCCATGCATGACAGGGACTGTGTCTGACCTAATTATCTTGTATTCCCCCCAAATCTTCACACAGTGCTTAGCTAAAAGTGAGTGCTTAACAAATACTACGTTTATTGTTAATGTTATTGAGAGAAGGAGAAAATCATTTTTCACATGGTTCTTTTGAGTTCTACATAGAGGAGGGGAATAATAGTCGATAAACTGATCTCAGAGCATGGGCAAATGCTACTAAAGAGTCCTCATTTTCTTCTCAAAATTAAAAAAAAATCTTTAAACAGTTGGAACAGCTCTGCCCAGCTGCACTGACTGTTTCTTTGCCAATGCATTTGAGGAACATTTTATGCAATTTTAGCCTGCTGCTTCAGATCTATTGCTCAATTAACTGCAGGATTAGTCTGCTAATAACACAAAATGATTGGGGAAAAAAAATGCTCATAGCTGACGTTTTGTAAAACTGAATGCACACATGTACACACCCGGATATATCATCACTGTATTACGCAGCCTGAGAGGCCTGTTTGCCTGGGTTGGGTGTGATCTCTGCTCTGAATATTTATAGTCTTGTCACCTCTCCTGAGCTCCCAGCTTGGGCCATCACAATCAGTGGGCAAGGAAAGAGCACTGAAGAGACCCCAGCGACGACGTGAGATCATTGCTCTTTATTATTATTGTTATTATTAAGGTATTTGTTAAGTGCTTTCTATGTGCAAAGCACTCTTCCAAGCACTGGGGTAGATACAAGGTAATCAGGTAATCAGATACAAGGTTGGACACAGTGCTAGTCCCACATGGGGCTCAGTCTTCATCTCGATTTTTCAGATGAGGTAACTGAGGCACAGAGAAGTTAAGTAACTTGCCCAAGGTCACACAGCAGACAAGTAGTAGAGCCAGGATTAGAACCCATGCCCTCTGACTCCCAAGCCCTGGCTCTGGCCACTAGGACATGCTGCTTCCCTCGTCCTTTTGCTGGGCTCTTGCTCTGCTCCTGCTTTGCCTCATCTTGCTTTCCCAGAACAGTCTGTCAGGAGTGAGAACATAATTTCCCCGTGACTGTAGAAGTGGAGGGGAGACAACTGGGAACTCCTCCAGGGCAGGGATTGTGTATTTTACTTTTATTGTGTGTCTTCCTCGCCCCCACCCACCCCCCATCCCCACATATAAACACCCACCCCGAAGAAAGCACTCTACACTCAGGAGGTGTTTATCATATGCCTTCTGTGTGCAAAGCTCTGTAATAATAATAATAATTTTGGTATTTGTTAAGCACTGACTATATGCCAGGCACTATTCTAAGTGCTACTGCATGCCTCCTGTGAGCAGAATCCTGTATCAGGTGCCTTCTGTGTGCAGAGCCCTGAAGTGCTTAGAATAGTGCTAGGTAAGCACTTAACAAATACTACAATTATTATTATTATTATTATTATTATCAGGTACTTTCTATGTGCGGAGTCATGTACCAGGTGCCTTCCGTGTACAGAGCCTTATACTGCATGCCTCCAGTGAACAGATTATTGTACCAGGGGCCTACTGTATGTAGTGGACTGTACTGAGCACCTCATCTGTGCAGAAGACACCTGATCACAGGGCTCTACACACAGGAGGCATACAGTACAGAGCTCTGCATGCAGGAGGCACCTATTACAGGACAGCACACAGAAGGAACCTGATACACAGAAGGAGGAGCGAATGGCATTTGAGAAGCCCAGAGGCAGTTCAGAGTGGAGAGAGTGTGGACTGGATAATAATAATAATAATGATGATGATGGCATTTGTTAAGTGCTTACTATGTGCAAAGCACTGTTCTAAACGTTGGGGAGGATACAAGGTGATCAGGTTGTCCCACAAGGGGCTCACAGTCTTAATCCCCATTTTACAGATGAGGGAACTGAGGCACAGAGAAGTTAAGGGACTTGCCCAAAGTCACACAGCTGATAAGTGATGGAGCCGGGATTAGAACTCATGACCTCTAACTCCCAAGCCCCTGCTCTTTCCACTAAGCCACTCTGCTTCTCATCCACCTGGATGGCTGGCGGTCCATCCGTCCATCGGTGTGAGCCACCATTCAGCGCTCGTTGCTCAGAAACCATTGCTCTCTATAGCTCCATGTCATATTGGACCTGTCTTTAGATTGAAAACTTTTCTCCTTTTCCCTCTGTTCTCCTAAATGAAGCAGAAAGTGAGTCTGTACTGCATTCCCAAGCCTCTCCCCACAACCAAGTCCATGTTGGGGGTCGCACTAGCCAGAGAGGGATTGGTATTCAGAAGAGTGGGCCAAGTCCAGCCCCCAATGGGCCAGGGCCAGACTGCAGAACTAGTCCAAGTGTCCCACTGTGTCCAGAAGTTCCCGGGGTGGTGGCCATGTGAGAGAGGCAGCCACCTCAGGGTACTACGTCTAATTGGGGTGCATTGGTGGGTGTTGTTGGGGGGATGGTGTCAGAGGGAGTCGGCAGTGATAAAGGAGCAGAATTGGATAGTGTGGTGGCGGGGGTTACAAATGTAGATGTGACTGCTTGTGGGGATTGGAGCCTGTTGGAACAGGGCCTTGGGAAGGGAACACATTAGCAATTAAACCTGAAGCCCCATGTGGGACAGGAACTGTATCCAACCTTATTATCTTCTATCTACCCCAGTGCTTATACAGGGTCTGACACATAATAAGTGCTTAACAAGCACTATTAAGAGGCGCTGCAGCAAAGGGGAGGTGTGGCTGGCTTCCTGGAGTCCCGCTCCAGGTTCGGTTCAAACAGACTTCCATATGGCATCACAGGAACAGTAGCATGGTTTAGTGGATCAAGCACAGGCTTGGGAGTCAGAAGGTGATGGAATCTACTCCCAGCTCCACCACCTGTCTGCTGTGTGACTTTGGGCAAGTCACTTCATTTCTCTGGGCCTCAGCTACCTCATCTGTAAAATGGAGATTTAGACTGTGAGCCCTACATGGGACAGGGACCGTGTCCAACCCAATTTGCTTGTATCCAAACCAGAGCTTAGTAAAGTATCTTGCACAAAGTAAGAGCTTAACAAATACCATAATAATAATAATAATTATTAAAATGATGTCATGGAGAATGGGAGGGGGGGACGAGTTTGAAGCCAGCCCTGCTTATTAATGTCAGAAACATTACCTTAGTGCCTATTTCCTCTGCTAGACTGTGAGCTCCTTGAAGGTAGGGGTTGTGCTTGCTAACTTTATTATATTGTACTTTCCCAAGCTCTTAGTGAAGTACCCTGATCAATAAATAGAGAAGCAGTGTGGCCTAATGGAAAGAACATGGGCCTTGGAGTCAGAGAACCTGGATTCTAATCCCAGATCTGCCACTTGTCTGCTGTATGACCTTGGGTAAGTCACTTAACTTCTCTGTGCATCAGTTTCCTCATATGTAAAATGGGGATTCAGCACTGGCTCACCCTTCCAGACTGCAGGATCTGGTTTTTTGGTATCTGCTCCAGTGCTCAGTACAGCGCCTGGAATGTAGTAAGTACTTAATAAATACCACATATAAATAAATACCACATAAAATGTATAAATAATGCTATCATCATTACAATTGATCAATTGATTCATTCCAAGAGGAGTGTGGAAGGGTGGCTGCGGATACCAGAAATTCTGACTGTTCAATTTAGGGAAAATGCCTGCCTGGTGCAGGTGGTTGAAAGCCTAGCATAGGGCAGTTGAACCCCCTTGGAGGCTTAGGCAAAGGAAACACATGGAGGCTATCTAACTGCGATAGCTACTTGCCTCAAGGCACATGCTGTCTACTCTCTGAGCCTGTGGTCAACGCTGGGTGGTTCCTCAATTGGAATAGCTGAGATTGTCCCTCCTGAAAGAGCCTGACAGCTGAAAGTGTCCATGGGGAGGGACAAACCACCTCCCCGATGTGACTGTGGCTCCGGGGTGGATTTTAATCAGAAAGGGAGAAAGGGATGTCTGAAAATAAGTAAACTTTGGATGAGTGGAAAAAGCTGCGAGGGATATATTGCAAAACCAAATTGATGGAAAAGGAAATGAACTAGCTAAAGAAAACCACTACATTGTTTGAATTCTTTTCTTTTCTGCTTCCTAAATGGAAATCAATCAATCAATGGTATTTACCAAGTGTTTACTACTTGCAGAGTACTGTTTTAAGCACTTGGAAGACAGCACAATAAAGTAGATTTCGTGGAGGTGCTCCCTGCCCACAAGGAACAAATGGACTGGTCAAAACGTCTGTGCTTTGCAGGGCCAGGCAGATCCAGAAGTTGACTTTGCTTTTAGCCAGAGGCAGGTGCTGGGCTCCGGAAAGTGGGATGTTTCTGAGTCCTGACAATGCTGGCCACCATCTGGTTCCTGCTCCTGAGGGAGATTCATTTATTCACTAATTCATTTAATTGTATTGATTACACTGTGGACCACCCCCTTCTCCTCAACACGCTATCCAACCTTGGCTTCACAGACTCTGTCCTCTCCTGGTTCTCCTCTTATCTCTCCGGTCGTTCATTCTCAATCTCTTTGGCAGGCTCCTCCTCCCCCTCCCATCCCCTTACTGTAGGGGTTCCTCAAGGTTCAGTTCTTGGTCCCCTTCTGTTCTCGATCTACACTCACTCCCTTGGTGACCTCATTTGCTCCCACGGCTTCAACTATCATCTCTACGCTGATGACACCCAAATCTACATCTCTGCCCCTGCTCTCTCTTCCTCCCTCCAGGCTTGCATCTCCTCCTGCCTTCAGGACATCTCCATCTGGATGTCTGCCCACCACCTAAAACTCAACATGTCCAAGACTGAACTCCTTGTCTTCCCTCCCAAACCCTGCCCTCTCCCTGACTTTCCCAACACTGTTGACGGCACTACCATCCTTCCCGTCTCACAAGCCCGCAACCTTGTTGTCATCCTCGATTCCGCTCTCTCGTTCACCCCTCACATCCAAGCCATCACCAAAACCCGCCAGTCTCACCTCCGCAACATTGCCAAGATCCGCCCTTTCCTCTCCATCCAAACCGCTACCCTGCTCATTCAAGCTCTCATCCTATCGCGTCTAGATTACTGTATCAGCCTCCTCTCCGATCTCCCATCCTCCTGTCTCTCCCCTCTTCAATCCATACTTCATGCCGCTGCCCAGATTGTCTTTGTCCAGAAATGCTCTGGGCATGTTACTCCCCTCCTCAAAAATCTCCAGTGACTACCAATCAGCCTACGCATCAGGCAGAAACTCCTCACCCTCAGCTTCAAGGATCTCCATCACCTCGCCCCCTCCTACCTCACCTCCCTTCTCTCCTTCTACAGCCCAGCCCGCACCCTCTGCTCCTCTGCCACTAATCTCCTCACTGTGCCTCATTCTCGCCTGTCCCGCTGTCGACCCCCCGGCCAACGTCATCCCCCTGGCCTGGAATGCCCTCCCTCCACACATCTGCCAAGCTAGCTCTCTTCCTCCCTTCAAGGCCCTACTGAGAGCTCACCTCCTCCAGGAGGCCTTCCCAGACTGAGTCCCCTCCTTCCTCTCCCCCCCCATTCCCCCCGCCTTACCTCCTTCCCCTCCCCACAGCACCTGTATATATGAATATATGTTTGTATGTATTTATTACTCTATTTATTTATTTATTTGTACATATTTATTCTATTTATTTTATTTTGTTATTATGTTTTGTTTTGTTCTCTGTCTCCCCCTTCTAGACTGTGAGCCCACTGTTGAGTAGGGACCATCTCTATATGTTGCCAACGTGTACTTGCCAAGCGCTTAGTACAGTGCTCTGCACACAGTAAGTGCTCAATAAATACGATTGAATGAATGAATGAATGAATTGAGCACTTACTTTGCGCAGAGCACTGTACTAAGCTCCTGGGAGATGAACAATAAACAATAAACAGACACAATCCCTGTCCACAATAAGCTTACAGTCTAGCAATGGATCTGACTGAGGGATGATGGCTGGTGGGTGGTTGAGAAGGAAAAAAACATGTCTCTCCCAGCCTCTCCCCAAATCCCAGAATTTCATCTGATCATTCATTCTCATCATGTAAGCCAGCCAGAGCCAATTGCAACTGATAGACAGATCTGAGTGTACACACGCATGCACACATGATGCTTTGATGGATCGGTGCCTGCCTGTCCACCCAAGTACACTGTGCAATGATAAAGAATCAAAATTCCTCAGAATTTTTGCCAGCAAGTAAAACTAATGCACTCTAACTATAAACAAAATATTTCTTAGAACAGATGCCAGGAGTTCAGAGTAGAAAACACGTTTCTCGGAACTCTGAGCACGAATACGAAGAATCAAAGTCTAGAGATTTCCCGCCCACTCAGTGTATCAACTTAGTGGACATTATGTTTAATGTTTTCCAAACTCTAACCATTAATTCGTCAGCCACTTATCCTAGAAATGTGTCACCTGTTGCTAGGAATGTCAAAAGCAAGCTAAACAAAGTGAGAAACACAGCTTTACACATTGAAGAATTTCCCTATACAGTATGTCAATTTGAATTCTTAAATTCTTAAGAGGACAGGTCAGACCTATTCCTATGAACAAGCCGCTTTTGTGGTTGTGCAATTGTACAAGAGCAGCACTTCAAAAAGGCTGCAAGTTACTAAATAAATTCATGGTGAAATTATGAGCTACTTAATGTATTGTTATTAGAGCTAATGGTAACTAAATTTGGGAACAGAACAGACTTTATTCATCTCTTGCAGATACAGTGTTGATGGGTAAGGGCTTCTGAGAATTAGGAGAGTGCGAGGAGAGTGAAGACACAGGAATCCACTGAGTCTCCATCTATATAACCTTTTAAACTTTCATTTGCTGGGCCACAAAATCATGGAATCACAGTCTTGGATTAATAATACAAGTAGCTTGTATTTGTAGAATGGTTTTATTTTTACAAAACACTTTCATATCATATCCCATTTTGTCTTCACAACATCCCTATGAATTGGACAGAAACAGCATTATTATCCCCATTTTACAGATGAGGAAACTGAGGTCCATCAAGCTTAAATGACTGACCCAAGGCTACTCTGAAGGCCAGGGACAGAAAGGAGACAGAACGCGGGTCCTCAGATGTTCGGTGTTCTATCCACTGAACTCCCTTCATTGATGGTTATATAAATCACCTCTCTGCTTATAGATTCAGTACTGTACCCAGAGTGTCATAAAGAGAATAATAATAATAATTACCAAGAAAAAAATAACTCTCTTCGTTTTGAAGCCCCTATCTAAACTCTGGGGGAATGAACTTAATGATGCAAAAGTAACAGCATTTCGGGGTTGTTGCTTAGCAGTATGCAAGGTTTCTACAAACAAATTCAGATTATAAAATGTGCCTTAGGCAGGTAGTGTAATATTTTACTGGTTTCTATGGATTTAGTCCATTAATTATCTTACAGGTGTATCGTTAGGCAGAACATCTCAAAAGCCCAACCCCCCCTCAGAGACATAAGGAGCTGACAACTACTGTTACAAATGACCATGAAATTACTGGAACTCTAAAAAAACTTTACAGAAACTTCCAGAAAACTACTCGTTGCACGTGATGGTCAAATAACTTCAGAATATGGAGCCAGGGAGGGAAGGCTTGAAGTTTGACCTAGTAAAGTCGTAGGTAATCACTGAAGCAGTTTCAAAAAGGACTCCCTGTTGTCTGATGACTAAAGAGAAGTTAGGCAGGAAGAACTGAGTTTTAAAGAGGCCAAGGATTATTGGATCCTAAAAATACTCTGGTCATGTCCTTCTTTGATGTTTCATTAGCAAAATCTTTGCTGACACAATTACATTTGCATGTAGTTAGAGCTACAGGCAATTTTAGCCATTTGTTCATGCTGTGAGGTCTTGAATACAGTCTACCTGACTGTACAGTGGGGAATTTAGATGGGTAAGAAGTGGACTTGAAATTTTTGGCTTTAATGTCTTGGGTGGACTGTGGTGACAGTTGCGTGCTCCATGGACAATGCTCCTCTTGGCTCATAGAGTGTAAACTCTCTCCTGCTTCATATCTGACAGACTAAAAATCTCTTCATCTTCAAAGCTGAATTAAAATCATCTCTCAATTAATCAATCAAATGTATTTATTGAGTACTTCCTGTTTGCAGAGCACTGTTCTCCAGGAAGCTTTCCGGCTTAACCTCTCCTCTCCCCACCCTACTCCCCCTCCTTTCAATGTTACTCAAATCTGTACGCCTCAAACTCTTTGATACCCCACCCCCACAGCATTCATGTACACATTCTTATATTCTGTTACTTTCCCTACCTGTAATGTAATGTCTGTCTTCCCAGTTCCTTGAGGGCATGAACTGGATCTTGGTGCAGCATGACCTGGTGGAAAGAGCCTGGGTTTGGAAGTCAAAACGAACTGACTTCTAATCCTAGCTCTGCCATTTGTCTACTGTGACCTCGGACAAGTCTCTTACCTTCTCTGCTCCTCTGCCGCTAATCTCCTCACCGTGCCTCGTTCTCGCCTGTCCCGCCGTCGACCCCCGGCCCACGTCATCCCCCTGGCCTGGAATGCCCTCCCTCCCCACATCTGCCAAGCTAGTTCTCTTCCTCCCTTCAAGGCCCTACTGAGAGCTCACCTCCTCCAGGAGGCCATCCCAGCCTGAGCCCCCTCCTTCCTCTCCCCCTCCTCCCCCTCCCCATCCCCCTGCCTTACCTCCTTCCCTTCCCCACAGCACCTGTATATATGTATATATGTTTGTATGTATTTTACTCTATTTATTTATTTATTTTACTTGTACATATCTATTCTATTTATTTTATTTTGTTAATATGTTTTGTTTTGTTCTCTGTCTCCCCCTTCTAGACTGTGAGCCTGCTGTTGGGTAGGGACCGTCTCTATATGTTGCCAACTTGTAATTCCCAAGTGCTTAGTACAGTGCTTTGCACACAGTAAGCGCTCAATATGATTGATTGATTGATTGATTCTCTGAGCCTCGGTTATCTGATCTGTAAAATGGGGATTAAATCCTCCACCCTCCGGTTTAGACTGTAAACTCTGTGTGGGCAGGGACTGTCTGACCTGGTGATCTTTCTTGTACCTACCCCAGTGCTTAGACCAGTGCTTGACACATAGTAAGTGCTTAATAAATGTCATTTAAAAAAACCCAACAAACCTCTTATTGTAGTGTACTCTCCCAAGTGCTTAGAACAGTGCTTTCTGCACAGTAAATCTTCAGTTAACACCATTGTTTGGCTGAATGAACTCCTTGAAAGTAAGCCTTGGCTTTAGCTTCTATTGTATATTCTCCAAGTGCTTACAGTACTGAATGCTTAGTGAGTGCAGGACAGACACCATTGATGAGGATGATAGATTTCATATACACAGATTTTGTGGAACACAAATGACAGGAACTGGGTGTGTGGTTGAACCCACACTGATCAGCTGATTATGCCATTCGCCATTTTGCTTCGTCTAAGTAGACTTAGCCTAAAATCTACCCGGCTTCATGGGCCAGACGTAGCATAAATGGATCACCTTTGCTTAGCTTGGGGCTGGGCAGACAGTTACTAGCCAGTCTGAGCTAAGGGGCTGCGACTTTCCACGCTCCTCCACCCACATCAGGCTGTTCCTGACCTATACCTGCCAGGTCAGAGTAATTATGGTGGTACAACAAACCCCCGCGATGCCAACCGAAGACAGTGCATGTACACAGACAACTGCCCTGCTTCTTCCAATCTCCAGAAGGCAGGAGGGTACCCGGCTGGGCCGACTCTGCACAGGGAGGCGCTCAGTACAGTAACTGATCAATTAATCATCAATACAGAACTCTGTGCACAGTAATCAGAGGTATTTATTGAGGGCTTGCAGTGTGCAGAGTCGTGCTAAGTGAGACTAAGTGCTTATGAGAGTACAACAGAGTTGGTAGACCCATTCCCTACTGTACTCTGCACTCAGAAGGCATTTGGTACAATGGTCTGTAACCAGGAGGTGCCCGCTGCATGGCCCTGGAATTCCCCATAGAGACGACATGGGTAATTGCACCAAGTTCTGTAATCCAGAGCATTGCCCCCTCCTTGCCTTGTTGGAAACTTTGCAGGCATTCATCCAATCATTTGGAAGATTCCACTTGCAGTCCTTGCAAACTCCAAAGCTAGGGCTGGAGGTGACTAAGGACAGAGATGTAGAATGGGGAGGGGTTGGACAGAGATAACAGTGGAGTCAGTCTTCTCTGTTTTAGAGGGGTCCCAGAGGTTAGCAGTCCCTCATTCTCCTCCCATCACCCAACACATCTTTTAGCAGCTGCCTTGCCTCAAGCTCTTCTGCCCCTCTACTGGCCCCTCCACCCCTTTATTTCATTTCTCCCACTCGGGGCGACTAACTATCTTACCATGTTTACCTCTTCTCTTAGTCTCTCTGGACACCTATCACCAAAGTTGGGGCAAACCCTAGTTTCCCATTCATGCTTCCCTTATTTATCCCCCAGCTCTGACTTCTTCCTTTCTCCTCTCAGTCCTTCAAATTAGCCCCTTTACTGCAGTTCTCTCAGCAGATGGGAAAGGACACCAAGAACTGTTTCCACGTTTGCAACATCTACAGGGCTTGCATGGAAGAGGACGTTGGAACTGGTGGTTAAAGTGAGGTTTTGGATTATTCAATCTGTCAACTGACCACGAGACTGACATGAGGACATGGGTTTTAATAGTCACCAGAGAGGTTAATAGTCACCAGAAAGAAGAACACCCTGACTCAAAGGTCCTGATAATCGTCATACTGGGCTTCTCAGAAAAGTCATGGAATCTTGTCTATCTTGAACAGTTTGGGTGTAGCACTGCCTGAAGGCCAGGGAGAGGTTCAAAGACTCGTCAAGATGACCTCCCAGTTACTCTTCACATCCCATGATTCCGTACCTCCCTTCCATTAATAAGAGAATTAGCTGTCTAAATAGAGCCTCTGCCAAGCAGGAGAGTCTGCCCCTAATAACCAGGGTGGGTAGACTCAGGGTTTTATGAATTTACTGTGCTGGAGGGGACAGACTCCTCCCCTCTTTTTCTCCCTTTACATCCTGCTTCTCCCACAGGTTACTTGGGAACCTGACCCATTAGTGAGTTTCACCTGTCCACTGAAACAGGCAAGGTGAAACTGACTCTGTCAGCTGTTTGGGAGGGAAAGTAATTAATGCCACCCTCCTCCAAGAGGTTTGGATTGGCCCCCATTTGTGGCCTGCTTATTTCCCCTGTGAAAGTCTATTGAACTCTGCAGGGTTCAAAAAGAAAAACGTGGCCCTTTTCAATTATGATTATTTAAAAGTATTTGATAAGTGCTTACTATGTGCCAGGCACTGTACTAAGCACTGGGGGGGGGGATACAAGATAATCAGGTTGTACATAATCCCTGGCCCACATAGGGATCACAGTCTTAATCCCCATCCTACAGATGGAGTGACTGAGGCACAGAGAAGTTAAGTGACTTGCCCAAGGTCATACAGTACACAAATGGCAGGAGCCAGGCCCCTGTTCTTTCCACCAAAGTCATGCGGCTTCTTTCCTCCTCTTTACCTCCAGGACCACATTTAAACAGACTGCTTGCGAGAAACTCTCTGTCACTTTTCTTCTGATTCTTGTTCACTCCATTCCCCCCCAAAACAAATCCCATAAAACTGACACACTCCCAAAATTGCTCTCAGGATATGTCAGACAAAAAGCACCTCTATTTTCTACCTCTGGACAGACCATTCTGACTCCTTTTTGGAATATGAGGCTCCTTGAATTTTCTGAGCGGCCAAGCTGGAACCCCGGCCAAGATGGATCCCCGGCTCTGGTTGTTGGAGGGAGAAGGGGGTTGTTGGAGAGTCTCTCCCCACCTCAGTCTATACTTCACGCTGCTGCCCGGATCATCTTTGTGCAGAAACGCTCTGAGCATGTTACTCCCCTCCTCAAAAATCTCCAGTGGCTGCCTGTCAACCTACGCATCAAGCAAAAACTCCTCACTCTCAGCTTCAAGGCTCTCCATCACCTCGCCCCCTCCTACCTCACCTCCCTTCTCTCCTTCTACAGCCCAGCCCACACCCTCCGCTCCTCTGCTGCTAACCTCCTCACTGTACCTCGTTCTCACCTGTCCCACCGTCGACCCCCAGACCAAGTCCTCCCCCTGGCCTGGAATGCCCTCCTTCCATACATCTGCCAAGCTAGCTCTCTTCCTCCTTCAAAGACCTACTGAGAGTTCAGCTCCTCCAAGAGGCCTTCCCAGACTGAGCCCCCTTTTTCCTCTCCTCCTCCCCATCCCCACCACCCTACCTCTTTCCCCTCCCCACAGCACCTATATATATGTTTGTACAGATTTATTACTCTATTTATTTTACTTGTACATATTTACTGTCCTATTTATTTTGTTAATCATTTAGCTTTAATTCTATTTGTTCTGCCATCTTGACACCTGTCCACTTGTTTTGTTTTGTTGTCTGACTGTGAGCCCATTGTTGGGTAGGGACCGTCTCTATATGTTGCCAACTTGTACTTCCTAAGTGCTTAGTACAGTGCTCTGCACACAGTAAGCGCTTAATAAATATGATCGAATGAATGAAAAGGGGGTGGCACTTTTGCTGGTACCAGGCCACTCTCTCCCTCTTTTTATGGGAAAATCGACAGAGACAGAGTCCATAAGAGGGAGTACCAGCCAACACACAGTGTCTGTCACCCAACCTGATTGGGAAGTATGAGAAGAGGGTGTTGGGTAGAGGAAGACCCGGAATCTAGACAGTAAAGGGAAGGGGGCTACAGTGGGGTCCCTGGGCCCAGCAGATGACACTGGAGGGGTCCTGCCAAATGATTGACGGTGGAGGCGTAATGGCTGGGGCGTGCACTAGAAAATCTTGTGGGGGTGGGGAGTGGGGGCACTTTAACCAGTGCCCCAGGTAGGAGGGTGTGCGGCTTCTGAGGGATTCAGGAGGCCAGTTCCTGAGTCCGAAGCTTCCGGTGCCATGCACAGCTCCTCTCTGGTGGCTGAAAGCTGCCCTGGACACTGAGCGCTCTCAGCGCAGAGCCATGAAACTGGGCAGGGGCCCAGGTTCCATTCTTTTGGTTTGTAGCAGCAGCAGCGGCAGCAGCAGCAGCAGCAAAGGGAGAGAGTAAGAAAGAGGTAAAGACCTTGCCTGGTAGGGTGGGACCTGAAATGTACAAATGTGGAGGGGAGGAGGAGAAGAAGGAAGAGGAGGAGGGAGATAAGGGGAGGGGGCGGTGGGTAGGGCATTACCTCCTTGGGGAAAGCCTGGGAGAGTGGCATTCCATTATCTAGCCCTGCCCTGAACCTTTCTTGTAATTACGAGCAACCAGATACAATTTAAAGAACAATTTGTGGTCTGGGAGACCCAGATTGCCACCAAGATATCATGGTAGTCAGTTTCATTCATCATCATAATCATCATCATCATCATTATCAGTATTTATTGTCTACTGTGTGCAGAACACTGTACTGGACCCCTACTTTGTGTGGCGCTCTGTGATAGATGTTTAAAAATACACTACAGGGTCCCTTGCCTTGGAGAAGTTTACAATTTAATGGGATACTGGAATATTGACCTGGATGTTGTGCCAGCTTAATCCTCACCCGGCTCTTGCTTTGCCCCATTAATGCCAACCAGGGGTGTTCAGTTCTACACATGAGCTCAGGGAGGGACAGGCACCATATTCAGTGTTCAATTCCCACCTCTGAATTTTTTTCTCCCAGTGCTCTGCACATAGTAACCACATATACTATTACTACTACTCGTAAGTTTTGTGGGCAGGAGATTTGTCTGTTTATCGTTACAGTACACTCTCAACTGTTTAGTGTAGTGCTCTGCATGTAGTTAAGTGCTCAATAAATATGACTGAAAGAATAATTGTGGTATTTGTTAAGCGCCTACTAGGTGCCCAGCATTGTACTACTACTTCTATTATTACTACCTCTTCTAGTAGTACTACTGCTGTCTGTGGCATTTAGTGGGTTCCTTAAACTGATCCTGTCTCACTGGACACGTTGAGTAAAGGAATTCACAAGCCTGGAAACCATTCCGAAGGGAAAGGGCATGAAAATAAATCTTTGCATTGGAAACAGCCCCCCCCCCGGAGTTCCCTTTCTTTCCTCTGGGGATGGGCTGTTGGGCATGGGGCCAGTACCAAGGTGCCCTGGGTGGGAGATGAGGGTGCAGAAGAGGCACCCATCCATGCTTTTCGCCCCTCCCTGCTTCCTCATCCTCCCACCCTCCTGCACAACTTCCTGGCAGCACTTTCTGACAGTGGCACGGGCGTTGGCACCTACCGTCCTATCCCCCATCGCGTTACTCTTCAACTAGAATGGATTAAGAGAAGTCATTTGGTCTGTCACCCTGCAAGGCTTTTTAGTTTTAAATCCTCCTCGGGTGGAGCACCTCCAGCCTCCCTGTGCCCGTGCCTTTAATCACCCCGACTGCCAACAACTTCTTCCTTAGGAAGTTCATAAGAAAGCAAATTCCGCAGCAGGTCACCGGAGTGCTTCTAGGCTGGAAACCCAACTGCGGTGCCCGCAAAAAGGCAGCTCCAGCTTCTTAGGGGCAAACCCGGATTCCCCACAATGTCCCCTGGGTCTCAGGGGATGCTCAGGATCCCCGAGCTTGGGTGCCCCTCAACTCCCCGCAGATGGCAACAATGTTGCAATACAGTGCTACTACTACTACTACTACTACTACTACTACTACTACTACTATTACTTCTTCTCTTCTTCTTCTTCTTCTCTCCTCCTCCTCCTCCTCCTCCTCCTCCTCCTCCTCCTCCTCCTCCTTCTTCTTCTCCTCCTCCGCCCCCCCGCCAACAGTCTCTCCCCTCTATAATAATAATAATAATAATAATGGCATTTATTAAGCGCTTACTATGTGCAAAGCATTGTTTTAAGCACTGGGGTAGATACACGGTAATCAAGTTGTCCCACGTGGGGCTCACAGACTTAATCCCTATTTTACAGATGAGATAACCAAGGCCCAGGGAAGTTAAGTGACTTGCCCAAAGTCACGCAGCTGACAAGTGGCAGATACGGGATTCAAACCCATGACCTCTGACTCCAAAGCCTGGGCTCTTTCCACTGAGCCATGCTGCTTCTCTGTCACTAGACTGTCACTTCCTTGTGGGCAGGGAATGCAGGAAATGCACGAGAAGCAGTGTGGCTTAGTGGCAAGAACATGGGCTTGGTAGTCACAGGTTGCAGGTTCTAATCCCGGCCCCACCATCCATTCATTCAATCGTATTTATTGGGCACTAAGCACTTGGAAAGTACAGTTCTGCAACAGAGATAATCCCTACCCAATGACGGGTTTGGGCAAGTCACTTAACTTTTCTGAGCCTCAGTTACCTCATCTGTAAAATGGGGATTAATGATAATAATAATAATAATGATAATAATAATAATGGCATTTGTTAAGCACTTACTATGTGCCAAGTGCTGTTCTAAACGCTGGGGTAGATATAAGGTAACCAGGTGACTACGTGGGGCTCACAGGCTTCATTCCCATTCTACAGATGAGGGAACTGAGGTGCAGAGACGTTAAATGACTTGCCCAAGGTCACCCAGCAGGCAAGTGGCAGAGCGGGATAAGAACCCACAGCCTCTGACTCCCAAGCCCGTGCTCTTTAGTCCCATGTGGGACAACCTGATGGCCTTGTATCTAGCCTTGTATCAGGTGCTTAGTCCAGTGCTCGTCGCACAGTAAGCGCTCAATAAATACGATTGAATGAATGAATCTACCCCAGTGCTTAGAACAGTGTTTGGCACATAGCAAGTGGTTAAGAAATACCATCATTGTTATTATTATTATCTGTTATAGAGAAGCAGTGTGGCTCAATGGAAAGAGCATGGGCTTGGGAGTCACAGGTCATGCCTACTGAGAGCTCACCTCCTCCAAGAGGCCTTCCCAGACTGAGCCCCCTTTTTCCTCTCCGCCTCCCCATCCCCCCCGCCCTACCTCCTTCCCTTCCCCACAGCACCTGTATATATGTTTGTACAGATTTATTACTCTATTTCACTTGTACATATTTACTCTTCTATTTATTTTGTTAATGATGTGCATTTAACTTTAATTCTATTTGCTCTGACGACTTGACACCTGTCCACATGTTTTGTTTTGTCATCTGTCTCCCCCTTCTAGACTGTGAGCCTGCTGTTGGGTAGGGACCGTTTCTATATGTACATTCATTCATTCAATCATTATTTATTGAGCGCTTCCTCTGCTTCCCAAACACTTAGTACAGTGCTCTGCACACAGTAAGCGCTCAATAAATACGATTGAATGAATGAATGAATGGGTTCAAATCCCGACTCCGCCACTTGTGAGCTGTGTGACTTTGGGCAAGTCACTTAACTTCTCTGGGCCTCAGTTACCTCATCTGTAAAATGGGGATTGACTGTGAGCCCCACGTGGGACAACCTGATCACCTTGTAAACTCCCCAGAACTTAGAACAGTGCTTTGTACATAGTAAGTGCTTAATAAATGCCAGTATTATTGGGAAGCAGCGTGGTTCAGTGGAAAGAGCACGGGCTTTGGAGTCAGAGGTCATGGGTTCAAATCCCAGCTCCGCCAATTGTCAGCTGTATGACTTTGGGCAAGTCACACAACTTCTCTGGGCCTCACTTACGTCATCTGTACAATGGGGATTAAGACTGTGAGCCCCCCATGGGACAACCTGATCACCTTGTTACCTCTCCAGTACTTAGAACAGTGCTCTGCACATAGTAAGCACTTAATAAATGCCATTATTATTATTAGTATTATTCTCTGGGCCTCAGTTACCTCATCTGTAAAATGGGGATTAATAATAATATAATAATAAAAATAATGATGGTATTTGTTAAGTGCTTACTATGTGCAAAGCACTGTTCTAAGCGCTGGGGGCGAATACAAGGTGATCAGGTTGTCCCACGTGGGGCTCACAGTCTTAATCACCATTTTACAGATGAGGTAACTGAGGCACAGAGAAGTTAAGTGGCTTGCCCAAGGACACACAGCTGACAAGTTGGGACAACCTGATCACCTTGTTACCTCCCCAGTGCTTAGAATGGTGCTCTGCACATAGTAAGCATTTAATAAATGCCATTATTATTATTATTCTTATTATTATTCTCTGGGCCTCAGTTACCTCATCTGTAAAGTGGGGATTAAGACTGTGAGCCCCCCCGTGGGACAACCTGATCACCTTGTTACCTCTCCAGCACTAAGAACAGTGCTCTGCACATAGAAAGCACTTAATAAATGCCATTATTATCATTATTATTATTATTATTATTATTATTATTATTATTCTCTGGGCCTCAGTTCCCTCATTTGTAAAATGGGGATGAAGACTGTGAGCCCCTCCGTGGCGCAACCTGATCACCTTGTAACCTCTCCAACACTTAGAACAGTGTTTTGCACATAGTAAGCACTTAATAAATGTCATTATAATTATTATTATTATTCTCTGGGCCTCAGTTCCCTCATTTGTAAAATAGGGAAGAAGACAGTGAGACCCTCATGGGACAACCTGATCACCTTGTAACCTCCCCAGTGCTTAGAACAGTGCTTTGCACATAGTAAGCGCTTACTAAATGCCATTATTATTATTATTCTCTGGGCCTCAGTTACATCATCTGTAAAATGGGGATGAAGACTGTGAGTACCCCCCGGGGACAACCTGATCACCTTGTAACCTCCCCAGCGCTTAGAACAGTGCTTTGCACATATTAAGTGCTTAATAAATGTCATTATTATTATTATTATTATTATTGTTCTCTGGGCCTCAGTTCCCTCATTTGTAAAATGGGGATGAAGACTGTAAGCCCCCCCGGGGACAATCTGATCACCTTGTAACCTTCCCAGCGCTTAGAACAATGCTTTGCACACAGTAAGCGCTTAATAAATGCCATTATTATTAGTATTCTCTGGGCCTCAGTTCCCTCATCTGTAAAATGGGGATGAAGCCTGTGAGCACCCCCCGGGGACAACCTGATCACCTTGTAACCTCCCTAGCGCTTAGAACAGTGCTTTGCACATAGTAAGCGTTTAATAAATGTCATTATTATTACTATTCTCTGGGCCTCAGTTCCCTCATTTGTAAAATGGGAATGAAGGCTGTGAGCCCCCATGGGACAACCTGATCACCTTGTAACCTCCCCAGAGCTTAGAACAGTGCTCTGCACATAGTAAGTGCTTAATAAATGACATTATAACTGGGAAACAGCGTGGCTCAGTGGAAAGAGCCCGGACTTTGGAATCAGAGGTCATGGGTTCAAATCCCGGCTCCGCCAATTGTCAGCTGTGTGACTTTGGGCAAGTCGCTTAACTTCTCTGGACCTCAGTTCCCTCATTTGTAAAATGGGGATGAAGACTGTGAGCGCCCCCCAGGGACAACCTGATCACCTTGTAACCTCCCCAGCGCTTAGAACAGTGCTTTGCACATAGTAAGCGCTTAATAAATGCCATTATCATTATTATTATTATTATTCTCTGGGCCTCAGTTCTCTCATTTGTAAAATGGGGATGAAGACTGTGAGCCCCCCATGGGACAACTTGATCACCTTGTAACCTCCCCGGCGCTTAGAACAGTGCTTTGCACATAGTAATGGCTTAATAAATGCCATTATTATTATTATTATAGTGTTGCGTCGTCCTCTCCCGAGAGCTCAGCATGCGGTAAGCGCTCGGTAACTGGGATCAATCAATCAATCCAACGTATGTATTGAGCGCTTACGGTGTGCGGAGCAATACAAGTACAACTTGTACTTCCCAAGCGCTTAGTCCAGTGCTCTGCACACAGTAAGCTCTCAATGGATTGATTGATTGATTGATACAAGCTGGCAACATATAGAGCCAGTCCCTACCCAACAGTGGGCTCACAGTCTAGAAGACGGTTGGCTAAGCTAGTTCTCTTCCTCCCTTCAAGGCCCTACTGAGAGCTCACCTCCTCCAGGAGGCCTTCCCAGACTGAGCCCCTTCCTTCCTCTCCCCCTCCATTCCCCGCATCTTACCTCCTTCCCTTCCCCACAGCACCTGTATATATATTTGTACATATTTATTACTCTATTTATTTTACTTGTACCCATCTATTCTATTTATTTTATTTTGTCAGTATGTTTGGTTTTTTTCTCCGTCTCCCCCTTCTAGACCGTGAGCCCACCGTTGGGTAGGGACCGTCTCTACATGTTGCCAGCTTGTACTTCCCAAGTGCTTAGTCCAGTGCTCTGCACACTGTCAGCGCTCAATAAATACGATTGATTGATTGATCGATCAATCAAGGCCCTGCTGAGAGCTCACCTTCTCCAGGAGGCCTTCCCAGACTGAGCCCCTTCCTTCCTCTCCCCCTCGTCCCCCTCTCCATCCCCCCATCTTACCTCCTTCCCTTCCCCACAGCACCTGTATATATGTATATATGTCTGTACATATTTATTACTCTATTTATTTATTTTACTTGTACATATCTATTCTATTTATTTTATTTTGTTAGTATGTTTGGTTTTGTTCTCCGTCTCCTCCTTTTAGACTGTGAGCCCACCGTTGGGTAGGGACTGTCTATATGTTGCCAATTTGTACTTCCCAAGTGCTTAGTCCAGTGCTCTGTACATAGTAAGTGCTCAATAAATACGATTGATGATGATATTTATTACTCTATTTATTTATTTATTTATTTATTTTACTTGTACCTAGCTATTCTATTTATTTTATTTTGTCAGTCTGTTTGGTATTGTTCTCCGTCTCCCCCTTCGAGACTGTGAGCCCACCGTTGGGTAGGGACTGTCTCTATATGTTGCCAAGTTGCACTTCCCAAGCGCTTAGTGCAGTGCTCTGCACATAGTAATCGCTCAATAAATACGGTTGATGATGATGACGATTCTATTTATTTTATTTTGTCAGTCTGTTTGGTTTTGTTCTCCGTCTCCCCCTTCTAGACTGTGATGCCCACTGTTGGGTAGGGACCGTCTCTATATGTTGCCAGCTTGTACTTCCCAAGCGCTTAGGACAGCGCTCTGCACACAGTAAGCACTCAATAAATACGATTGATTGATTGATCGATCAATCAAGGCCCTGCTGAGAGCTCACCTCCTCCAGGAGGCCTTCCCAGACTGAGCCCCTTCCTTCCTCTCCCCCTCGTCCCCCTGTCCATCCCCCCCATCTTACCTCCTTCCCTTCCCCACAGCACCTGTATAGATGTATATATGTTTGTACATATTTATTACTCTATTTATTTATTTTACTTGTACATATTTATTCTACTTATTTTATTTTGTTAATATGTTTGGTTTTGTTCTCCGTCTCCCCCTCCGAGACGGTGAGCCCACCGTGGGGTAGGGACCATCTCTATATGTTGCCAACGTGTACTTCCCAAGCGCTTAGTGCAGCGCTCTGCACATAGTAAGCGCTCAATAAATACGATTGATGATGATATTTATTACTCTCTTTATTTATTTATTTTACTTGTACCTAGCTATTCTATTTATTTTATTTTGTCAGTCTGTTTGGTTTTGTTCTCCGTCTCCCCCTTCGAGACGGTTAGCCCACCGCGGGGTAGGGACCGTCTCTATATGTTGCCAGCTTGTACTTCCCAAGCGCTTAGTGCAGTGCTCTGCACATAGTAAGCGCTCAATAAATACGATTGATGATGATATTTATTACTCTATTTATTTATTTATTTTACTTGTACCTAGCTGTTCTATTTATTTTATTTTGTCAGTCTGGTTTTGTTCTCCGTCTCCCCCTTCTAGACTGTGAGCCCACCGTTGGGTAGGGACTATCTCTATATGTTGCCAGCTTGTACTTTCCAAGCGCTTAGTGCAGTGCTCTGCACACAGTAAGCACTCAATAAATACGATTGATTGATTGATCGATCAATCCAGGCCCTGCTGAGAGCTCACCTCCTCCAGGAGGCCTTCCCAGACTGAGCCCCTTCCTTCCTCTCTCCCTCGTCCCCCTCTCCGCCCCCCCATCTTACCTCCTTCCCTTCCCCACAGCACCTGTATATATGTTTGTACATATTTATTACTCTATTTATTTATTTATTTTACTTGTACATATTTATTCTACTTATTTTATTTTGTTAATATGTTTGGTTTTGTTCTCCGTCTCCCCCCTTCGAGACGGTGAGCCCACCGTGGGGTAGGGACCGTCTCTATACGTTGCCAGCTTGTACTTCCCGAGCGCTTAGTGCAGCGCTCTGCACATAGTAAGCGCTCAATAAATACGATTGATGATGATATTTATTACTCTCTTTATTTATTTATTTTACTTGTACCTAGCTATTCTATTTATTTTATTTTGTCAGTCTGGTTTTGTTCTCCGTCTCTCTCTTTATTTATTTATTTTACTTGTACCTAGCTATTCTATTTATTTTATTTTGCCAGTCTGTTTGGTTTTGTTCTCCGTCTCCCCCTTTTAGACTGTGAGCCCGCTGTGGGGTAGGGACCGTCTCTATATGTTGCCAATTTGTACTTCCCAAGCGCTTAGTGCAGCGCTCTGCGCACAGTAAGCGCTCAATCCCTCTGCCCATCCGCCAAGCTAGCTCTCTTCCTCCCTTCAAGGCCCTACTGAGAGCTCACCTCCTCCAGGAGGCCTTCCCAGACTGAGCCCCTTCTTTCCTCTCCCCTCGTCCCCCTCTCCATCCCCCCGTCTTACCTCCTTCCCTTCCCCACAGCACCTGTATATATGGTTGTACATATTTACGACTCTATTTATTTATTTATTTATTTATTTTACTTGTACATTTCTATCCTACTTATTTTATTTTGTTGGTATGTTTGGTTCTGTTCTCTGTCTCCCCCTTTTAGACTGTGAGCCCACTGTTGGGTAGGGACTGTCTCTATGTGATGCCAATTTGTACTTCCCAAGCGCTTAGTACAGTGCTCTGCACATAGTAAGTGCTCAATAAATACGATTGATTGATTGATTGATTGATTCCCAGACTGAGCCCCTTCTTTCCTCTCCCCTCGTCCCCCTCTCCATCCCCCCGTCTTACCTCCTTCCCTTCCCCACAGCACCTGTATATATGTATATATGGTTGTACATATTTACGACTCTATTTATTTATTTATTTATTTATTTTACTTGTACATTTCTATCCTACTTATTTTATTTTGTTGGTATGTTTGGTTCTGTTCTCTGTCTCCCCCTTTTAGACTGTGAGCCCACTGTTGGGTAGGGACTGTCTCTATGTGATGCCAATTTGTACTTCCCAAGCGCTTAGTACAGTGCTCTGCACATAGTAAGCGCTCAATAAATACGATTGATTGATTGATTGATTGATTCCCAGACTGAGCCCCTTCTTTCCTCTCCCCTCGTCCCCCTCTCCATCCCCCCGTCTTACCTCCTTCCCTTCCCCACAGCACCTGTATATATGTATATATGGTTGTACATATTTACGACTCTATTTATTTATTTATTTATTTATTTCACTTGTACATTTCTATCCTACTGATTTTATTTTGTTGGTATGTTTGGTTCTGTTCTCTGTCTCCCCCTTTTAGACTGTGAGCCCACTGTTGGGTAGGGACTGTCTCTATGTGATGCCAATTCGTACTTCCCAAGCGCTTAGTACAGTGCTCTGCACATAGTAAGCGCTCAATAAATACGATTGATTGATTGATTGATTGATTCCCAGACTGAGCCCCTTCTTTCCTCTCCCCTCGTCCCCCTCTCCATCCCCCCGTCTTACCTCCTTCCCTTCCCCACAGCACCTGTATATATGTATATATGGTTGTACATATTTACGACTCTATTTATTTATTTATTTATTTATTTCACTTGTACATTTCTATCCTACTTATTTTATTTTGTTGGTATGTTTGGTTCTGTTCTCTGTCTCCCCCTTTTAGACTGTGAGCCCTCTGTTGGGTAGGGACTGTCTCTATGTGATGCCAATTTGTACTTCCCAAGCGCTTAGTACAGTGCTCTGCACATAGTAAGCGCTCAATAAATACGATTGATTGATTGATTGATTGATTGATTGATTGACTCCCCTCCGCGCGGGGCCCGCGATCCGGATCCGGGTTTTGGTCCCGGTTGGGGCCGAGGGGGGGGGGGGGGGGGGGGCCTTCCGCCCGCTGGGGGGCGCCGCTAAAACCCGGAGCGGAGCGGAGCGGCCGGGACGGGAGCCGGCGGCCGCCCGCTGCTGGGCATGCTCAGTGGGCGGGGGCGAGGCGGGAGCGCGCGCATGTTGGGGGGGGGGGGAGCGCGTGCATGTGCGGCGGGGGCGCGCGCGCGCGCGCGCGAGGGAGGCGGGCGGCGGCGGGGCTGTGCTGGGCGCGGAGGGCTCCCGGGGGTTGGGGACCGGGCGGCGGCGGCGGCGATGTTTCACTGCATCCCCCTTTGGCGGTGCAACCGTCATGTGGAGGCGATCGATAAGCGCCACTGCTCCCTGCTCGCCGTGCCCGAGGAGATCTACCGCTACAGCCGCAGCCTGGAGGAGCTGCTCCTGGACGCCAACCAGCTGCGAGAGCTGCCCAAGGTGAGACGGACGCCCCGGGACGTCGGATCGATCGATCGATCAATCGTTCTGACTGTGCGCAGAGCACTCTAAGCGCCTGGGAAGTCCAAGTGGGCAACATTAGAGAGACGGTCCCAACCCAACACACGGTCTAGAAGGGGGAGGCGGAGGACAAAACCGAACGTATTAAGAAAATAAAATAAATAGAATAGATAGGTACAGTAATAATAAGAATAACTTCCCAAGCGCTTAGTACAGTGCTCTGCACACAGTAAGCGCTCAATAAATACAACTGATTGATTAACAAATACCATCATGATCATCATCTTCTAATAATAATGATGGCATTTATTAAGCGCTTACTGTGTGCAAAACACTGTTCTAAGCGCTGGGGAGGTTACAGGGTGATCATGTTGTGCCACGGAGAGCTCACAGTCAATCCCCATTTTACAGATGAGGTCACTGAGGCCCAGAGAAGTTAAGTGACTTGCCCAAAGTCACACAGCTGGCAGAGCCGGGATTTGAACCCACGACCTCTGACTCCAAAGCCCGGGCTCTTTCCACTGAGCCACGCTGCTTCCCCTAGACTGTGAGCCCACTGTTAGGTAGGGACCATCTCTGTATGTTGCCAACTTGTACTTCCCAAGCGCTTAGTACAGTGCTCTGCACACAGTAAGCGCTCAATAAATACGATTAAATGAAATGAAATGAAATGAAATAGCACGTATTAAGCGCTTACTACGTGCAAAGCGCTGTTCTAAGCGCTGGGGAGGTTGCAAGGTGATGAGGTTGCCCCGTGGGGGGCTCGCAGGGATTGATACACCCCAACCGCGTGCACAGCGCTGCACTAAACGCTTGGGAATCAATCAGTCGTATTTATTGAGCGCTTACGGTGTGCAGAGCACTGGACTAAGCGCTTGGGAAGTCCAAGTTGGCCACATAGAGAGACGGTCCCAACCCAACACACGGTCTAGAAGGGGGAGACAGAGAACAAAACCAAACACATTGACAAAATAAATAGAATAGATAGGTACAATAATAATAATAATAGCACTTGTTAAGTGCTTACTACGTGCAAAGCACTGGTCTAAGCGCTGGGGAGGTTACAGGGTGATGAGGTTGTCCCGTGGGGGGCTCGCAGGGATTGATACACCCCAACCGCGTGCACAGCGCTGCACTAAAGGCTTGGGAATCATCAATCAGTCGTATTTATTGAGCGCTCACTGTGTGCAGAGCACCGGACTGAGCGCTTGGGAAGGACAAGTTGGCAACGTAGACTGGGACCTTTTAGACTGTGAGCCCACTGTTGGGTAGGGACTGTCTCTCTATGTTGCCAACTTGGACTTCATCATCATCATCAATCGTATTTATTGAGCGCTTACTGTGTGCAGAGCACTGGACTAAGCGCTTGGGAAGTCCAAGTGGGCAACATTAGAGAGACGGTCCCAACCCAACACACGGTCTAGAAGGGGGAGGCGGAGAACAAAACCGAACGTATTAAGAAAATAAAATAAATAGAATAGATAGGTACAGTAATAATAAGAATAGCACGTATTAAGCGCTTACTTTGTGCAAAGCACTGTTCTAAGCGCTGGGGAGGTTGCAAGGTGATGAGGTTGTCCCGTGGGGGGCTCGCAGGGATTGATACACCCCAACCGCGTGCACAGCGCTGCACTAAACGCTTGGGAATCAATCAGTCGTATTTATTGAGCGCTTACGGTGTGCAGAGCACTGGACTAAGCGCTTGGGAAGTCCAAGTTGGCCACATAGAGAGACGGTCCCAACCCAACACACGGTCTAGAAGGGGGAGACAGAGAACAAAACCAAACACATTGACAAAATAAATAGAATAGATAGGTACAATAATAATAATAATAGCACTTGTTAAGTGCTTACTACGTGCAAAGCACTGGTCTAAGCGCTGGGGAGGTTACAGGGTGATGACGTTGTCCCGTGGGGGGCTCACAGGGATTGATACACCCCAACCGCGTGCACAGCGCTGCACTAAGGGCTTGGGAATCATCAGTCAATCGTATTTATTGAGCGCTCACTGTGTGCAGAGCACCGGACTAGGCGCTTGGGAAGTTCAAGGTGGCAACGTAGACTGGGACCTTTTAGACTGTTAGCCCACTGTTGGGTAGGGACTGTCTCTCTATGTTGCCAACTTGTACATCATCATTACCAATCGTATTTATTGAGCGCTTACTGTGTGCAGAGCACTCTAAGCGCTTGGGAAGTCCAAGTTGGCAACCTAGAGAGACAGTCCCAACCCAACACACAGTCTAGAAGGGGGAGACAGAACAAAACCAAACGTATTAACAAAATAAAATAAATAGAATAGATAGGTACAGTAATAATAATAATAGCACATATTAAGTGCTTACTATGTGCAAAGCACTGTTCTAAGCGCTGGGGAGGTTACAAGGTGATGAGGTTGTCCCGTGGGGGGCTCACAGTGATTGATACACCCCAACCGCGTGCACAGCGCTGCACTAAAGGCTTGGGAATCATCAATCAATCGTATTTATTGAGCGCTCACTGTGTGCAGAGCACCGGACTGAGCGCTTGGGGAGGACAAGTTGGCAACGTAGACTGTGACCTTTAAGACTGTGAGCCCACTGTTGGGTAGGGACTGTCTCTCTATGTTGCCAACTTGTACTTCATCATCATCATCATCAATCGTATTTATTGAGCACTTACGGTGTGCAGAGCACTGGACTAAGTGCTTGGGAAGTCCAAGTTGGCAACATAGAGAGACAGTCCCAAACCAACAGTGGGCTCACAGTCTAGAAGGGGGAGGCAGAGAACAAAACCAAACATATTAACAAAATAAAATAAATAGAATAGATATGTACAATAATAATAATAATAGCACTTATTAAGCGCTTACTATGTGCAAAGCACTGTTCTAAGCACTGGGGAGGTTACAGGGTGATGAGGTTGTCCCATGGGGGGCTCACAGTGATTGATACACCCCAACCGCGTGCACAGCGCTGCTTAACTAAACGCTTGGGAATCAATCAATCGTATTTATTGAGCGCTGACTGTGTGCAGAGCACCGGACTGAGTGTTTGGGAAGGACAAGTTGGCAACGTAGACTGTGACCTTTTAGACTGTGAGCCCACTGTTGGGTAGGGACTGTCTCTATATGTTGCCAACTTGGACTTCATCATCATCATCAATTGTATTTATTGACCGCTTACTGTGTGCAGAGCACTGGACTAAGCGCTTGGGAAGTCCAAGTTGGCAACATAGAGAGACAGTCCCAACCCAACACACAGTCTAGAAGGGGGAGACAGAGAACAAAACCAAACATATTAACAAAATAAAATAAATAGAATAGATATGTACAATAATAATAAGAATAGCACTTAAGTGCTTACTACGTGCAAAGCACTGTTCTAAGCGCTGGGGAGGTTACAGGGTGATGAGGTTGTCCCATGGGGGGCTCACAGTGATTGATACACCCCAACCGCGTGCACAGCGCTGCTTAACTAAACGCTTGGGAATCAATCAATCGTATTTATTGAGCGCTTACTGTGTTCAGAGCACTGGATTAAGCGCTTGGGAAGTACAAGTTGGCAACATAGAGAGACAGTCCCAACCCAACAGTGGGCTCACAGTCTAGAAGGGGGAGGCAGAGAACAAAACCAAACAAATTAACAAAATAAAATAAATAGAATAGATATGTACAATAATAATAATAATAGCACTTATTAAGCGCTTACTATGTGCAAAGCACTGTTCTAAGCACTGGGGAGGTTACAGGGTGATGACGTTGTCCCATGGGGGGCTCACAGTGATTGATACACGCCAACCGCGTGCACAGCGCTGCACTAAACACTTGGGAATCAATCCATCAATCAGTCGTATTTATTGAGCGCTCACTGTGTGCAGAGCACCGGACTGAGCGCTTGGGAAGGACAAGTTGGCAACGTAGACTGTGACCTTTTAGACTGTGAGCCCACTGTTGGGTAGGGACTGTCTCTATATGTTGCCAACTTGTACTTCATCATCATCATCAATCGTATTTATTGAGCGCTTACTGTGTGCAGAGCACTCTAAGCGCTTGGGAAGTCCAAGTTGGCAACATAGAGAGACAGTCCCAACCCAACAGTGGGCTCACAGTCTAGAAGGGGGAGACAGAGAACAAAACCAAACATATTAACAAAATAAAATAAATAGAATAGATATGTACAATAATAATAAGAATAGCACTTATTAAGCGCTTACTATGTGCAAAGCACTGTTCTAAGCACTGGGGAGGTTACAGGGTGATGAGGTTGTCCCTTGGGGGGAGTGATTGATACACCCCAACCGCGTGCACAGCACTGCACTAAAGGCTTGGGAATCATCAATCAATCGTATTTGTTGAGCGCTCACTGTGTGCAGAGCACCGGACTGAGCGCTTGGGAAGGACAAGTTGGCAACGTAGACTGGGACCTTTTAGACTGTGAGCCCACTGTTGGGTAGGGACTGTCTCTCTATGTTGCCAACTTGTTCTTCATCATCGTCATCATCAATCGTATTTATTGAGCACTTACGGTGTGCAGAGCACTGGACTAAGTGCTTGGGAAGTCCAAGTTGGCAACATAGAGAGACAGTCCCAACCCAACAGTGGGCTCACAGTCTAGAAGGGGGAGACAGAGAACAAAACCAAACATATTAACAAAATGAAATAAATAGAATAGATATGTACAATAATAATAATAGCACTTATTAAGCGCTTACTATGTGCAAAACACTGTTCTAAGCGCTGGGGAGGTTACAGGGTGATGACGTTGTCCCATGGGGGGCTCACAGTGATTGATACACCCCAACCGCGTGCACAGCGCTGCACTAAACACTTGGGAATCAATCCATCAATCAATCGTATTTATTGAGTGCTCACTGTGTGCAGAGCACCGGACTGAGCGCTTGGGAAGGACAAGTTGGCAACGTAGACTGTGACCTTTTAGACTGTGAGCCCACTGTTGGGTAGGGACTGTCTCTATATGTTGCCAACTTGTACTTCATCATCATCATCATCAATCGTATTTATTGAGCGCTTACTGTGTGCAGAGCACTGGACTAAGCGCTTGGGAAGTACAAGTTGGCAGCGTATAGAGACAGTCCCTACCCAACAGTGGGCTCACAGTCTAAAAGGGGGAGACAGAGAACAAAACCAAACATACTAACAAAATAAATAGAATAGACATGTACAAGTAAAATACATAAATAGAGTAATAAATATGTACAAACATATATATACATATAAATACGATTGATGATGAATGTATAGAGACAGTCCCTACCCAACAGTGGGCTCACAGTCTAAAAGGGGGAGACGGAGAACAAAACCAAATGTACCAACAAAATAAAACAGATAGATATGTACGATCAATCAGTCGTATTTATTGAGCGCTTACTGTGTGCAGAGCACCGGACTAAGCACTTGGGAAGGACAAGTTGGCAACATAGAGAGACAGTCCCTGCCCAACAGTGGGCTCACAGTCTAGAAGGGGGTGACAGAGAATAAAACCAAACATATTAACAAAATAAAACAAATAGAATAGATATGTACAAGTAAAGTAAATAAATAGAGTAATAAATATGTACATACATATATACAGGCCGTCGGATTGATTCGCCCCAACCGCGTGCAGAGAGCTGCACTAAACGTTTGGGAAGTACAGATCAGCAACGGGGACGGTCAGTCATTCTTTCAATCGTATTGATTGAGCGCTTACTGTGTGCAGAGCGCTGTGCTGAGCGCTTGGGAAGTACAAATCGGCAACAGATAGAGCCGGTCATTTGTTTAGTCGTATTGATTGAGCGCTTACTGTGTGCAGAGCACTGTGCTAAGCGCTTAAGAAGTACAAATCGGCAACGGAGACGGGCAGTCATTCGTTCAGTCGTATTGATTGAGCGCTTACTGTGTGCAGAACGCTGTGCTAAGCGTTTGGGAGCTACAAATCGGCAACAGAGCCGGTCATTTGTTCAATCGTATTGACTGAGCGCTTACTGTGTGCAGAGCGCTGTGCTAAGCGCGTGGGAAGTACAAATTTGGCAACAGATAGAGCCGGTCATTTGTTCAATCGTATTGATTGAGCGCTTACTGTGTGCAGAGCACTGTGCTAAGCGCTTGGGAAGTACAAATCGGCAACGGAAACGGTCAGTCATTCGTCCAGTCGTATTGATTGAGCACTTAATTGTGTGCAGAGCACTGCTAAGCGCTTGGGAAGTACAAATCGGCAACAGATAGAGCCGGTCATTTGTTCAATCATGTTGATTGAGCGCTTACTGTGTGCAGAGCACTGTACTAAACGCTTGGGAAGAACAGATCGGCAACAGAGACGGTCCCTCCCCAACCACGGGCTCACACTCTAGAAGACGACCCCCAGGCATTTATTCAAGCGTATTGATTGAGCGCTTACTGTATGCAGAGCACTGTACTTAGCGCTTGGGAAGTACAAATCGGCAACAGGTAGAGACGGTCCCTCCCCAACCACGGGCTCACAGTCTAGAAGACGACCCCCAGGCATTTATTCAATCGTATTGATTGAGCGCTTACTGTGTGCAAAGCACTGTACTAAGTACTTGGGAAGTACAAATCGGCAACAGATGGAGACGGTCCCTCCCCAACCACGGGCTTGTAGTCTAGAAGACGACCCCCCAGACATTCATTTAATCATATTTATAGATCGCTTACTGTGTGCAGAGCAGAGCTCTCCTCCTCCCTTCAAGGCCCTACTGAGAGCTCACCTCCTCCAGGAGGCCTTCCCAGACTGAGCCCCTTCCTCTCCCCCTGGTCCCCCTCTCCATCCCCCCCATCTTACCTCCTTCCCTTCCCCACAGCACCTGTCTATATGTATATATGTTTGTACATATTTATTACTCTATTTATTTTTTTATTTTATTTGTACATATCTATTCTATTTATTTTACTTTGTTAGTATGCTTGGTTTTGTTCTCTGTCTCCCCCTTTTAGACTGTGAGCCCACTGTTGGGTAGGGACTGTCTCTATATGTTGCCAATTTGTACTTCCCAAGCGCTTAGTACCGTGCTCTGCACATAGTAAGCGCTCAATAAATACGATTGATGATGATGATGATGATACTGAACGCTTGGGAAGTACAAGTGGCAGAAGCAGCATGGCTCAGTAGAAAGAGCACGGGCTTGGGAGTCAGAGGTCATGGATTCAAATCCCTGCTCTGCCACTTGTCTGCTGTGTGACCTTAGGCAAGTCACTTCATTCATTCATTCATTCAGTCATATTTATTGAGCGCTTACTGTGTGCAGAGCACTGTACTAAGCGCTTGGGAAGTTCAAGTTGGCAACATATAGAGACGGTCCCTACCCAACAGTGGGGTCACAGTCTAGAAGGGGGAGACAGACAACAAACCAAAACGTATTAACAAAAGAAAGTAAATAGAATAAGTATGTACAAGTAAAATAGAGTAATAAACATATATACAGGTGCTGTGGGGAGGGGAAGGAGCTAAGGCGGGGGGTTGGAGAGGAGGGAGGGAGGAAGGAGGGGGCTCAGTCTGGGAAGGCCTCCTGGAGGAGGTGAGCTTTCAGTAGGGCTTTGAAGGGAAGGCTTTGAAGGGCTTTTAACTTCTCTATGCTTCAGTTACCTCATCTGTAAAATGGGGATGAAGACTGTGAGCTCCACGTGGGACAACCTGATCACCTTGTATCCCCCCAGTGCTTAGAACAGTGCTTTGCACATAGTAAGCACTTAACAAATACCATCATCATCATCATTATTATTATTATTATTACAAGTCGGCAACATCTAGAGGCGGTCCCTCTCCCATCACACTCAGACATCACACTCCTGGTGTCCAGGTTGGCAGGCCGGGCATGCCCACCTCCCTCTGCCACCTGCTCCCCACCTGACAGTGGTGAAGCAGGAAACTTTAGTGGCACCCTGCTTTCGCTCCAATGGTGATGATGGTATTAAGCGCTTACTATGTGCCAAGCACTGTTCTGAGTGCTGAGATGTCACAGGGAGAAGGGGGCATTCAGGTGGTGCCCAATCTCCAAGAGATGATTCGAGGTCGAGATCTGTTTCCCTTTAGTAATAATAAGGGTGGCATTTGTTAAGCAGTAATAATAATGGTGGTATTTAAGTGCTAATAATAATAATGGTATTTTTTAAGCACTAATAATAATAATAACAATGATGACATTTGTTAAGTGCTTACTATGTGCCAAGCACTGTCCTAAGTGCTAGGGGGATACAGGGTAATCAGTCTTCTGTGGGGCTCACAGTCTTCATCCCTGTTTTCCAGATGAGGGAACTGAGGCACAGAGAAGTGAAGTGACTTGCCCATGTGGGACAACCTGATTGCCTTGTATCTACCCCAGCGCTTAGAACAGTGCTTGGCACATAGTAAGCGCTTAACAAATGCCAACATTATTATAATTATTGTTATTATTATTATCTTCTCTGTGCCACATTCCCCTCACCTGTAAAATGGGGATGGAGGCAGTGAGCCCCACTTGGGACAACTTGATCACCTTGTATCTACCCCAGCGCTTAGAACAGTGCTTGGCAAATGGTAAGCGCTTAGCAAATACCATTATTATTATTATTATTATTATTAGGGCAGTGCTCTGCACATAGTAAACGATCAATAAATGTTTACATAGTGCGGGGGAGGGGTAAATCATGTGACTCTGTGCAGGTGAGCGAGGAGCCAGGTGTTCTGTGTGTCTGTCCCCCTCGGCCCGGGTTGAAGGAAGACGAGCCTTTTCCAGGGGAGGGGTCGTTTCCCTTCCCCAACGGGGGCTCCGCCTTCACTTTGGCCTGGTGTACCCTCCCCAGCGCTCGGCACAGTGCTCCGCACATAGCGCTCCCTAAATGCCATCGATCGATCAGACTACCCTTGCTGGGCCAGGGACATCCGCAGTAGGGAAGGTGTAAAGGGACTGGGCCAACTTGTACTTCCCAAGCGCTTAGTACAGTGCTCTGCACACAGTAAGCGCTCAATAAATACGATTGAATGAATGAATGGAGGAGAGGGGTGTGCCCGGAGCCAAGTGGGCAGGTGGGGCTGTGCCCTGCGGAGCTGGAGGGGTTCATTACTTGGCACCTGGGTGGAGTTCCCCAACTGGAGATAAGAAGGAGCCAGGTGGAGGTGGACGGGAAGTCTTAGGTGTGTGTGTGTCTGTGTGTTGGTTTTCTGGTGCCCTGCCCACAACACTGGCCATTCTCACTTGTCGTAAACTTCGGAAGGTGTACTTGTGTACGCTGCCTAAGCTAAAAGGAGTCAGAAGCGCTTATTACAGTGCTCTGCCCAAAGGAAGCGCCCAATTAATATCATTGAATGAATGAATGCAGGGGTCTTTCTCCCCCCACCCTGCCCTGCTGCTGTCCAGGGGTGAATCTTCACCCTCGGAGCGTTCATTCATTCATCCGTATTTGAGCGCTTACTGTGTGCAGAGCACTAAAGCCTTTGGGAAGTACAAGTCGGCAATATTTAGAGACAGTCCCTGTTCGATTATGGGGTACAGTCCTGCCAGATTGCCGTCCCTCCCCCCCGAGATCACTTAGTACAGTGCCTGACACACAGTAAGTGCTTAACAAGTACCATAATTATTATTATTATCCCTGCTGAATTTCGCCCCCTGCCTGCCCATTCCTTTCCTCCTGGTGATTGATGCTTGTTTACATACAGAAGCAGCATGGCCTAGTGGAAAGAGCACAGGCCTGGGGGTCAGAGGTCGTGGGTTCTACTCCCCTCTCTGCCAGATGTGTGAATGTCTGTGGTGTGTATTTGGGCAAGCCACTTCACTTTTCCATGCCTCAGTTACATCATCTGTAAGATGGAGATCAAGATTGTGAGCACCATAAGGGGCATGGACTCTGTTCAACCTGATTACCTTGTATCTACCCCCGTGCTTAACAAATTATTATTATTATAGAATCACCACTCCGTCACATGCGAAGGGCCGAGAGAACTCAGGGCTGAAACCTCGATTGGGCAGTTGGCTACCAACTCGGTTTATATTGTTACATCGGGGTCTCCTGAGCCCATAGTGCACTGCTGTGCCCACAATAAACGTGAAATAAGTGCCATTGATTGGGAGTCCATGAGGCAGAGTTGGTGGCCTTGGAGGAGGAGAAGGGATTGCCCCCAGGACGAGGGAGGGATCCGAAGGTGTGCAGGAAAACCGGCACTGCTGGGAGTGGGGAAGGTTTCAGAAACCGGAGTTGCAGCTGGAATCCCCTAGCGCCTGCGAAACCAGTGTCACCGAAGCACACAGCTCAGTGAACTGCTCCGGCTTGTTTGCAAGACCCGATAGGATCTCCAGTGCTGACTAGTTCGTTTTTAAAAAATTTTTGAACCGCAAGTGCATGCTTCCTTCCACACCCAATCATTCTTCTGGCAGATTTCTAGATTGGCCTTCTGTGAGTCCTGTGGAATTGGAATTATAAGATGTTTCCTTAACTGAGATCGCCATGAAGTCCCTGATATTATATTAGCTCAGGAGCCGAGAAGTCATTCAACCTCCTTTTGGCCATTTACACTTTTGTTGGCTTTTTCAAACGATGATTTTCATGTGCCTTTTTGCTCTGACTGGTGTGGTATAAGGTTTTAAGGACGTTTGTTAATTAGTTATGTAACTTATAGGTGAGGCCGCTAGCGTGAATGAGCAATGTGATGTAGTGATTTTCAACAGTGCAAAAGCTACAGTTTATAAAGAGATTGTAAAAAACTATCCAACTGGAAATGTTTGCTGTTACAGCTGGTAGACTCTCTGGTTTTTGACTGTTCACTCCATACACCCTTTTTGTGCAAATATGAAAGCAAATTCACCTAGCTGATTCCAGTTCTTTGGCTGTGGAAACAGCATCGTATTGTGAGGTTGGCAGGAAACTTCATGGAAAGATAAAAATGCATCATCATCAATGGTTTTTGAGCACTACTGTGTGCAGAACACTGTTCTAAGCACTTGGAAGAGTACAATAAAGCAGAGTTGGGAGTCACATTCCCAGCATCAAGAAGCCTCTATAAATGAGCTGATAATCACTAATTTGTTCAAAAGGCATGTGACTTTTTTCCCAGGGGGTTAGTGTTGCTCCATTTGAAAGTTGAATGATTTTAGAATTTATTAACCCTTAACGTTTTTGGTGAATCTGAGGGTGTTTTAATTCCACAAATTCAAGGGTAATGCAGTCTGGGAAACTGAATTATACATTCAAAGAACAAATGCCTGAAGATGTTACTATCTTATTTGGTTGAACTAAGGTTGGTTCCCAAGTGTTTACTCCTTAATCCTGCCTCAAAGAAGGAATTCTTCTTAGGTGACAGGACACTGTCTGGCAGATTCCACTCCATCTCCTCCTGGGGACTGAGCTTGGTGTTATAGGTAGTTTGTTTATCTTTTAGCCTTGCCTACAGTGTATGTGATCATCAAGTTGTGAGAACAGTCCCTTTAGGAAGATGGGTAGTTTTCATGAGCACTGGTGTAGTGTAGTTGTGAAGGTATATTGGGAGTTTCCGTGCTGTTCTTCTGTATGCCATTTCATCACCTACTGATAGTAGTAATAGCTGCTGATATTCAGGGTGACTGTTGTAGGGCGATCTGGTGATTAGAAGCAAACTGGTTAATGGTACGACTACAGAGGAGATGGAAAAATGATGTCTAACTTTTCCAACCCTATCTACCCTCTATTCCAATATCCTTTTTTTGGGGAGCAGATTGTTTTTTGCGTTATGGCTATCCACCCCTCCCCAATTGAGGACAGGAAGTGAACAATTAAATTGAAATCTCAAGTACTGCTCTAGTAAAGTGGCATCTGTTTTAAGATTTTTTTTCACAAGCAGGATTACTTTTTAACTGGATTAAGCAAGGTAAATTAGATTTTTTTTAAAAGGAGGCAAGCGGGACGCTGTGTGTCCAAGTGAAAAGAGTTGCATCCTGGGAGTCAGAGGATCTGGGTTCAATCCCAGTTCTGCTACTTGCCTACTGTGTGACCTTGGGCAGGTCACATAATAATAATAATAATGGCATTTATTAAGTGCTTACTATGTGCAAAGCACTGGTCTAAGTGCTACTTCTTTGTGCCTCAGTTTCCTCACCTGCAAAATTGGGATGAAGTACCTGTTCTCCCTCCCCTTTAGATGGTGAAGTCCTTGTGGGACAGGGACTGTGTCTGATCAGTTTATACCATGTCTATCCTAGCATTTAGTACAGTGTTGGCACATAGCAGTAAGAAATGCCATAATTAAGTGAAGTATTTCCTAGTGTAGAGTAGGCAGTCCACAAAGACTTGATAATGATGATTAAAGGTAAAAAAAACCAACCCCTGTAGATGCATCTGTAGAGGGCCCAAGTGGCCTGATGATGAGAAGTTGAGACCTGTTATTTTGTTCAGTTCCTGTTTCCCATGATCACCAGCAAGAATTGAACCTATCTGCTTCACTCTCTTACATTCGGAAAGTAACATTACAGTAATTGCCCCCATTCATTTAAATGAGAAGTAATGAGATCACAGCACTTCCAAAAGCACCAGGAGGGTCAAGGGCACATGTGGGGAACCCTAACTTTTTTTTCAGGTGGTTTTTTTTTTTCCACTGACGTGTTCTTAAGGCACAGGGGAAAAAATTTGCCAAGAGATGCCATCCTGGGGTGTGTGTGTGTGTGTGTGTGTGTGTGTGTGTGTGTGTGTGTGTGTATGTAAAGTACTTAACACTCTGGGATGATAACAACAAAATGATAGTAATAATGATTACAATACATGTTAAGCACTTACTTTGTGCCAAGCACTGTCTTTATGATCTGGGGTAATATATTCAATTTGGACACAGTCCCTGTCCCACGTGGAGCTCACATTCTAACCAGGAGGGACAACAGGTATTGAATCCCCATTTTTACAGTTCAGGAAACTGAGGCACAGAAAAGATAAGTGATTTACGCAAGGTCACACAGAAAGGTAGTAACAGAGTCTGGATTAGAACCCAGGTCCTCTGACTCACACATATGCTTTTTTTCTACTAGGCCATGCTGCTTCTAGTAGAAGAAAGATGGGATTCATTACTATGTATTGCAGATATGGGTTCCATCTTGTTTTTGTCATTTTGAGGCCACTCACCTGTTGAGATCTGGCTACTGCCTTCTGGGGACCCCTTTGCTACTGAAGCCCTACTTCAACTCTCCCATCTTTCCCAGTAGTATCTAAAGAGGATTTTTAAAATGGTATTTATTAAGCATTTACCATGTGCCAGACACTATACTAAACGCTGGGACTCCAGCTATCCCTTATGGGACTCATAGCCTTAGTCCCTATTTTACAGGTGAGGTAACTGAGGCACAAAGAAATGAAGTGACTTGTTCAAGTCACACAGCAGACAGGTGGTAGAGCTAGGAATAGAACCCAGGTCCTCTTACTCCCAGACCCGTCCTTTTTCTACTAGGCCATGCTGCTTTTCGAAATCTCCCTCCTCCTCTCAAAATCCACTCCATCCACCTGCACCTCCATCCCCATCTCTTCACATGTAATCAAAATGCTTGTCCCCTCTCTTTTTCCCTCCCTGCAGGTCGTCTTCAACTGTTCACTCTCCACCGGCCTCCCCACTGCCATCAAACGTGCTCATGTCTCACCTAGCCTTAAAAACAAAAAACAACAACAAAAAAACCCTCCCTTGACCCCATGACTCCCTCTAGGTATCGCTCCATCTCCCTCCTCACATTCTTCTCCAAACTCCAACTCCTTGAGCAAGTTGTCTACACCTATTGCCCTCACTTCCTTTCCCCTAATTCTCTCCTTGATTTCCTCCAAGCTGAACTCTGCTTCCTTCACACCATCAAAACTGCCTTGCCCTCTCAGTGGTCACCAGTGATCTCCTTCTTGCCATTCATTCATTCACTCATTCAATGGCCTCTACTCCATCCTAATCCTTTTTGACCTCTCAGCTGCCTTTGTCACTTTTGACTACCCCCTTCTCCTGGAAATATTATCCAATCGTGGCTTCACTGACACTGTCCACTGACACTGTCCACCCTCCTGGGTTCTTCTCCTATCTCTCTGAATGCTCAATCTCAGTCTCTTAAGCTCCTCCTTTGCCTCCCACCTTCTAACTGAGAGCCCTTCAAGGCTCAGTTCCTGGTCCCCTTCTCTTCTCCATCTACACCCACTCCCTTGGAGAACTCATTCATTTTCGTGTCTTCAGCTACCATCTTCCCATGCAAGATGATTCCAAAATCTACATCTCCAGCCATGTGCTCTCTCCTTCTCTTCAGTCTTGCCTTCGGGACATCTCTACTCTCATTAATTAATTAATTCATTCAATTGTATTTAGCGCTTATTGTGTGCAGAACACTGTACTGTGCTTGGGAAGTACAAATCAGTAACATAGAGATGGTCCCTCTGCCCTGCCCCCTTTCCCTCCCCTCCCCACAGCACTTGTATATATTTGTACATATTTATTACTCTATTTTATTAATGATGTGTATATAACTATAATTCTGTTTATTCTGATGGTATTGACACCTGTCTACTTGTTTTGTTGTCTGTCTCCCCCTTCTAGACTGTGAGCCTGTTGTTGTGTAGGGACCGTGTCTATATGTTTCCAATTTGTACTTGGATGTTCCACCAAAACTTCAAACTAAAGGTGACCAAAACAGAATTCATATTCCCATTAAACCCTGTCCTTCCCCTGCCCTGACTTTCTCATCACTGTAGACAGCACCACCATCCTCTTTCTCACAAGCCCTTAACCATGGCGTTATCTTCAGCACATTGCTCTCATTCAGCGCACATATTCTGTCACCAGATCCTGTTCAAGCTTTACAACATTGTAAAATCTGCCCTTTCTTCTCCATCCAAACTGCTACTATGATGATCCAAGCACTTTTCCGCCTTGATTACTATATCAGCCTGCTTGTTGACCTCCCTGCCTCCTATCTCTCCCCGCTCAAGTCCATACTTAACTCTGCTGCCCAGATAATTTTTCTACAAAAATGTTCACTCCATGTTTTCATGCTCTGCAGAACCTCCAGTGGTTTCCCATCCATCTCCGCATCAAACTGAAACTCCTTACCATTGGCTTTAAAGTACTCAATCACTTTGTCCCCTCCTACCTTACCTCACTGATCTACTACAACTCAGCCCACACACTTCACTCCTCCGTTGTCAGCCTAATCACTGTATCTTGATCTCACTTATCTCATTGCCACTCCCTTGCCCAAGTCCTGCCTCTGGCCTAGAGCTCCCTTCCTTTTATAACATCATAATTGGTATTTATTAAGTGTTTACTCTGTGCAAAGCACTCTACTGAGCTCTTGGGAGAGTACGATACAACAGAGGTGGCACAACTTTGACCACGGTGAGCTTGCAATCTAGAGTGGGGGGACCATAAGGAGCTTACAGACTGAGGTGGAGTGGTCCTGGGGCAGCAGGATGGATAGATGCCATGGGACTGGAGGCTGAGGTGCCCGCCAGCTATGCCAGTCACCCATCATCTGACACAGGCACCTCCAGTTGCTGACTCCTGAGGTCCACTTTTGTTTTTATCATTTTTGAAGTGTTTCCTCAGGGCTTTCAATTTTTTTTTTTCCATTTCTCCTATTCCCTTGCTCCTTTTTATCAGGGGTGAACGCTGTGGAATGGGTTAGTCAGTTTTGTTCTGCCCTGGCCTCTCACCTGCTCTTTCTCCCAGCTAAACTTGTCTCCGAGCTGGGGCGGTGAGCGGGAGGGGTGTTCTTGTTTATTGCCGTTTTGTCCTGGGTTGGTTTCCGGGAGGGAGAGGCCCAGCAGGGGAGGGTAGAGCGTTCACTCATGGTCACCTTTGTGACTTTAGTGATCTTTAGTTCTTCCTGTCCTGTTCCCTGGGAAAGCCAGTCTGGAAACTCTGCCAGCTCCCCAGCAGAGGGACTCGGCTTCGGCCTCCTGACAGTTGGAAGGCTTGGGGAATGTTTGGTGGCTGATTTTTTTTTTTTAATTCCCCCCCCCCCCCCCCCCCCCCCACACACACACACACTTAACCCCAAGGGATGGCTGTGTCTTCTGGTTTTCATACATGGCACCATCCTCCTGCAGTGGTCTTACTCCTACTTACCCTATGAACCATATAAGCGTCAGAGTGGCCAGCCTGATCATCTTATATCTACTCTAGCACTTGACTTAGCACAGTGCTTGGCACATAGTAAGCATTTAACCAATTTATTATTATTATTCTTATCTGCTGTAACTTCAGGCCTAGGCTAGGTGCTAGGGCCTGCATCTGTTCTGAAGGCCTTTGGGTTCACGACAATTTCAGGTTTACTCCTTATCTTAGACTGGGTGCTAGGGCCTTCATCTGTTCTGAAGGCCTTTGGGTTCACCACAACTTCAGGTTTACTCCTTATCTAGGATTCACTAGTATTAATGGGCTTCTTGAAGCCCATGGACAGAAGAAAGAGATCTTTGGTGTGTTCGTGTGGTTTTCTAACCAAATCTGAGCAGTGGCACTTTGCTGTATGGGAATTGCATTTCAGCAAAGCCCTGTTTACCAATAAGGAGAAGTGAATGCCAACTGTCTGCCCTGTTGAAAGAATAATCCATAATAACTGTGGTATTTATTAAGCACCTACTCTGTTGCTAAGCACTGTACTAAGTGCTGGGGTAGGTACACTATTATCAGGATGGACACAGGCCCTCCCCCACATAGAGCTCACAGTCTAAGAAGGAGAGGAGAGAACACATATTGAATGCCCATTTTAGAGATGAGGAAACTGAAGTGCAGAGAAGTTGTGATTTTGCCCAAGGTCACATGGCAGGCAAAGTGGCGGGGTTGGGATTATAACTCAGGTCCTCTGATTTTCATGCCCAGGCTCTTTCCACTAGGCCATGCCACTTCAGATTTAAGTGCACTTGAATAAATCCGATGTGAATTGTTTTAAGCTTCATTCTTTGTTGACATGATCAGCTTTGAATGCTGGAGACATGCAATAACATGAAACCTGCTTATATGGGCCACTTCCTTTTTTTGCCTCAATTGAGCATTTTCACATGCAAGTGAAAAGCTTGTGGCTCAGAGGAAAACTTTTCTGAGAAATCTGGGATCTGTACAGTTAGAAGTGCAAAGAAAACACTTTGATGTTGGGCGGGGGGTGGGGGGAGAGACTGGGAATCATCAGCCCTGAATTCAAATTCTATCTCCTGACTTGCTATATGACCTTGAGCCAAACCGCATAACCCCTGCTTAATCATCTGTAGCCCAGGAACAAGAATACACTCACTTTTCCCGTAATGTGGGGGTTATGTTCTTGACAGAAATTCCTTACCATCGGCTTTAAGGCACTCAATCACCTTGTCCGCTTTACCTTACCTCACTAGTCTCTTACTACAACTCAGTCTGCACACTTTGCTCCTTTAATGCTAACCGACTCACTGTACCCCCATCTCATCCATCTCATGTATCTTACTGATGACCTCTCACTCACGTCCTGCTTCTTGCCTGGAACACCCTCCATCTTCATATCTGAAAGCAATTACTCTCTTCACCTCCAAATCTTTACTGAAGGCACATTTCCTCCAAGAGGCTTTCCCTAACTAAGCTCTCCTTTTCTCCCACTCCCTTCTGTGTTGTCCTGGCTTGTTCCCTTTTATTCATACAACCCCACAGCACTTATATGCATATCTGAAATTTTATTTGTATTAATATCTGTTTCCCCATACAGACCGTAAGTCGCTGTGAGAAGGGAATGTGTCTCTTGTTTATATTGTACTCTCCCAAGTGCCAAGCACACAATATGCACTCAGTAAATATGACTGACGGACTTGACGATAAGGAAGATTGTGTGCTGTGTGTGTTCCTTGTTCAGTGCCACACGCATGTGCACAGCTGCTTCATTTTCATTTCGCAGTGCATTCTATCCAGATAGACACTCTTGAGAAGAACATTCCCTAATTCCATTACAGTGTGATTTCCTCAGAGCAGAGTGAAGACACACATTAGGGAAGAACTGATCATACCAGCTTTCTCCTTCCCCTTGGGAGGATCATAAATGGAAGAGAAGGAGGTTGAAGGAAAGCTGACACGACTCTTAAGGCTGTGTAAAGATATAGTATGTGGCTGGTACAGAATGAAAAAATACTTGTAAAAGGCAGTGTCAAATTTAGGAGTGTTACAGACAAAATGGACCATGACTGTCATGAGGAAGGAAGCAGAAACACAACATGGCCTGTGGGAAGCAGCGTGGCCAAGCGGAAAGAGCATGAACCTGGGAGTCATAGGACCTGAGTTATTTTCCTTGCTCTGTCACTTACCTGCTTTGTGACCTTGGGCAAGTCACTTAATTTTTCTGTGCCTCAGTTCCCTCATCTGCAAAATAGGCCTCAAAATCTGTTCTCCCTTCTACTTAGTCTGTGCCCCATGTATTTTTGTCTTGTATCTTTCCAAATAACTCGACTTAGATTAGCATATTTTGGATACATAATCAGGGGGGCTAATTCTCTGGAGAAGACATTAATGTTAGGAGAAGTCTAGGGAAAACATGGAGGAGGCAGACAGACCAGCAGCTAGGTGGGTAGAGAAGCAGCGTGACTTAGTGGAAAGAGCACGGGCTTGGGAGTTAGAGGATATGGATTCTAATCCCGGCTCCACACTTGCCTGCTTTGTGACCTTGGGCAAGCCACTTAACTTCTCTGTGCCTCATTTACCTCATCTGTAAATTGGAGATTAAGACTGTGAGCCCCACGTGGGACAACCTGATTAGCTTGTATCTACCCCAGCACTTAGAAGATTGCTTGGCACATAATAAGCGCTTATCAAATGCCATTATTATTATTATCATAGAGACCATAACAAAGATAATGGAACAACAGTTTGAAAAGTTGTGGATTATGGTAGAGGACAAGACGTTCTGGAAAAAGTATATCCATGGAGTTGCTCTGAGTCAGAAACGACTTGATGGTACTTAATAATAATAATAATCTTCCACAGCGCTTAGCACAGCGCTTGGAACATAGTAAATGTTTAACAAAACCATTATTATTATTATTACTACCATAACATGCTAAACTCTACTGGCCTAAGGAATGTGGCAGGTCAGAGGTGGGAGAGATGTTTGAAAGGCCCAGGAAAGAGAATGGAAGAGCTAGAAGTAGGGCCTAATGGAAAGATCACAGGACTGGGAGACAGGAGACCTAGGTTTGAGTCCCAGTTCTGCTGCTGGGTGACCATGGCAAGTCATTTCACCTTTCTGGGCCCAAATTTTTTCATCTGTTAAAAACGGGAGATGACAGTGAGCTCCATGTGGGAGAGGCACTGTGTCTGTTCTCATTAATTTTGTATAATTTTGCTTGCCACATACTAAGTGCTTAATAGCCATTACTATTAGAAAGGACTGTGGAGTAATCTAGAAATAAGACAACTTAACAAATGAATTTTTAAGCAGTTAAAATGAGTTACAATAAAACGTTATTTATAAACCATAAAATTTCTCAATAATAATGAGATGTGAAAGTGCTCTGAGGGCTTCAAAAGAGGGTGCTGTATAAATTTAAATTATCAAATGAGAAGGTATATGACTATATTACTTTACTGCAGTCGCCTTCAAATTTTTTTTGTGTTAAAACAACAAAAAACTAAGTATGAGTGGAAAATGCAACACTTTGAAGGTTTGGAGTCACATACTTGCAAAACACATAAAAGAACCCCCCTCTTCCCTCATGTGCCCCCTGCCCTTTTGCCTCCCTCTGGCTATCGCCCTAAAAAATTCTTTGCCTGGCATAGCCACATGTCTGCTGTGTGACCGTGGACAAGTCACTTCACTTCTTTGTGCCTCAGTTACCTCATCTGTAAAAAGGGGATTAAGACTGTGAGTCCCATGTGAAACAGGGTCGGGGTCCAACCTGATTAGCTTGTATCTTACTCCGGTACTTAGTACAGTGCCTGGTACACAGTGAACATTTAATAAATGCCGTAAAAAGGCGGTTTCCCTTTCTATAATGAGGTATGGAATGTAGCCGAACAGAGGGGCTGAGTCTCAAAACAGCCATTTCATTTACTTTACAATTGTGAAACTCATGAAAAGCCTAGCGCTACCTGAAAAGCCAGGGTCATCCATTATTTTTAACTCCTATGGGAGACGGACATGGAAATCCATCCAGGTCTTTCGTTGCAAATACCCTGGCTAAAAAATGCTTCCTATCTTTTTAGGTGTGTATCCAGTAACACCCTGCTTGCTGTTATTCAAAGCGATAATTATTTCTAATGTCCTGTAAACCAAACTGCTTTTAAACTTTAACCATTTGCTTCCTTAAGGCCACTGGCTGCCAAGACTGTGAAGGTGGATCAAATGTAGGGTGCCAGAGCAGTTGAGCAGGCATGCCCCATGCCTTGATTGTCCCCTGGGCTATGCCAGGGAATTGTTTTAGAAGTACACTCCCTGCAGGTCACCATTGGGTTGGGGAAACTGAAGCGGACATAGCCTGTGTGCAGGAATGTGGGAAAAGGGAGGGAGGGCTGGTTGGGCCCTTGGAAGCTGACCCACCTTCTCCTTGGAGTTTGTGTCAGGAGGAGGGAAGACCTGATCCGCTCTCTCTCTGGGTTGTATGGCCCTGCTCTCTCTGGCCCAGGCCCATGAGGCCACTACCACATTTCTGCCTGGTCCTTCAGTAGTGGGATATGCAGCCCATTCTTGACTGTTTATGATTCAGAGCCACCAGAATCCTGGATTCAGAAAACACACAGATAATCCAAGAGCCTGACTTCTTCACAAATCCTAACCACGCTGACCAGATCTGTCACCAAGGAGCAACTGCCGTGAGCCCCATGTCAGACGTGGACTGTGTCTAACCTGATTAGCTTGTATTTCCCTCCAGCCTAAAGCAAAGGGCAGGTGTAGTGGTCCCCCTGAAGTCCCACTCCAGGTTCAGTTCAGTAATAATAATTATGGTATTTGTTAGGCGCTTACTATGTGCCAAGCACTATTCTAAACACTGGGGTAGGTACAAGTTAAGTTAATCAGGTCCAATCTCCCCAAAGTCACTTCCCCCCCTTCTCCAACCCCCCGGCTCTCAACACTCTGCCACTCTCCCATCCTTCCCAGCAGTATCCTCAGAGGAGCTCTCCTCCCTCCTCTCAAGTGCTACTCTGGCCACCTGTGCTTCTGACCCCATTCCCTCTCATCTCATGAAATCTCTCGCTCCATCCCTTCTCCCCTCCTTAACTTCCATCTTCAACCGCTCACTCTCCACTGGTTCCTTCCCCTCTGCCTTCAAACATGCCCATGTCTCTCCCATCCTAAAAAAACCCTCTCTTGACCCCACCTCACCTTCCAGTTATCGCCCCATATCCCTCCTACCATTCCTTTCCAAACTCCTTGAACGAGTTGTCTACATGCGCTGTCTAGAATTCCCCGACAACAACTCTCTCCTCGACCCCCTCCAGTCTGGCTTCCGTCCCCTACATTCCTGGGAAACTGCCCTCTCAAAGGTCACCAATGACCTCCTGCTTGCCAAATCCAACGGCTCATACTCTGTCCTAATCCTCCTCGACCTCTCAGCTGCCTTTGACACTGTGGACCACCCCCTTCTCCTCAACACGCTATCTGACCTTGGCTTCACAGACTCCGTCCTCTCCTGGTTCTCCTCTTATCTCTCCGGTCGTTCTTTCTCAGTCTCTTTTGCAGGCTCCTCCTCCCCCTCCCATCCTCTTACTGTGGGGATTCCCCAAGGTTCAGTGCTTGGTCCCCTTCTGTTCTCAATCTACACGCACTCCTCTGGTGACCTCATTCACTCCCACGGCTTCAACTATCATCTCTACGCTGATGACACCCAGATCTACATCTCTGCCCCTGCTCTCTCCCCCTCTTTCCAGGCTTGCATCTCCTCCTGCCTTCAGGACATCTCCATCTGGATGTCTGCCCGCCACCTAAAGCTCAACATGTCGAAGACTGAACTCCTTGTCTTCCCTCCCAAACCTTGCCCTCTCCCTGACTTTCCCATCTCTATTGACGGCACTACCATCCTTCCCGTCTCACAAGCCCGCAACCTTGGTGTCATCCTCGACTCCGCTCTCTCATTCACCCCTCACATCCAAGCCGTCACCAAAACCTGCCGGTCTCAGCTCCGCAACATTGCCAAGATCCGCCCTTTCCTCTCCATCCATACCGCTACCCTGCTCATTCAAGCTCTCATCCTATCCCGTCTGGACTACTGCATCAGCCTTCTCTCTGATCTCCCATCCTCGTGTCTCTCTCCACTTCAATCCATACTTCATGCTGCTGCCCGGATTATCTTTGTCCAGAAACGCTCTGGGCATATTACTCCCCTCTTCAAAAATCTCCAGTGGCTACCAATCAATCTGCGCATCAGGCAGAAACTCCTCACCCTGGGCTTCAAGGCTCTCCATCACCTCGCCCCCTCCTACCTCTCCTCCCTTCTCTCCTTCTACAGTCCAGCCCGCACCCTCCACTCCTCTGCTGCTAATCTCCTCACCGTACCTCGTTCTCGCCTGTTCCACCATCGACCCCCGGCCCACGTCATCCCCCAGGCCTGGAATGCCCTCCCTCTGCCCATCCGCCAAGCTAGCTCTCTTCCTCCCTTAAAGGCCCTACTGAGAGCTCACCTCCTCCAGGAGGCCTTCCCAGACTGAGCCCCTTCCTTCCTCTCCCCCTCGTCCCCCCTCCATCCCCCCATCTTACCTCCTTCCCTTCCCCACAGCACCTGTATATATGTATATATGTTTGTACATATTTATTACTCCATTTATTTATTTTACTTTTACATATCTATTCTATTTATTTTATTTTGTTAGTATGTTTGGTTTTGTTCTCTGTCTCCCCCTTTTAGACTGTGAGCCCACTGTTGGGTAGGGACTGTCTCTATATATTGCCAATTTGTACTTCCCAAGCGCTTAGTACAGTGCTCTGCACATAGTAAGCGCTCAATAAATACGATTGATTGATTGAAGTTGTATACAGTCCCTGTCCCACATTGGGCTCATACTCTTAATCCCCATTTTTACAGATAGGGTAACTGAGGCATAGAGAAGTTAAGTGACTTGCCCAAGGTCACATAGCAGACAAGCAGCAGAGCTGGGATTAGAGTATATGGCCTTCTGACTCTACGTCTTTGATCTATACACTACATGTCCTTTATTCATCATCATCATCAATTGTATTGAGCGCTTACTATGTGCAGAGCACTGTACTAAGCGCTTGGGAAGTACAAATTGGCAACATGTAGAGACAGTCCCTACCCAACAGTGGGCTCACAGTCTAAAAGGGGAAGACAGAGAACAAAACCAAACATACTAACAAAATAAAATAAATAGAATAGATATGTACAAGTAAAATAAATAGAGTAATAAATATGTACAAACATATACATATATACAGGTGCTGTGGGGAAGGGAAGGAGGTAAGAAGGGGGGATGGAGAGGGGGACGAGGGGTAGAGGAAGGAAGGGGCTCAGTCTGGGAAGGCCTCCTGGAGGAGGTGAGCTCTCAGTAGGGCCTTGAAGGGAGGAAGAGAGCTAGCTGGGCGGATGGGCAGAGGGAGGGCATTCCAGGCCTGGGGGATGACGTGGGCCGGGGGTCGATGGCGGGACAGGCGAGAATGAGGTACGGTGAGGAGATTAGCGGTGGAGGAGCGGAGGGTGCGGGCTGGGCTGTAGAAGGAGAGAAGGGAGGTGAGGTAGGAGGGGGCGAGGTGATGGAGAGCCTTGAAGCCCAGGGTGAGGAGTTTCTGCCTGATGCGCAGATTGATTGGTAGCCACTGGAGATTTCTGAGGAGGGGAGTGATATGCCCAGAGCGTTTCTGGACAAAGATAATCCGGGCAGCAGCATGAAGTATGGATTGAAGTGGAGAGAGACATGAGGATGGGAGATCAGAGAGAAGGCTGATGCAGTAGTCCAGACAGGATAGGATGAGAGCTTGAATGAGCAGGGTAGCGGTACGGATGGAGAGGAAAGGGCGGATCTTGGCAATGTTGCGGAGCTGAGACCGGCAGGTTTTGGTGATGGCTTGGATGTCTTGGATGGCTTGGATGGCTTGTCTATTCCTGTGCAACCCTCAATGTAACCACTTCTTCTTTCAAACCCCATTGTCAGAACTCCACATCTTCTCTACCAATCCTCCCCCCCCACCTAACTTTGGCATTGTCTTTGGTTCCTCCCTCTTTTGACCTCCATATTCAGTTTGTCACCAAATCGTGATGTTTTTCCTTCCACAGTCTTTCCACCATCCACTCTGGTCCCTCCATCCAAATGGCCCACCATGCTGGCCCAGGTTCATGTCCTAAGAGAAGCAGCATGGGCCTAGTGGATAGAGCCCGGGCCTGGGAGTCAGAAGGACCTGGATTCTAATTCTGGCTCTGCCACTTGTCTACTATGTGATTTCTGGCAAGTCACTTCACTTCTCTATGCCTCAGTTACCAAATCTGTAAAATGGGGATTAAGTATGGGAGCCCATATGGGACAGGGATTGTGTCCAACCAGATTTGTTTGTATCCACCTCAGTACTTAGTACAGTTCCAGGTACGTAGTAAGTGCTTTACACGTACCACAATTATTATTAACTATTATATCATGACTTCACAAAAGAAACAGCCTCCTCATGGGTCTTCTTGCCTCCAGTCTCTCCCCTCTCCAGTCCCTACTTCTTGCTGCTACCTGGATCACTTTTCAAAAACTTCATGATGTGCATCTGTCTCCGCACTCCTCCAAACCTTCCAATGGTTGCTCATTCCTCTCTGCATCAAGCAGAAACTCCTGACCATTGACTTTTAAGTGCCAAATCTGCTCTGTCCCCACTACTTATCCTTGCTCTTCTCCCACTTCATCCATCTGTCACCCATCGTCCGGGGACGGGTTCATTCGGTAATCGGTGTGGCGAGAGAGAGAGGCCGGGACGGAAAGACTGAGTTTTATATAAAATTTATTCTGCGGAAAGACTGAGTTTTATATAAAATTTATTCTGCGAGGCGAATTGAATTATTTAATGGTTTAGGTGCAATGGGTTGAACTTCCCTTTCGGGAGGAACACACTCATACGTTACGCGTGGCAGAAGCCCCAGGTCCCACCTAGGCAAAATTCCCTTACAGTTTGTTTGCCCGTAGTGGGGTGGCTAGCTCCCACCCATGTGCACTTCCCACTCGGAAGGAATCCACTTGATTTACACACCACTGGGGAAGCCCCTAGCTCCCACCCACAAGTATTTTCCACTTGGGAGGAATCCATTAATTCGCTCCATACTCATGGTGAAGCGCCTGGCTTCCAGCCCCCACGAGCGTCCAGCGCAACAGGACATTTCCCCCATTCCATGGCTCCTCACTTGGTGCAGGCAGATCGGGCTTCTCATGCTCTGGACAGGGGCCCTGCAGCCATCTGCTGCAAGTCTCGATCCTCTGCACAGAGGGCCAGAGGCTGCAGGTATTTATCACCTGTGCTCCTAGGCCATTCCAGCTTCTGGCCTCAGTTTATCCAATCTCCCCCCTTCCCCCTCCTCCATACATAATTTGATTGGCACGTGGGCGAGGGACACCTTCTGTATTCCTGGCTTGAGCTGTCAGTCTAGCAGTTTTGGTTGTGGGGGCAGTATCCCACCCTCACATCTGAGTTCCGCCTGCTGGCTCAGGTGGCCATGAGATAGCATTTGACCTTGAGATGGCTGGTACCCCTGGATCACCTTGGGACACCATCCTCTCATGCTTTATTCCTTTCAAGCTAATTAACTCACTATGCCTCACTCTTGTCTCTCGCCACCAACCTCTTGCTCACACCCTCCCTTTGATCAATCAATCAGGGGTATTTATTGAGTACTTACTGTACGCAGAGCACTATTCTCAGCACTTGGGAGAGTATGACACAACAATATAACAGACACAGTCCCTGTCCACAATGACTTTGCAAGAACTCCCTCCCTACCTTCAAACCCCTTTTGAAATGACATCTCCAGGAAGTCTTGCCTGATTAATCTGTAACTTTTTTGGGCATTTGATATTTGCCCCACCTTCAGCCCACAGCACTTATGTATAAATCTATAAATTATATATTATAAATTATTTGTCTCCCTCTCTAGTCTGTAAGCTAATTGTGGGAAGGGAACATGTCTATCAACTGTTGTACTCTCCTAAGTGCTTAGGACAGTGCTGTGCACACAGGAGATGCTCAATAAATACATGGATAGATTGATCAATCTATCACCTCTAAACCATAAATCCTCCACTACCACTTCAGTACTTCTACTGTTACTATCTATCAGTGGTATTTATTGAGTATTTACAATGTGTAGAGCAACGCTCTAAGCTCTTGGGAGAGTCCAAAGACGTGACACAGTAGAAATGATCCCTGGCCTCAAGGGAGCTTATGATAACTTGCATACATTTCTTTATACTCCATTGCTTCCTCTTATCTGTAATTTATTTTAGAGTCTGTCTCCCCTGCTAGATTATAAGCTCCTTGAGGGTAGTGCTTCCTTAGAGAAGCAGCGTGACACAGTGGAAACAGCCCGGGCTTGGGAGTCAGAGATCATGGGTTCTAATCCCAGCTCTGCCACTTGTCAGCTGTGTGACTTTGGGCAAGTCACTTCACTTCTCTGTGCCTCAGTTACCTCATCTGTAAAATGAGGATTAAGACTGTGAGCCCCACGTGGGGCAACCTCATCACCTTGTACCCCCCCCCCTCCAGTGCTTAGAACAGTGCTTGGCACATAGTAAGCGCTTAACAAATACCAACATTAATTAATTAATTAATTAGTGATCATGCCTACTATTTCTAGTGTACTTTCCCCAAAGTAGGTGTTTAGTACATATTATTGAGTTGGTGAGAGAGATAAGGTTATAACCCATAAGTGCCTGCTGTAATTTCAACCAGCAGACCAACCTTCCTTAGTGTCCTCTAAATTCTGACAACCATCAAACAAGGCACACAGACTGGATTTCTTCTCAGTGTTCTGTTCTGTCTGGTTAAAGACATTCAGCCCCCTATTGGTACTTAAACCTTCAATTCTGGACTAGGTTTTAAGAAATACGTGCAGCGCTGTTATAACTCTTTTGAATAAAAATGTGTTTATGCTAGATTGTTAGCCCAGGTTTAAACTCTGCTTTCTCTAGTCTTCTTTTCTCACCCTTACTTACCTGGTCTTCCTAGCTAATGTTTTCTTCTAGTTGGTCTCGTCTTGAAACGCACCATCTTAAATTTGTACTGAATTGGGCCCCCTGAAGTTTTGGGTGTGCACCGGCCAAGGGCTGACAACTTCATTTGTTTTATTCCCAGTGTGTGTGGGAAGTGTAGCAACCTGCATAAACATCTTTTCTCCCTGAGCATTTGGATCAGACTGAGTTTCTGCTGGTTGGAAGGGAAGTGCCAGCCCAAAGTGACTGACGAGCAGATGTAGTTCTGGGTAAGGACTACTCCAAGTTCGCGAGGCAGGGTGATGGGGATTACCCCAGGGGAAATCCTTGAGAAGCCAGGCTCTCCCTTGACAAAACTACGACCCTTCCATTCCTCCTCTCCCCCCCCCCAGCACTGGTCTATTCCCTGGCCTCCCAACTCAGCTGCTTCAGGACAGTGATTTAGAGACCAGAGTTGAGATCACACCATGTGCTTTAGGTGGGGGACTTTTGCTTCTCAGTCAGGGATGGGATTGGCCCAGGGGATGCTGAGAAAAGCCCAGGGAGCTGATATGAGCTCCTGTGTGCCATGCTTGGCTTTGGGAAGCTCAGAGATGTTCTTTTGGTTTCTCCACTGCCTTCTCCTGCCCTCTCCCAACTGGTTCACAATATTTCCTTAGAATCTAGGAGCAAGCATGGTACTGGAGAGAGGAGTGGTGGATGAAAATTCTACTACTCAAACTTCCTTTCCGTATCCTCCCTTCATTTTCAAAGTGTTCAAACCAGAAGTTCTCCCCAATAATTTGGGAGCCAGCTTAACCCTGGTGGCAGTCTTCCACTTCCTAATCTTTGAGCTGGGGCTCCAAGATTTTCCCCCAAAACCTCCTTTGGTGCCTCTGACAAAATTGAACCAACTTTTCCCCATCACAGACTGTCTCCCTCCCTGCCTCCCTCCATCCATCTGTCCCATTCTCACTTTGTCCTGTCTTTTCTTCTCTCCACCCCTTCTCTCCCCCTCACCCCCGACCTTCCCGCCTCTCCCTCCCTCTTTGGCCTGGCCTCCAGAGTCTGTGATATCATTTCTGTGATGTCAGTCAGAAAAAGAAAAGGCCATTTCTTCATTCCGGTTCATCTTGATGTTTCCACAGCTCTTAACACTTTTGATTAGCAATCTGTTATCCTCTGTCATTGGCTTCCAAGGTCACTTTCCAACTAGTCTTACAGCCTCACCATTTTTCCTTTCTAGTCCTCTATCAGTAAATTATTTTGTGTCTGTCTCCCCTGCTAGATTGTAAGCTCCTTGAGGGCAGAAAATGAGTCTAACTTTTTTGTGGTCTCCCAAGCACTATGTCCAAGCACTGGACATAGTTGAGACTCTGTAAGTGGTATGAATTGGTTGATAGAGAACTCTGCTTTGCTTTCTACAGTCAGTTACGTCGATAAGCCTCAGATCTGCTTGCCCATTTCCAAACTTCCATTCAATCACTGAATATTTTCTGCCTGGAAGGTGTTTCTCATAGCCATGACAAAGAGTGACGACCCCCTCTCCCCACACCATTCATTCATTCAGTCGTATTTATTGAGCGCTTACTGTGTGCAGAGCACTGTACTAAGTGCTTGGGAAGTACAAGTTGGCAACATATAGAGACGGTCCCTACCCAACAGCGGGCTCACAGTCTAGAAGGGGGAGACAGACAACAAAACAAAACATATTAACAAAATAAAATAAATAGAATAAATATGTACAAGTAAAATAAATAGAGTAATAAATATGTACAAACACATATACATATTTACAGGTGCTGTGGGGAGGGGAAGGAGGTAAGGTGGGGGGGATGGAGACAGGAAGGAGGGAGAGAGGAAGGAAGGGGCTCAGTCTGGGAAGGCCTCCTGGAGGAGGTGAGCTCTCAGTAGGGCTTTGAAGGGAGGAAGAGAGCTAGCTTGGTGGATGTGCGGAGGGATGTGTGGAGGGAGGGCATTCCAGGCCAGGGGGAGGACGTGGGCTGGGGGGTCAATGGTGGGACAGGTGAGAACGAGGCACAGTGAGGAGATTAGCGGCAGAGGAGCGGAGGGTGCGGGCTGGGCTGGAGAAGGAGAGAAGAGAGGTGAAGTGGGAGGGGGCGAGGTGATGGAGAGCCTTGAAGCCTAGGGTGAGGAGTTTTTGCCTGATGCATAGGTTGATTGGTAGCCACTGGAGATTTTTGAGGAGGGGAGTAACTTGCCCAGAGCGTTTCTGCACAAAGACTATCTGGGCAGCGGCGTGAAATATGGATTGAAGTGGGGAGAGACAGGAGGATGGGAGATCGGAGAGGAGGCCGATGCAGTAATCCAGTTGGGATAGGATGAGAGACTGAACGAGCAGTGTAGCGGTTTGGATGGAGAGGAAAGGGCGGATCTTGGCGATGTTGTGGAGGTGAGACCGGCTAGTTATGGCGACGGATTGTATGTGAGGGGCGAACGAGAGAGCGGAGTCGAGGATGACACCAAGGTAGTGGGCTTGTGAGACGGGAAGGATGGTAGTGCCGTCAACAGTGATGGGAAAGTCAAGGAGAGGGCAGGGTTTGGGCATGTTGAGTTTTAGGTGGCGGGCAGACATCCAGATGGAGATGTCCCGAAAGCAGGAGGAGATACGAGCCTGGAGGGAGGGAGAGAGAGCAGGGGCAGAGATGTAGATTTGGGTGTCATCAGCGTAGAGATGATAGTTGAAGCCATGGGAGCAAATGAGTTCACCAAGGGAGTGAGTGTAGATAGAGAACAGAAGGGGACCAAGAACTGACCCTTGAGGAACCCCTACAGTAAAGGGGATGGGAGGGGGAGGAGGAGCCCACAAAAGAGAGTGAGAATGAACGGCCGGAGAGATAAGAGGAGAACCAGGAGAGGACAGAGTCTGTGAAGCCAAGGTTGGATAGCGTGTTGAGGAGAAGGGGGTGGTTCAATCAATCAATCAATCAATCAATCGTATTTATTGAGCGCTTACTATGTGCAGAGCACTGTACTAAGCGCTTGGGAAGTACAAATTGGCAACACATAGAGACAGTCCCTACCCAACAGTGGGCTCACAGTATAAAAGGGGGAGACAGAGAACAGAACCAAACATACCAACAAAATAAAATAAATAGGATAGAAATGTACAAGTAAGATAAATAAATAAATAAATAGAGTAATAAATATGTACAACCATATATACATATTAAAGGCAGCTGAGAGGTTGAGGAGGATTAGGATAGAGTAGGAGCCATTGGACTTGGCAAGCAGGAGGTCATCGGTGACCTTTGAGAGGGCAGTTTCCGTGGAATGTTGGGGACAGAAGCCAGATTGGAGGGGGTCGAGGAGAGAGTTGGCGTTCTACACCCTTGAGGATAATAGGTGATTGTATCAGCCTCAGTGATCTCTCTGCTTCCAGCCTGTTCCTGATCTAGTCTATTCCATGTGGTGCTGCATATGGATCAGTTTCTTGAAGTGTCACTTTGCCCACATCTCTCCATTCCTCAGAATCCTCCTCTGGCTTCTTGAGTCTTTCTGTATCAAGCAAAAACTCCTCACAGTTTTCTACAAAGCCCTCCACCAACTTACCCCACCTTCACCTGCTCCTCCCCTGCTGGCTGTCTTCGTTCATACAAACTAAGTTTCTAACCCTACCTCAGTCTTGACTCTCCCACCTGTCTCTTCACTCATGCTATTCCCCTGGCTTGGAATCCCCCCATTTCTTTCAAAAAGCCTTCTCTGTTTGACTCCAGACTCCCCAAATTGTATTAATCCATAGCACTTGCATGCTTTTTATACCCATCTCAGCCCTTCTGGGTGTGTGTTCAATTGTATACGCAGTTATTTGGTTAGGGTACTCTCTTTGTAAAACATTTTTCAGTCTCCTCTGATAGTGAGAGATCCGTTTGGACAAGGAATATGCCATTTCTCCATACTCTCCGAGCACTCATTACAATGCATAGCATCAGTGGATGCTCTATAATGGTGCTGCCCTTTTGACCTCCCACTGAAGTCAGAAAACCCAGGGTTGTGCTTTTCATGCTGTCGGTTTCCATACCCTGCTCTTTCTTGCTGCATAAACTCCTTCTATACCCACCGCTTCTTTCCTTCTCTGAAATGGCCTTAGAACTGACTCTGACCTTCCGTGTCTGGATGGCTGCAAACAGTTGCTTACCAACTTCCTGGTCCCTGGTGTACTCAGTGCCAGTCAATCATATGAAACACCCCTTTCCCTCCTCCCACCCGCTGGCCCAAACGGTAACACTCCACCCTGCTCTTCGAACCCTGAAGTGGCTTCTCACTGCCCTAAGCGTCTGCCAGCTCGCAAGGGGTGCTGCTGGGCACGAGGAGACCTGCCTGTTTACTTGTTTTGATGTCTGTCTCCCCCGTTCTAGACTGTAAGCCTGTTGTGGGCAGGAATTGTCTCACTTGATGAATTGTACTTTCCAAGTGCTTAGTACAGTTCTCTGTACGCAGTAGGTGCTCAATAAATACGATTGAATGAACGAATGAATGAGGGGAGAGGACAGCACCAATCCATCCACCTTCACCCCTCATCCCCAGTAGCACCACTCCCACAATCAGCCTCCCTTTGCCTCGGATCTTTTTGCCGAGTTCTGCAGGTCGGAAGCAGCACCCGTGTCCAGAGGAACCTGGGAGAGGAACATGGACAGTGCAGGAGGTGGGCAGCTGGGGGTCAGGGAGGTTTTCAGAATACTGCTCTAGGATCAGCTGTGCTACTGCAAAATATTCCGTCAGCCAAGCCATCACCGCTACTTGAGCACGCCACCTTTCCCCTTTTAGCCTCTTGACTGTTAGCTCGTTGTGGGCAGGGAATGCGTTTACCAACTCTGTATTGTATTCTCCTAAGCACTTAGTACAGTGCTCTGCACGCAGGAAGCGCTTGATACCAGTGATTGACTTATGTATACATCTTTAAATTATATGTTGTCATTTATATTAATGCCTGTCTCCCCCTCTCCACTGTATGCTCATTGTCATCAGGGAACGTATCTACCAGCTCTGTAATGTTTTCTCCCAAGCACTTAGTACAGTGCTCTGCACACAGTAAGTGCTCAATAGTTACCACTGGCTTATGAACTTACCTTTAAATTATATATTAGAAATTATTTATATTAATGGTTATGTCCCCCTTTAGACTGTAAGTTCGTTGTGAGTAGGGAACATGTTTGCTAACTCTATATCATACTCTCCCAAGTGCTTAGTAAAGTGCTGTGCACATAGTAAGCGCTCAATAAATACCGTGATTGATTTAGTCACTGGCCTCTGAATAATGCTTAACTGGACAGAATGGCAGGGGGCTAGGTAAGTGGCACTGCTGTATTTCATGGAACAAATGAGCAAGAAATTCTCTCTGACATCCACACTTGTGGATTCAGCCTCACCATTCGCTGTGTTGCATGTGAACCCGAAGACGGCTCCAGTGTGCATTAGGACCAGCCTTCTTACACTCAAGCTTCATTGCCCCAGATTACTTAACCCCTTTGTCTTCCATCTACTTTTTTATCTGGCCCCACTATTGTGGAAAATCTACCTGCTGTTCCCATTTTTATGTGTTCTTTTCCTTGAGCTCTTTTCTCTCCTGAGTTCACTGAGCCTCCCTTTTTTCGAAGTCAGAATTAAAAGCCTCTGGATCAGTAGCTGAATACAATTACTGTGCATTTGCCCGGTATGAGAAAAGTGGTGAAATAATAATAATATTGTGTGTTGCTGAGCACTTACTATATCTCAAGCACTGGGGTACATATAGAATATTCAAGTCCCACCCAAAGCTCACAGTCTAAGTAGGAAGGATAACAGGTATTGAATACCCATTTTGCAGATGAGGGAACTGAGGCACTGAAAAGTTAAATGACTTGCCCAGAGTCACACAGCAGACAGGAAGCAGAGCTGGAATTAAAACCCAGGTCCTCTGAATCCCAGGCCTGTGCTCTTTCCACTAGGCCATGCTGCTTCTCAAATATTCCTTCCAATAATAACTCAGATACATAAAGTGCTTACTATTTATCAAGCACCTTATTGGGCACTGCGTTATATACCAGATAATCAGATTGGACACAATCCCCATTCCATTTAGGGTTCAAAGTCTAAAAGGGAGGGAGGATTGGAATTTAATCTCCATTTTATAAATGAGGAAACTGAGATACAGAGAAGTTAAGTGACTTGCCCAAGGTCACACAGCAGGCAAGAAGTGGAAATAGTGTAGAACTTTGGTCCCCTAACTCCCAGGCTGGTGCTCTTCTGTGAGTTTTCCTCCTCCCTTCCCCAAGAGAAGAAATTGGAGAAATGGGACCAGAAGGCAGTGTAAATGTGTGAGACCCATAAAGCATTTTCTCTTTTGTCCTGTTGGAGAAATTCTGATAATCTGATTAGTTGGATTTCACTTCTCTTCAGACAGTTCCAAATCCCTTAGGCATCTTGGGATTTGTAGTCCTTCACCAGAACCTGCCTCTGTAGCTAGAAAATGGTGAGTCCAGTAAACATCTTCCAAAAGGAAACAAATTCCTTCCACTCAGTTCACTGTTGACACTGGGCCAAACCTAACCGAATAATAACAGTGCCAGCCTACGCCAACTCTCATCCAGGGTGAAAGAAATTCCATCTCCTCCAGGAAGTCTTCCCTGAATAACTGGAAGTGAATGGGTGACTTTTTCTCCCCCTCATCCTTGTGATTGTTCTGGCTCTTGGCTCACCTTCCATCCCCAAAAGTACTTGCCCTGGTGCTTATGTGACTGGTGTATTGGTTGGAGTTGGTAGAGCTCTCTGTGTACTCATTAAATACCAGTTGATTATTGCAAACACATGCCGTCGTGGCTTTAGACTTTCAGCTTTTAGAGGGTAAGGCTTATGTTTTATGTGTCATGCTTGCGTGTGGGCATTTAATCTCTCAAAATGATGTTTTATTTTATGCCCTGCAATTAGTTTGGCTTTACCTTAAGAATCTACTTAGACCCGGTCCTTCCTTTTCTTACCCTCCCAAGTAACCCTCAATCCTTTAATTCATTGAATAAATCCTCCACTTCTTCCCAGTCCCTTATTCCTGTTTGTCCACTTGCTCTTCTGGCAAAAAGGAGCTCTACATTACTGAAGAACCCACTTGAAGGCAACCTTCTCCTGCAGAGCCTTTCTAGTTAGTGTCTTCAGTCCACCTTGTCTATGCTGTGTAGTTTCTTCCCCCACCAAGTTTTTAATCTTTCTTTCCCACTTGTTTTCCGAGTTGGCCAGAACAGTTTGCTCTGTTACACTCCTGTTTTTATGTTTCCAACTGCCCCACTCTGTCCTTCCTTTTTCCATCATCCTGCTTGTTCTTCCAAGAGGTGGGAAAAAATGTGAGCCATCCAAAGTACAGTTCCCATGAAGCACTCAATACCAGTCCAGCATTGTGGTCTGGGTGACTAGGAAACACCAAGCTTCCCTCTGCCCCGGTTTCTTCATTCAGTCGTATTTATTGAGCGTTTACTGTGTGCAGAGCACTGTACTAAGAGCCTGGGAGAGTACAATATAACAATAAAGAGGCACGTTCCTGACCTATAATGAGCTTCCAGTCTAGAGGATGAGCTTACAGTCTCCTTCGAGGTCCCCGGCTGGGCCGGATGTCAAACCCCCCGGGAAAGGGGACACAGAGGCTCTGGAGAAAGTCGGGACAAAGATGCCTGTGGTGCTGGCAAAGCAGCCTAGTGTAGGCTGGCAGCTGCTGGGCAAAGGGCAGGACAGCATGGGGCTCAGACTGCAGTGTGCCAGCAGTGCCATGCAAGCCCACAGCAATCCTGGCATAGATTTGGGCAGAGGGTCTGAACCTGTTCTGTTTTGGAGATCTACATCTCTGCCCCTGCTCTCTCCCCCTCCCTCCAGGCTCGCATCTCCTCCTGCCTTCAGGACATCTCCATCTGGATGTCCGCCCGCCACCTAAAGCTCAACATGTCGAAGACTGAGCTCCTTGTCTTCCCTCCCAAACCTTGTCCTCTCCCTGACTTTCCCATCTCTGTTGACTGCACTACCATCCTTCTCGTCTCTCAAGCCCGCAACCTTGGTGTCATCCTCGACTCCGCTCTCTCATTCACCCCTCACATCCAAGCCGTCACCAAAACCTGCCGGTCTCAGCTCCGCAACATTGCCAAGATCCGCCCTTTCCTCTCCATCCATACCGCTACCCTGCTCATTCAAGCTCTCATCCTATCCCGTCTGGACTACTGCACCAGCCTTCTCTCTGATCTCCCATCCTCTTGTCTCTCTCCACTTCAATCCATACTTCATGCTGCTGCCCGGATTATCTTTGTCCAGAAACGCTCTGGGCATATTACTCCCCTCCTCAAAAATCTCCAGTGGCTACCAATCAATCTGCACATCTGGCAGAAACTCCTCACCCTGGGCTTCAAGGCTCTCCATCACCTCACCCCCTCCTACCTCACCTCCCTTCTCTCCTTCTACTGCCCAGCCCGCAACCTCCGCTCCTCCACCGCTAATCTCCTCACTGCACCTCGTTCTCGCCTGTCCCGCCATCGACCCCCGGCCCACGTCATCCCCCGGGCCTGGAATGCCCTCCCTCTGCCCCTCCGCCAAGCTAGCTCTCTTCCTCCCTTCAAGGCCCTACTGAGAGCTCACCTCCTCCAGGAGGCCTTCCCAGACTGAGCCCCTTCCTTCCTCTCCCCCTCACCCCCCTCTCCATCCCCCCATCTTACCTCCTTCCCTTCCCCACAGCACCTGTATATATGTATATATGGTTGTACATATTTATTACTCTATTTATTTATTTATTTATTTTTACTTGCACATTTCTATCCTATTTATTTTATTTTGTTGGTATGTTTGGTTCTGTTCTCTGTCTCCCCCTTTTAGACTGTCAGCCCACTGTTGGGTACGGACTGTCTCTATGTGTTGCCAATTTGTACTTCCCAAGCGCTTAGTACAGTGCTCTGCACATAGTAAGCGCTCAATAAATACGATTGATTGATTGATTGATTTTGGGATGAGGAAACAACTGGGCTGCTGTCCCTGTTGCTCCTGCCAATCTAACCGACTTGTGACAGAGGTGGGAGCCGGGGCAGTGGTGCCGGGCAGTGGCAACCCTTGGCTGGATGCTGTTCACATTCATTCCTTTAATCATATTTATTGAGTACTTATTGCATGCTGAGCACTGTACTAAGTGCTTGGAAAGTACAGTTCAGCAACAGAGAGACAATCCCTGCCCAAAATGGGCTTACAGACTAGAAGGGGGAAGACAGACATCAAAACAAGTAAACAGGCATTAATATAAATAAATAGAATTATAGATATGTGCATGTATACACAAGTGTGGAGGGGCAGGGGGTAGAGCAAAGGGAGTGAGTTGGGGCGATGGGGAGGGGGAGCTGATGTAAAGGGGGGCTTAGTTTGGGAAGGCCTCTTGGAGGAGGTGAGCCTTCAGTAGGGCTTTGAAGGGGGGAAGTGTGATTGGCGGATTTGAGAAGGGAGGGCATTGCTGGCTAGAGGTAGGACATGGGACAAGTGAGACCCCTCCAGGCACATTGAGAAGGATAATGGCATTTATTATTAAGTGCATACTATGTGCAAAACACTGTTCTAAGTGCTGGGGAGGTTACAAGGTGATCAGGTTGTCCCATGGGGGCTCACAGTCTTAATCCCCATTTTACAGATGAGGTAACTGAGGCACAGAGAAGTTAAGTGACTTGCCCAAAGTCACACAGCTGACAAGTGGCAGAGTTGGGATTAGAACTCATGACCTCTGACTCCAAAGCCCATGCTCTTTCCACTGAGCCACGCTGCTTCTCTAAAGATAGCACCAGAGGAGCGGAGTGTGCAGGCTGGGATGTAGGAGGAGAAGGGAGGGGAGATAATAATAATAATAATGATATCATTTATTAAGCGCTTACTATGTGCAAAGCACTGTTCTAAGCGCTGAGGAGGTTACAAGGTGATCAGGTTGTCCCACAGGGGGCTCACAGTCTTAATCCCCATTTTACAGATGAGGTAACTGAGGCACAGAGAAGTTAAGTGACTTGCCTGAAGTCACACAGCTGACAGTTGGCGGAGCCGGGGTTTGAACCCATGACCTCTGACTTCAAAGCCTGGGCTCTTTCCTCCGAGCCACGCTGCCCAGGTGATGGAGAGCTTTGAAGCCAATAGTGAGGAGTTTTTCCTTGATACGGAGGTTGATAGGCAACCACATGAGATTTTTGAATAGCGGGTGACATGCCCAGAACGTTTCAGCAGAGTAAAGTATAGACTGAAGTGGGGAGAGACAGGAGGTTGGGAGGTCAGAAAGGAGGCTGATGGCCTTAACGGCCCTGGGGCCTAAGCAGGGTAGCCCGTCCATGCTCTGGCCCTGCTGCTAGGAGCCGGTCGCCCCCAGAAGATGGTATGTGCCGACTGTGACTCATTAGGTAGCAACTCCTCATGGGGTTGAAGGACTAATCTAGGCACCAGGGAGAGTGATAGCCCTGTTTCCCACACCCCAGACTCCTCAGCAGTTCAACTGGCTCATTGTTCATCTATGTACTCGATTTTTGACCAGTCTAATTGTAAATAGTTACAATTGGCTCTCCCATTAGAGTGCAAGCTCCTTGTGGGCAGGGAATATATCACTTAAATTGCCTAAACACCTAATATAGTGTACCACACCAAGTGGGCACTCAATAACTAGTACTACTACTACTACCACCACCATCGTTAATGGGAGTACCTGTTAGAAAAACTACTTTCATCCCCTCAATTCTAGGTGGGTTTTTTGTTGTTACTGAGGATAGAATTGCTCTGCTTCTGTTAGAGACCTTATTCATTCATTTCATTCATTCAATCGTATTTATTGAGCGCTTACTGTGTGCACAGCACTGTACTAAGCACTTGGGAGGTACAAGTTGGCAACATATAGAGACGGTCCCTACCCAACAGCGGGCTCACAGTCTAGAAGGGGGAGACAGACAACAAAACAAAACATATTAACAAAATAAAATAAATAGAATGAATATGTACAAGTAAAATAGAGTAATAAATATGTACAAACATATATACATATATTCAGGTGCGGGGGGCATGGGGAGGGAGAGGAAGGAGGGAGCTCAGTCTGGGAAGGCCTCCTGGAGGAGGTGAGCTCTCAGTAGGGCTTTGAAGGGAGGAAGAGAGCTAGCTTGGCGGATGTGCGGAGGGAGGGCATTCCAGGAAAGGGGGAGGACGTGGGCCGGGGGTCAATGGTGGGACAGGCGAGAACGAGGCACAGTGAGGTTAGAGGCAGAGGAGCGGAGGGTGTGGGCTGGGCTGGAGAAGGAAAGAAGGGAGGTGAGGTAGGAGGGGGCGAGGTGATGGACAGCCTTGAAGCCGAGAGTGAGGAGTTTTTGCCTGATGCGTAGGTTGATTGGTAGCCACTGGAGATTTTTGAGGCAGATTCCATTTACGTTCCGGGGCCACTGGTGTTGGAATAGGACCTCGAGAGGAGAGATCTGTTTATGGTACTTCTGTCCTGCAGCACTGGTTTCAATTGCCAGGATCCCACTTCCTTTCCCAGGATCAGCCGTGGAATCTGCTAGAATGCTCACCTAGCCTCTCCCTTACTCCCGTTTGGAGAAGCAAAGGTTATTTACCAATTCCAATTTGCTTATTTTGCTTCTCTCTTTGCCCCACTGAATTGTAATGGAGAGAAGAGATTGTGCCTACCAACTGTTGTATTGTACTCTCCCAAGCACTGTGCAAACAGGAAGTGCTCAATAAATACCATTGGTTGATTTTTTTGCTTAAAAGGCTTCACACATGTAGGGGATCCAAGATTATATTGGCCTGGTAATTGGAAAGGAAGGATTTCAGTAAGAATATAATATTTAAGGAGAAAGATAGCAGAAGAGTTGGAGAATTCCCCAAACACAACAGTCTAAAGAGGAGACTACGTGGATCAATTTAACTACTGATTTTTCTGCCTCTAAGAAGGTGGATAAAACTGAAATAACTATCCAAGCCCCTAAATAAAACCAGGGAAAGTAGCACTGGATTGGAAGAAACTGATTAGAAGAAACTGAAAGAGTTGTCATTTCTTCTGGCCCATTAGTTTAGACAGGGAAGGTAGCTTTGATAAGTGTTTATTTAATAATTAATCAATCACTTAATAATCAGCCTAGCCTTCATTGAAGCCAAGATCTACCAAAACATGTAGTTTCCTGGGCCCAGGTATTCAATAATTAATCAATCACTTAATAATCAGCTTAGCGTCTGTGGAAGTCAAGACCCACCAAAGCATAGTTCTTCAGGCCCAGCAGAAATTTTAATTCTGGTACATCTGTGCCTGGAGTTTATTTCTCTGGTTGAAAAATTGAGGGTTTTTTTTTCCACTACTGGTAGTCGTGTCTCTGTCCCAGGGAGACTGGGAGAGTGAATTTCAAGGAGCTGGTCTTGAATTATTCCTTTGTTGCTTACTATGTATTTCTAGTGGGATATCTCTTCCTCTCTCCCTCTCTCTCTCTTTTTCTGTCTCTTTTTCTTCCCTCCAATTCTCCCCTACAACTAGATGATTTGGGTCAACTTTAGTGAGGCTTTTAAAATGCTTCAATTTTTCCATATCTAAGCCATGATGTCATAAAGCACCAGCCAATTTTTTGCTGACTCTTGAGCTGTCACAGTCCTCATTGACCATGGCTAATAATTCACGTGCTCAAATACTTTTGAAATATGAATATTTTTAGAAGTAGGAGTGGGAAATTAAAAATTTGTGGTATAGACTCTGGTATTTGATTCCTCTTCTTCCAGCATAGTTACTGAAACTACCTAAGTGCTTCCATTTTATGAAATTCCTTAGTGGTTATCACACCCTTTACTTCTGCTCTACTGATATAATGACGGAGTCCAGAGCTGAGGAAAAGTAGCGTATTTCAAAGGATACGTGGGGATTCTTAAGTGGGGGATTTTCAAAATGAATCCAATTTTTTTTAGCGTACATAAAACCCTGAATGAGAATGTATTGTGATTGCTAACTTTCCAGTCACCTTTGTCCTTGGTCTGAGGTAATCATTTAGTGTGTAAACTGTGTGATAATTAGTGGTACCCCTGAAAGTTGAGGATTATACATTTTGCTGGAAACTGGAGTCTTTTTCTTTCCTGCCCATCTGTCACCCGTTGTCCGGGGATGGGTTCGTTAGGTAATCAGCGCAGCGAGAAAGAGAGAAAGGGAGAGAGAGAGAGGCCCGGGACGGAAAGCCTGAGTTTATATAAAATTTATTCCATGAGGCTAATTGAATTATTGTTTAAGTGCAATGAATTGAACTTCCCTTTTGGGAGGAATGTAATTAATTAGTAATACTAGAGCTTCCCTAATGGGAGGAACACACTCATACGTTGCGCGTAAGTAAGGTGGGTAGCTTTCACCCATGTGCACTTCCCACTTGGGAAGAATCCATGTGCTTTCCCACACGGGAATAATCCACTGCATTACCCATGCATGCAGTGGGAGGCTAGCTCTCACTATGTACTCTCCCTACATTGGAGGAATTCACTTATGTTCCCCATCCGCAGTGGGGCACCTGGCTCCCACGCACGAACATTCGGTGAGACACTCACCCATCCCATGGCCCTTCCCTCAGTGTGTTGGTTCTGGTTGCAGAGCGGGCATCTGGCCTTCTGGGCAGAGAAAGACACATGGGCCGCCGCTGCTGCTGCGGCTACTGCTGCTGCGTATCTCAGTGTTCTGTCCCCTGAAGGTCAGAGGTGACAGGTATTTATCACCTGTGCTCCTAGGCCATTCCAGCTTCCGGCCTCAGTTTATCCAATCTCTGTCCTCCCCCCTCCGTCTTACCTAATTTGATTGGCACGGGGGCGAGGGACACCTTCTGTATTCCTGGCTTGGGCTGTCAATCTAGCAGTTTGGGTTGTGGGGGCGGTATCCCAACCTCACTTCCAAGTTCTGCCTGGTGGCTCAGGTGGTCATGAGATAGCGTTTGACCTTGAAATGGCCGGTACCCCAGAGTCACCTTGGTACACTGTCCCAGTTGGTTGTGAAACTGTATTGCTGGGCCCACGCTAACGTGCTCCTCATTCCGCTGGTTTTCCTGGGTTTGGGGCCTTTGTTGAAGTTTTCTGTGTAGAAATCGGGAGAGCTTTTTGCTCTCTGGAGATTGTCCTGTTGCTTGCTTTGTGACTTCTTTGAAAATGCAGAATCTTGACACCCGAGCAAATATGTGCAGTATTCTTTGTGGCAGGTCAAATGAGAATGATCTCTTCACAAATTGCTGCAAATTGTGCATGGAGCGGGAGGAGGGGACTGCTTAAAGGTGATCTTTCATTCCCTGGAGGAGAAAACGTGCATACAGTAAGAGCTCAATAAATACGATTGATTACTGTAGCTCTGGATGGTTTGAGTCCATCTGGTAAAGGAGAGAACCAGGTGTTTGCAACCCACCAAAACAGTATAGTACTGAAGATGAAGGAATTCATTCTAGTCAGGGCATTTGGGGACTGTGTTGGCTAAGTATACCGAGCCAATTGTTGTCCCATTTCCTGAATCTCATAATGTTGAGTCCATTTCAATTGAGTTTACTTAATTGTGAGATTGTAAGCTCCTTTGGGGCAGAGATCGTATCTTCCAACTCTGTTGTACTCTCCCAAGCGCGGAGTACAGTGTTCTGCACATCGTAAGCACTTGATAAAAAACCTTTGATTGAAGTGGAACTGGCTAGCACCCTGACTTATATACAGATAATTTCTCCCTGGCAGAAGAACAGGCTAGGTAGACATTGAGCTATTTCTTGTTTTCAGTGAAGGACTTTCTACTTCCTGTTGTCAGATATTGGCTTTGAGAAGTTCGGTTCATGTCCTAAGTGTTGAGAGTACTTGACTAATTCTCAAGAACTGTGTGTTTCCTTCCTGCCCTCACTGTCTGGGAAAGGGATGATGGGCCATTTTAAGGTTAACGGAGTCTCCTTGGAGGAAAGAGCCAGGAGTAAGTACCAGTAGCAGAGTCAAACCCTGCCAACATCCAAGAGTGAAAAGGAAATCCTATCAGACCATTCTCATGTGAAGGGGCCATCTCCCCTTTCTGTTCCTCTTTCCTTTTTTCCATCCAGTATTCCCCCACCCCTCGTTGTAGCTGCTATATACCTTATTCCTCCTTTTCTCTTTTAGCATGGAATACGTTTACCAACTCCATTGTATTGCACTCTGAGTGCTTTGTACAGTGCTCTGCAGATAACTCAGTAAATGTCGTTGATTAATTGATTCCTCTCCTTCCAGCATAGTTATTGAAACTACCGAAATGCTTCAATTTAATGAAATTTCTTATTGATTTATTACACCCTTGACTTCTGCTCTACTAATATATTGTTGAAGTCCAGAGCTGAGGAAAAGTAGCCTATTTCAAAAGAAGCACGATATCACTTTTGGTAGATGTGAGTGTTTCTATGGGTGTTCCCTTAAGTGGGGAATTTTCAAGATGAATCCATGTTCATTTAAAACCGTTATGCCATACTTTTCAATCATAAACTCTTCTGAAGATTATACTACTTGCTGCTTATGGGTTTAAGGGATTTTCCAGTTCTTGTTCTTGGGTTAAAGTCTCCCACACCTTTACGTGAGTAACCGATATGTGAGTGTTTGAACTTGTATGTTCCTTTTTTTCTCTCCTTTCACTGACCTGATTATTCTTAGCTGAAGTTCCCCCTTTAGTCCAGTTTCAACCCAGGTAGACTGGTTTGAACAATCTAGCCAGCTGCCTTTAGTGTAGCCCGGTGGAAAGAATACAGGCCTGGGAGTCAGAGGACCTGGGTTCAAATCCCATCTCTGCCATTTACCTGCTGAGGGGTTGCTGTACTTCAGTTTTCTTATCTTCCAGAAAGACTGGGAGACAAGAATTGTGTCTGCTTGTAGTGTATCTGCCCAGTGCTTAAGAAATACCATGATTATAACCTGTGCCAACTTTGGCCCAGTCCCTAATGGAGCCCTTAATGAGCCAGATTTTTGGGAACAACAAGCATTGAGAAATTAGGTCTAACCTATGTAAACCCCAAATGTTTTGGAATGTACCCTCATTTAAAGGGATGAGACCAATTTCTCCAGTGATTCCTTGATTGAACAGCAGCTGGGTATAAATGAACAAATATTCATTGTTGTATTGTGTCCTTACTGTGTACTAAGTGCTTGAGAGAGTACACTATAACAAGAAACACATTCCCTGCCCATAACGAATTTACAATCTAGAGGATCATCATCATCATCAATCGTATTTATTGAGCACTTACTGTGTGCAGAGCACTGTACTAAGCGCTTGGGAAGTACAAGTTGGCAACATATAGAGACAGTCCCTACCCAACAGTGGGCTCACAGGCTAAAAGGGGGAGACAGAGAACAAAACCAAACATACTAACAAAATAAAATAAATAGAATAGATATGTACAAGTAAAATAAATAAATAGTAATAAATATGTACAAATGTATATACATATATACAGGTATATATACATATATACAGGTGTATATATGTATGAACTTACAGTCAAATGAATTTAGTTGGAGATGAAATCAGAACCTAAAAGAACATTGATCATGTCTCTGATAGGGTCCCCTCTAGTTTACTGCAGTTTACTGAATTTCAAAGCTAGCTGGTTTCCGTTTCTTTGGGCTCTGTCACATAACAGTATCTTCTGCGAATGTCAGTCAGGCTTTCGATGCCTATCAGGACTTAGTAGTAAATTGCTTCCCTTGGGAATCGGGTCGTGTGAGTTTTTGAAGACCCTGCATTTCTTGGGGAACGGGTCAGAAAAATTGCCCTTCCCTGGAGTTTTGGTGAAGAGCTGAAAGTGCCAATGTGTAAGGTGCTTGTGGGCAGGGAATGTGTCGATTTATGGTTATATTGTACTCTACCAAGTGCTTAGTAGAGTGCTCTGCACATAAGTACTCAGTAAATACGATTGAATGAATGAGTCTACACAATCCCGCAGTCTCAGGACTGAGATTTATCATTTTGTTCAGGAGACTCCATTCAATCAATCAGTGGCATTTGTTAAGCAGTTACTGTATGCAGAGTACTCTACTAAGTGCTTAGGAGAGTACAGTGCAGTAGAGTTGGTAGACCTGATCTCTGCCCACAAAAAGCTTACAGTCTATAGTGAGCTTACAGTCTATGAGGAGCTTAGTCACCCACGCCCCAGGTTCCTCTTGTGAATATTGGGCTGGTTTATACCTGAGGATTTTCATCCTACTGATCGCCCTCATCTGCTCTCCTCTTCTAACTTCGTCCCCCAGTTCATCCCTTCTCTTACTCACCTTTTCGTCTCTTATGAGTCAAAACCATTCATTCCCTTCCACTCATTGTCCGTAATCAGAATGGATTTTCAAGGGCTTTTGCTAGAGAGAGAAGCAGCATGAGCCTGGGAGTCAGGGGACATGGGTGCTCTGCCATTTGCCTGATATGTACTCAATTAATAAATCAATTAATAATAATAATTATGGTATTTAAGTGCTTTTTATGTGCCAGGCACTGGGATGGGCACAAGCTAATTGGGTTGGCCACAGTCCCTCTCCCATGTGAGGCTCAAAGTCTCGATCTCCATTTTACAGGTGATGTAACTGAGGCACAGAGAAGTGAAGTGATTTGCCCAAGGTCACACAGCAGAAATGTGGTGGAGCTGGGATTAGGATCTATGACCTTATGACTTCCAGTGCGGAACACTGTACTAAGTGCCTGGGAGAGTACAATACAGCAGGCTTGGAAGACACGTTCCCTGCCCACAAGGACCTTTCAGTCTAGTGTAATCTTAGCAAGACACCTAAGTTCTCTTGAGTCTTTCCTCATTGGTAAAATGGGGACTCAATACTTGTTTCCTTTCCTCATTCATTTTCATTCATTCAATCATATTTATTGAGCACTTACTGTGCGCAGAGCACTGTACTAAGCGCTTGGAAAGTACAGTTCGGCAACAGATAGAGGCAGCCCCTACCCAACAATGGGCTCACAGTCTAGAAGGGGGAGACAGATAACAAAACAAGTAGACAGGCATCAGTAGCATCACAATAGATAAATAGAATTATAGATATATGCACATCATTAATAGAATAAACAGAATAATAAATATGTACAAATATCCTCCTTAGACTGTGAGCCCCATGTAGGGCAGGGACTATATCTGACCTTATTTACTTGTATCTACCCCAGGACTTAGTAATAATTATAATAATTATAGTATTTGTTAAGCGCTTACCATGTGCCAAGCACTGTTTTAAGCATTGGGGTAGATACAAGGTATCCCCATGTGGGGCTTACAGTCTTAATCCCCATTTTACAGATGAGGTAACTGAGGCCCAGAGAAGTTAAGTGACTTACGCAAGGTTACACAACAGAAAAGTGGTGGAGCTGGGATTAGAACCCACATCCTCTGACTCCCAAGCCCGTGCTCTTGCCACTAGGCTATGCTGCTTGATACATGGTAAGCACTTAACAAATTCCATTATTATTATTGTTATTAATAATAACTTTCTCTCTGCCTTTCCCAAGATGTGTGGGTAAAAAGAGCCGTATTATAAATTTAGCATTCTCTAAGTCACTGCTGGTTTTTTTTTTACTGGCAAAATAATGATACCTTGAACCTGTAAAATGCTTTTTTATAATTCCAGTGCATTTTCACATCAATCATGTCATTTTGTCCTCACAACTTTCTTGGGAATTAGGAAGGAGTGGGTAGTTTTATCTCCATTTTACAAATAAGGAAACTGAAAAAGAGAAGCTAGTTCAGAGGCTGACATAGTAGTCAAGACAGGATGTGATAATCTGTGGTATTTGAGTGCTTACTGTGTGCAGAACACTGTAATAAGGACGTTAATGTTTGGATCAGTGTAGTTACAGTTTGGATGGAAAGGAAGGGGTGGATATTATTCATTCAATTGTATTTGTTGAGTGCTTACTGTGTGCAGAGCACTGTACTAAGCACTTGGGAAGTACAAATTGGCAACATATAGAGACGGTCCCTACCCAACAAGGGGCTCACAGTCTAGAAGGGGGAGACTGACAACAAAACATGTAGACGTGTCAAAACCGTCAGAATAAATAGAATATATTAGCAATATTCTGAAGGTAGAACCAAAGGATATGGTATCAGGCTGAATATGTGAGTTGAAGGGGAGAAATGAGTTTAATGCCAGGATTATGGGTTTGTGAGATGGAGTATAGTGGTGTTGTTTTCAGTTGAGGAGGATGAGGTTTGAGTGGGAGGATGAGTTCACTTTTGGACATGAGATATTTGTGGGACAACTAAGTAAAGATGCCTAAGGGCAAAAGGAAATGTGAGACTGCCAAGAAGGAGACAGGTTCTGCTGGAGAGGTAGATTTGGAATCATAGCTACAACCATAGCACCTCCCACCCGAACATACTGAAAATTGAGAGAGCCTCATGTTGCTGCTGATTCCTCACTGTTTCTGGGCTGGAGCAGGCGCTGATGGGAAGTACCAAAGAGGCCCCGGGGATGGTCTGGGTCACAAACCAAGGGGCTTAGGCCCTGTACTCCAAAGTGTTCTTCTTAAGCACAAGTGACCAAAATACCCTTGTCGAGTTGTGGGTAAGCCCCTTCAGGCCTAACTGGATGTCTGCAGCCAAGGAGAGAAGCAACCCATTCCCAATCCCAATTGAGCCAAGATTTGGACAATTAATTAACTATTTCTTAAATACGTTGTAGGCTCTGAGCACACCAACAGCTTACTTCATTTACATTGGCTGTAGGATAATCTGGAGTGGGAGAAGCTGTAAAGCTTCTCTCACAGCGTTAAATGATCAGAAGGATGAAACAGAGTTTTTAAGAAGGCTCCCTTTGTGATGGTAGCTGTCAAATCAGTAAGCAGAGTTACGGTTGAGGTTTCCATCTCAAATTTACTATTCAATTTGGGCTGGGTAGTTAAATCGTGGGGATGAGACGTTAGGATTAAGTTGCCCCAGTTTGTTTTTGCGGAGCTGTGTTAGTGAGTTGCTAGGGAATTGAGTCCCTGCTTTTTCCATGTTGCCTTGTGCAGGCTGTTTTGGTAAAACCATTAGGAAACTGTGGGCTCAGCATGTGTGAGAAAGGTAAACATGGAAAAGGAAGGGTTTATTTTGAGAACAACGATCCACCTATTGGCGTGTTGTTTAAATGTTGGGGGAAATAGGAAAAGGTAGAAATCAAGTAAGTTACTTGGGAACGTAAAGGCCCACTGTGATCTTTGATACAGTGCAGTAAAATGTACTTCTTTTTTTTAGAATATTGCAGTGATTAAAAAAACACCTATTTTTCAGACATCAATATGTGCTTCTAAAATTTATGAATTGGAAGATCATCTCAAAACAGGTTAGTCCCAGTCTGCTGCTTACAATTTCAGGGACCATGGGTTGGACTATTTTAATTGCTCAGTTTTCAGGCTGGTCATGGCAGAACTGCGTGAAAAAACAATATCGCTCAATAAATCCAATTCACTTAGTCCCATGGCTAATGAAAAAAAAAGTTGCGTTTATAAATCCTGAGATGTAGGAGAGCTTGACATGTCTGCATCCTGTATTTTTAACTGGCATTAATGGGTGTGGCCTGTCTTCTCTGTTAGTATACCTGGTAGAAGAAAAGTTGCAGTGAGGGTAAGGGCCACATAGAACAGGAAAACTGGGATGTGAGAGCAATGTTTGTATAAAATTTATCTATGAACAGATTATTTCTTTAATGAAAAAAGGACTGGTGCTCTTCTTCCCCAGGGATCACTTTGTCTTTTCCCACCATTGTAGTCAACTACATAATCCTTCCTATTAAGCCCAGACCTTGGCATTATTTTCAACTCATCACCCTCATTCAACTCACATATTCAATCTGTCACCAAATCCTGTTGGTTCTACCTTCACAACATTGTTAAAATCCTTCCTTTCCTCTGTATCCAAACTGCTGTTCTGCTGATCCAAGCACTTATTGTATCTTGCCTTGATTACTGCACCAGCCTCCTTATTGACCTCCTTGCCTTCTGTCTCTCCTTACTCCAGTCCCCACTTCACTTGGCTGTCCTGATCACTTTTTTTTTTAATGTTCAGTCAACATTTCCCCACTCAGTAACCTCCAGTGGTTCCCCATCCACCACTGCCTCAAGCAGAAAATCCTTACCATTTGTTTTAATGGTGTTTATTAAGCCCTTACTACGTGCCAGGCACTATAATAATAATAATTACGGTATTTGTTAAGTGCTTACTGTGTGCCAAGCACTGGGGTAGACACAGGGTAATCAGGTTGTCCCATGTGGGGCTCACAGTCTTAATCCCCATTTTCTAGATGAGGTAACTGAGGCACAGAGAAGTTAAGTGGCTTGTCCAAGGTCACACAGCAAAGTGGTTGAGCAGGGATTAGAATCCACTGTACTAAGCAGTGGGGTAGATACAAGATAATAATTATGGTATTTGTTGAGTGCTTATTATATGCCAGGCACTGTACTAAGTTTGGATAATAATAATAATGTTGGTATTTATTAAGCGCTTACTATGTGCCCAGCACTGTTCTAAGCGCTGGGGGGAATACAAGGTAGTCAAGGTTGTCCCACGTGGGGCTCACAGTCTTAATCCCCATTTTACAGATGAGGGAACTGAGGCACAGAGAAGTTAAGTGACTTGCCCAATGTCACACAGCTGACAGGTGGTGGAGCTGGGATTCAAACCCATGACTTCTGGATACAGTCCATGCCTCAAGTGGGGCTCACAGTATTAATCCATTACTCCATTTAAAGATGGGGTAACACAGGCACAGAGAAGTTAAGTGACTTGCGCAAGGTTACACAGCAGATAAGTGGTGGAATTGTGATTAGAGCCCAGCTCCTTCTGACTCCCAGGCCTGTGCTCTCTCCAGTAGACCATGCTACTTCTAGGTTGGGTTGCCTTTAAGGCGCTCAGTCAACTCTTCCCGTCCTACCTTATCTCACTGAGCTCTTACTATAACCCAGCACATTCACATTGCTCCTCTAATGGCAACCTACTCATTTTACCTCACTGTCATCCGTCTCATTGCCAACCCCTTACCCATGTCCGTCTTCTACCTGGAACTTTCTCGCCCTTCATATCTGATAGACTGTCATCCTCCCCACCTTCCAAGCAGTATTAAAATCACTTAAGCACTTGATAGTGCCCCCACCCTCTCAGCCCCACAGAATTTATGTGCATTTTTGTAATTTATGGTAATGCCTGTCTCCCTGTCTAGGTGGAGGCTGTCCACCCCTATGGATCTCCGCAAGTTCAAGGGGCACCTCAAAACCACCCAGGTGCATGAACTCCCACCATACTCATCATCAGGAGCTTGGTTCTGTCTTTTAGGGCTACCATTATATATTGACTTGGTCAGGGGATGGGGAATAGAAATGAATGCAGTCTCTCTCACATAATAGTATTGTGGGCAAGTCTTAAGCTGCCCTCTGGTGATATATGTTTTTATTTAAAGAGAGGAATCCCAAAGATTTCTGAAGATACTGAAATGCACTGTGAGTGGAGGCTGTGTAATCTTCTCTGGAGATTTTTGAAAAGTGACTGGAAAAGAAGCTTCCTGGGTTATTTAAGAGAAAGGGACTGGATCACAATTTAGACTGTTGAGCCTGTGCAGGGTAGGGACTGTGTCTGACCTGATTATCATCTATCTTCCTCAGTGTTTAGGACAATACTTGGCACATAGTAAGCACTTACGAATAGCATTGTTATTATTAGACTATAAGCTCCTTCCGAATAGGGAACATTTCTGATAATGCTATTGTATTATACTCTCCCAAGTGCTCAGTACAGTGCTCTGCATGCGGTAAGTGCTTAATAAATACCATTGATTTTTTGCCAAGTGTCACACAAGAGGAGTAATGGAACCAAGGTTAGACCACAATATCTCCTGGAGAAGAAATTGGGTCCCGGGGTTATTTATCGTGGAGAAGGAAGACCAAGGGTGAAAACTTAATTTTTGTCAAGCACTTTGAAGAGTTTTAACGCACCCAGTAGAGGATGGTGACTGGGGAGTGAACATAAGGAATAAATTTAAATGGGCACATGTTAGGTTAGGCATATTAAGCAAGTATTTCGTGATGGAAGATTGAATTATTGGGATGGGTTGTGGAGTCTCTTGCTTGGGAGGTGTTTAAAAAGAGGATTCTCTCCTGCCTGCTTGCTTTTAAGTTCAGCCCTGTTCAATGAGAGGAACATGACCTCGTCCTTTTGGAAGCCTGTAATTAGGGCATTAAACTCTCTGTGTATTCGCTGAATTCTTTCACTAATAAACTTGGCCTCTGATAGAATGAAACCACATATGAGACAGAGCTTGAATCAATTTTGAAGCCAATTTTTTGTCCTTTTACTAGAGCTGGCAGCTTTACAGGCTCTGATTAATCTCATAAGGTTTCGAGAGGTTTTTCGGACCAGAAGCCCTGGCTGGTCAACTTTTACAGGAGACTGATCAGAGAAAGTTCAGGTTGGGTTACTAGTGGGCCACCCTTCCCAACAATTCATTAGCCCAAGATGTGGGGGAGAGGGTGTGAGGCTAAAGGGGAGCACTGCCAGCTGCCTTCTGGCTGGTGACCCTCACTTGGTGAAAAAGAACTGAGGTTGTCTCTAAGGCGAGAAAAGTCTGGCATGGTTCCATGATTCTTTTCTTTTTAATTGTATTTTTTGTGCCAAGCACTGGAAAGGTTCAAAGACAGACCTGGTTCTTGGCCTGCAGTGGGCTTTCAGTTCAAAAGGGGAGGAAACTGACGACAGACTCCTGAGGAAAGAATAACAGGGTGAAGCAAAAACAATAAAACAAAGCAAGGACAGTGATATAAGTGAGAGTGATGGTGGTCCGTTTGGCCAAAGGATCAGTTTCCAGGGTCCTCCTCACCCTGGCAGGGCCACCCCCTGGTCCAAACCACAACCTTCCCAGCAGTTAAAGGCTGTGGCTCCAGCTTGTATCTGACCCGCACCAGCAAGACAGGATGTAAGCCTCAGCCTCCATGGCAAGAAGGGATTAGACTCTAGGCTGTAAGCTCTTTATGGGCAGGGAAATTGTCTGCAAATTCTGTTGTACTCTCCTGAGAGCTTAATTCAGTGCTCTGCACATAGTAAGCGTTCAGGAAATATCATTGATTAATAAGAAGCAGCATGGCCCAGTGTGGGGATAAAAGGAGGACCTTGGTTCAAATTCTGGCTCTGCCACTAGTCTGCTGTGTGACCTCGAGCAAGTTGGTTAATTTCTCTGTGCCTCAGTTTCCTCATCTATAAAATGGGGCTTCAGTATCTGCTCTCCCTCCTCATACTGTGAGGCCGTTGAGGGACAGGGACTGTTGGACCTAATTATCGTATCTACCCTAGCAGTACATTGCTTGACAAAGAGTAAGCGCTTAACAAATGCCAACCATCATTATTATTATTATAAGAGAATTTCAGAGTCTGGAACTGCTGACTGTGCATTCATTTTAATTTTCAATTCTCAGTTGCAAGGACTTCCATCTGTGTTTTGTGCTTTTGCCCACTTCAAGAGGTACATCTCCATAATTCCCATCAGGCTGAGTTTGAAAGCGAAGGAGCTCTTCCTCCTGTTGAACTGAGCTTTTTTTGTTGCTACCAGGCATCATGAAATGACTCTCCTAATTAGTTTGGCCATTCAGTCAGTAGCATTAATCTTTCAATGGTCAGAATAATGCTCCTCAGCTCTTGCTACGATCAGACCGAGTCAGCAGTTCTATACAGATCTTCCTTGTGGGTCACAGCTGTTTTTTTTTTTTAAGTAGAAGAGATAAGTGAAAATATTGAATTTGATTTTCCCATATCTTGATGAGTATGCCCACTTTATCCTGCTGGTACTGCAAGAAGACAGAAGTGTGTTCACATTTAGGAATCACCACTGCGTTCTGTTCGGAATTAACCAATCAACGGGCTTTATTGAACACACTTACTGTATGCAGAGCACGGTTCTAAGCACTTGGGAGAGTACAGTAGCATGGAGTTGGTTGATCCTAGTAATTGAAAATGAATATGAGGTTTAAAGGGAACATTTACATACTTAGCAGTAACTATTAAGTTTATTGCTTTTCATTTAATAGTCTGTGGAGTGACTAGTCGTTCTAAGTACCATCATGGGGACTTGGGAGATAATGATAAAAGCAAAATTCATAATTCCTGTCCTTGAGGAGTTTACAGGCTAATGGAGGAAGCAGGCAGGTGCAGATTGTATAGATGTAGCAGAAGGAAATCTTAAAAGTAGGAAATGAAATAGGTGGACTATGCTGATAGATACAGAATTACTATGGATGGCTGTTCCTGTGCCATGACAAGAGTGGTGGAAATCACCATCTGCCCATTCATTCATTCATTCATTCATACTTATTGAGTGCTTACTATAAGTGGAGTACTGTACTAAGCACTTGGGAGAGTACAGTGCCACAATAAACAGACACATTCCCTGTCTATGATGAGCTTAGTCTAGAGTTTACAGCTTGCATTCTGAAATGTAGGCACCCAGTGCTGGAGCCAAGGATTACAATGAGCTGGGTGTAGGAGCCAGGATATAAGCAGGGGCTTTGAAGACTATGGCTTCCTCAGGATTTCTCATGGTGGTCTTCTGGAATTGTGGGACTGGGTGTAAGGTGAACGGGGTCCATCTGTAAGAGGGTTCTGGTATCTGGGTAAAGGAGGAAGTGTGCGTAATCACCCAGTTTCTTTTTTTTTTCTTTCCCCCTTCCTGGTTTTGCTGCTTGGTTCCTTCCTCCATTATCCTTGGAGAGTTCAAAAATCCATCTGTTGTACTTGTCACCTGGGCCAAGGGGCTCTTCCCCAGCCATGGGAGATCCATGTGCCACCCTGCCTGCCATGGCTGCTGAGGTTAAGTCCTGTCCTGCTTTGCCATCGCTGGCTTCAAATGTTTAGATTAATGGAAGCTTTTGTTAGCATGGAACACATGTTAGAATCAGGTAATTCTCACTGTTGGGAAACTTTCCTGACTTTCAATTTAAAACTTGGCCACCACAGGCAGCGCTTGCTCAATTGGAGAGCTGTATGTTTAGGAGGACAGCGCCACTCCCGTCCTTGACTGGGGAATGAAAGGATCCAGTTGTGACAAGCTGTGTGGCCTACTTGAAAGTGAGGGCACCTGGGTTCTAATCCTGACTCTGCCGCTTACTCTGACCTTGAGCAAAATCACTTTTCTGTGCCTCAGTTTTCTCATGGATAAAATGGGGATAAAATACCTATTTTCTGTCCACCTTAGACTGTGAGCTCCTTGGAACAGGGATTATATCAAACAGTCAATCAGTCATGTTTATTAGGCACTTATTTTGTGCAGAGCACTGTACCAACCATTGGGAGAATACAGTAGACATGTTCCCTGCTCACAAGGAGCTTACAGTCTAGGGTGGGGAGAGAGACATTAATATAAAAAAATGAATTATGGATATGTACAAGAGTGCTGTGGACCTGAGGGTGGGGTGAATAAATGGTGCAAATCCAAGTGCAAGTGTGACTGAAAGGAGCGGGAGAAGAGGAAATGATGGCTTAGAGAAGGCTACTTGGAAGAGATGTGCTTTTAATAAGGCTTTGAAGGTGGGGAGGGTAATCATCTGTTGGATATGAAGAGGGAGGGAGTTCCAGGCCAGAGGCAGGATGTGGGGCGGGGTCATCTGCAGGGTAAATGAGATTGAGGTACAGTGAGTAGGTTGGCATTAGCGGTGTGTTTGGTCTGGGTTGTTGGAAATCAAAGAGGTCAGGTAGGAGGGAGGTGAGCTAATTAAAGTCGGTGGTAAAGAATTTCTATTTGATGTTGAGTGGATGGGCAAGCTCTGGAGGCTATTGAGGACTGGGGAAACTTGGACAGAACAATTTTGTGAAAAATAATCTGGGAAGTGGAGTGAAATGCGAAGAGGCAGGAAAGGCAATAAGGAGGCTGATGGATTAATCAAGATGGGATAGGATAAGTGCTTGGATTAACATGGTAGCAGTTTGGATGGAGAAGAAAGGGTGGATTTTAGTGATGTTGTGAAGGTTGAATTGACAATTATATCGGATTGCGTTGTATCTACCAAGGCCTTAGTTCAACTCTTGGCACACTCTAAGTGCTTAACAAATACTGTGATTATTATTCATTCAGTCTACACTAAGACTAAATAGTCATTCTCACATGCTTCTTCTCACCTCATGACACTTTTTCATTACAGATATTTGCAGACTATCATGTAACCCTACCATTTATAGCTTACCTATGCCATTTGGGCTCAGCTCCTCTTCCTAGTAGTCAGTATTTCCAGTCCTTTTATCATATTCTTGTGGCTCTTTTATAAAATCATTTTGTTTACATCTTTCTGGGATTCACTATCAGCAAAAAGCACGATATATAAATGCCACAATTATCATTTCCAGACTGAGTGCAGCACATAGATAATTTGTGTTTTCTGTGTAGTCTGACTCAGCTTAAAAATTGCCAAAACTGTTTTTATCATACTGCATTAGGAGTTTAGCATCTCCCACTGCTTGCTTTCAATCCTTTCTAGCATTCCAGCTCTCTTTCTGGATATGTTAGTTAGCAGCTTTCCCCAAATGGTGCACTTTGTACTCCTTTGCCTGGCTTGCTTTCTTTCATCCCTAGGCCCTTGGGAGAGTCCTCGACTTTACTGAGAAGCAGCTTGGCCTAGCGGAAAGAGCAAAGGCCTGGGAATCAGGGGACCTGAGTTCTCATCCCAGCTCAGCTACTTGTCTGCTGTGTGATCTCAGGCAAGTTGCTTCACATCTGTGTGCCGCAGTTCTCTCATCCATAAAATGAAGATTACTGTTCTCACTTAAACTGTGAGCCCCATGTGGGACATGGACTGTGTCCAAGCTGATTATCTTGTATCTACCCTGGCACTTAGTACAATGCCTGGCACATAGTAAGTGCTTAAATGCCATATTAAAAAAACCCAATAGATGACAGCATTTATTGATTAAGAATTACCTGAAAAGTTCACTATCAGCTGCTTTCTTGCACTTCTAAATCATTAGGCAAGAAATATTGTCATATTGGCTTGGGAAGACATCCTTCTCTGCCTTAATAGAGTCATATTTATCAGTGTCCCTTTAAAATTAATCTCAGTTGATTTTAATACAAGTAACTATAGCCCTACACAGCCTAATTAGGAAAAAGACTTACTGCAGGTTCAATTATTGAATGTTCTCACAGCTGCTTTCCTGAAGTCTTAGAAAATAACATTCGATCATCTTGCTGTTCATATATGTAGAATCCTGTAATTAGCAAAAACTTTGCAAGTGAAATGATTAAGCACTTGGGTACTCCCCGACAGCATTTATAAACATGTCTTTAACCATTGTTGCTTCTCCCTACCTGTAATTTATTTTAGTGTCTGTCTCCCCCACTAGATTGTAAATTTTTTTGAAAAGAGAGTGGTGCCTACTAATTCTATTATATTCTCCCAAGCATTTAGTACATTACTCTGCGTAAAGTAAGTGCTCAATAATTGATCAATTTAATTGGGCTTTCCCCAGATCCAGGAATAGAATACTGCATTCAGTCTGCTTTGTGCCAAGTAAAAACAAAGTAAATTCTGTATTTACTTTTTCTATGAATGTGTGCTGGCAGATATTTCATTTTAATTTTTATCATCTGATGACAAGCCTATCATTGTTGGTTGTGATCATTTTTTCTTAATTACCATTGAAGAAATGTCAAGAACTAGGCTTTTTCCTTTCAAAATTATTCGGTGCAATTTTTGAGCACATTTTCCTTTGTTTTTTCTGTAGCCCCTATCCCATTGGTGTGTTTTTTAAAAGCCCTGGTGCTTGTTTAATCCCATTTCCCAGCGTGCCATTCAGTTCTTCGCTGCGTTTGCTTTCTGCTAAGCAGCGCATGCTGGTTTGGTTTCCAGCCCTTTTCATTTCCTGAAGGGGAGTTGAGTTGCCTGAAATTTAATTATGGTAAGGCTGGGACTATGATTAGCATTTTTCACTTTCATATTTTTTCTAACCCCCAACGGAACCATCCCTAACTGTTTTCTTAAAGATCGGTGCATTTCAGCCGGAGGGGCTTATGGAAGGTGACCAGGCCTCTTGCTCTGGGGGATTCTGTTCTGCCACCACACAGGTTGTGTGTTAGGGGGAAGGGAGGTGCCCATCAAGGATACCATTTTAGATTAAGGTTGAGACACAGATACCTCTACCCAGAGCAGCCACTGAAGTGAAGTTTCTCTTGGGTGTAAGCACTTCATCTGGCTGTGCCAGAAGCTTCCATGTGTGGCCCAAAAGGGCCCATTTTGCTGTGCCTTGCTGTGTCTGCAGGTTGGGGGCGGGGGCTGGCGGGTAGTTGATGGAAGTTACCTCGACAGGGCAGGAAGGCTATGGCAGAGTGACTGCTGACCCCTGCAGAGGAGAAGAGGGAGGAAAAGACCCCCACCCCCATCTCCACCTTTCCTGTTGCCTTCCTTCCTGTCCTTTATTTTTCTTCCCCCTCCTCTTCTCTCCATATTCTGCATTTCCTCTTTCCCTCTCTCTCTTGCCTTCTCCATTTCCCATCTTCTCATTTTCCTCTTGCACTCCCCACCATTTCCACTCTTCTTTTTTTTCTTTCCTCTCCTCACTCTGCCACTCCTCTTTGGCCCTGCTCCACCAAGATCTCTCTATTTCTGATTCCCTTATGCTTGCGCCACTAGCAGAATTTCACTTCCCTCTGGATATATGCTTTGTGCTTGCTTTTCTAGGGGGAGGATGAGGTTAATCTACTTGCTTACTGGTTTGCCTTAAATAAAATTGGAGTGCTTTAAGGGAGTGGAGATTCACTTTCCGTGTAAGTATTGTTCTCATTTCCAGTTCTGAGTCTGTTAGCCAATCTTGCTTTCTTTTTTTCCTCCTCTCTCGCCATTCTTCTGTTGGAGAAGCAGCATGGCACAGTGGATAGAGCATGGGCCTGGGAGTCAGAAGGCCATGGGTTCTAATACTGGCTCTGCCATTTGTCTGCTGTGTGACCTTGGGCAAATCACTTCACTTCTGTAGGCCTCAGTTACCTCATCTTTAAAATGGGGATTGAAACTGAGCTCCATGTGGAACAGGAACTATGTCAACCCTAATTTGCTTGTGTCCACTCCAGCACTTAGTACAGTGACTAGCACATAGTAAGTGCTTAACAAATACCATTATTATTATTATTTTTCTCCCAAAGTACCCATCTCTAAGCTGGAAGGGAACGAGAAGGGAATCCATTCTGTTGGGAAATACTAGCCAGAAAGGTAATGGAATTCCCTTCTCTTGAGATCTGGACTCATGGTATGATCATTTCTTGGCTTAGAGGCAGAGAGCTGGACAAGTTGACCTTTCAAAGTCCCACCCAGCCCAAGAATTATTTTCTGCTTCTCTTTCTGTGCTCTTTGCAAATCTGTTGCAAAGCCCTGTGTGTCATTTCTCATTTTTTCTCCAGGCAGTATCCTAGCAAGGGTGTTTCAGTTCTGGTCTTGGTTTTCTTCCCAGCTTTCAGGAGTTGTGATTTTAATCCTGAAACCGCCTTTCACAGTGTATTCTGGGATCTTACATTATATTTCAGTTCTTTTCAGATTTAAAATAATAAGTAGTCTTTGCCACACTTTCTTGTTACTTTGAGCGAGACCCTTTTCGGAAAGGTGCTGCCCTTTGGGTTGTTGGGACTTTTTCAAGCACCAAGAAGGCTAGGGCCTGGCAGGGCAAGGGCCACACAGCTAATTTGGGATGATCAGGGCTCCCGAGACTCAGCGTTCCTTGTTCCATTGGATCATAGCGGTCTGGGTTCTCCAGCCTCATTTGCTTTATCAGAGAAAACATCCCAGATCTAGTGCCAACAACCCAGCGCTGTTAGGAGGAGGAAGATCTGGGCTGAAATAGACTTAAGTATTTTGTCAAATTTAGAAAGGGGAAAAAAAAACTGACTTGCCACACAAAGAAGCAGGGGTGGACGTAAGGCGCCATGGCACATAGTGTTTTTGGAATCCCAGTGATTTGCCATCCACCTCCGTGTAATTGTGTCACATAGAATCCACTGGGCCAACATATCATTATGGGGCCTGGTGTAGCTGGAGCTGGAGGCAGGCAGGACGGTGCTTTGTGGTTTCAGCACCACAACTGTCCTGATGGAGACTGGCAGCCTTTTCCAGACAACTAAAACAATTGTTCCTTTTGCTACCGTGACAGAAGACAAAGGGAGGAAAGATAAATATTTCCCTTTTGGGAAGCTGATAGAGGAAAAAAGATTCAAGTTTTCAGGGAGGCTGTGTTGGTTTCCTATGAGGAAACGGTGACTGTCCAGCAGCGGTTCTCCAGAGCAGCCCCGGTAGCCATGACGTCAGCAGCCACTTACAGGGGCCTAATAATTATAATAATTATGTGTTCGTTAAACACTTATTGTGTGCCACACACTGTTCTAAGCTCTGGGGTGAATACAAGCAAGTCACGGTGGACACAATCCCTGTCCCGTGTAGGGCTGACAGTCTCATTCCCCATTTTACAGTTGAGGTAAATGAGGCACAGAGAAGTGAAGTAACTTAACCAAGGTCACATAGCAGACGAGTGGTGGAACTGGGATTAGAACCCCTGACCTTCTGACTCCCAGGCCCATGCTCTATCCACTATGCCATGCTGCTTCCACTTTCCCTCCTCCTTCTCCCTGCTCCTCTTTCTTTGTGACAGTTTCCTCATCTGTTAAATGGGAATTAAATACCTGTTCTTTCTCCTTCTTCGACTGTGAGTCCCATGTGGGAAAGAGACTATGTCCAGTCTGATGATCTTGTATGTACTCCAGTGAATAGTTTTTTAAAAAAATGATATTTAAGTGCTAACTACATGCCAAGCACTGTACTAAGCACTGGGGTAGATACAAGATAATCTGAGTGGACACAGTCCATATCTCACATGAGGCTCACAGTGTTAATCCCCATTTTACAGATGAGGTAACTGAGACACAGAGAACTTAAGTCACTTGCCCTAGGTCACACAGCAGATAACTTGCAGAGCTAGGATTAGGTCCCAGGTCCTTTGGACACCGAGGTCTGTGCTCTATCCACTAGGTCATGCTGTTTCTCATAGTCCAGTGGTTGGCACATAGTGTCTAACAAATACCTCAATTATTATTCACAGTGGGCTGTAGTCTGGAAAACAAGTGGGCCTTATGGAGAAAGGAATAATGATAACATTGGTGGTATTAGTTTAACACTTATTGTGTGCCGAGCACTGTGCTAAGCACTAGTGGAAGATACAAAATAAATCGGACACAGTCCCCGTCCCACCTGGAGCTCACAGTCTAGGGGAAAGGAAAAAGGGGGAAACCTGTGTGGAAAAGAGAGTTGTGTATTTGGACAGTTCAGTTTTTAAAGGGGCAGCCTTCAAAATGGAATGAAGGCCCCAGCAAGGCTTTCTTTGTGAGTCATGGCTGTTTTTATTATATTGGGTGATTTAGATTTTGTCATGGAGGGAAGAAAGTCCTATGCTTTGTAGAATGTGGTAAATTGGATTTTTTTTAATGCCTAGGGTATTTTATCTAAATATTTTCTGTCAGTTTTTGAGACTAGCTCAGTATGTGATGAAATGTGCAATTGAATTTGAACAGAGGTGTCAAAAATGACATCCTACATTTGTTCCATTTCCTAAGAAGCATGGCTTAGTGGAAAGAGCCCAGGCCTAGATTCTAATCGTTGTCCTGTCGCTGCCTGCTCTGTGACCATGGGCAAGTCACTTGACTTTTCTGTGCCTCATTTTCTGTATCTGTCACCTGTCGTCCAGGGACGGGTTCATTCAGTAATCGGCGTGGCAAGAGAGAGAGAGGCTGGGGACGGAAAGCCTGAGTTTTACATAAAATTTATTCCGCAAGGTGAAATGAATTATTTAATTGTTTAGGTGCAATGGATTGAACTTCCCTTTTGGGAGGAATGTAATCAATTAGTAATATTAGAGCTTCCCTAATGGGAGGAACACAATCATATGTTACTTGCGTGTGGGGTGAGGCGGCCAGCTCTCAACCATGTGCACTCCCCACTCGGGATAAATCCAATTACTTTCCCACATGGGAGGAATCCATTACATTAACCGTGCACGTGGTGGGCAGCTAGCTCTCACCATGTGCTCTCCCTACATGGGAGGAATCCACTTATGTTCCCCATCCTCAGTGGGGCACCTGGGTCCCACCTGTGAATGTTCAGTGAGACACTCACCCCTCCCGTGGCTCTTTCCTCAGTGTGTTGGTTTTGGTTGCAGAGCGGGCGTCTGGCCTTCTGGGCAGAGAAAGACACGTGGGCCGCTGCTGCGGCTGTTCCTCCTGCTGCTGTGTGTCTTGGTGTTCTGCCCCCAGAAGGTCAGAAGCGACAGGTATTTATCACCTGTGCTCCTAGGCCATTCCAGCTTCCGGCCTCAGTTTATCCAATCTCTGCCCTCCCCCCTCCTCCATACCTAATTTGATTGGCACGGGGGTGAGGGACACCTTCTGTATTCCCGGCTTGGGCTGTCAATCTAGCCATTTTGGTTGTGGCGGCGGTATCCCACCCTCACTTCCGAGTTCCGCCTGCCAGCTCAGGTGGTCATGAGATAGCATTTGACCTTGAGATGGCCCATACCCCAGGGTCACCTTGGGACAGTATCTAAGGAAAAAAAATTGGGCATTCAATACCTTGCCTCCTTTCCTACTTAGACTGTGAGCACCATGTGGAGCCAGGACTATGTCTTGCCTGATTATCTTTTATCTATCTCTCTACTTAATCCTGTGCTTGGCACATAGTAAACACTAAACAAATACCACCATTGTTATTACAGTGGAATTTCAGGTGTGGAGTTTGATCATCCACCACCTGTTTGTAGTAATTAGACTTGTCCCTGTTTTTTCCAATCTGAAATCTCCACTGACCGGATTTCATCTGTCAGCTAACAGTTGTCGGTTCCGAATGTGACCCAGGACTGTGGGATTGGAGATGTTCTCTTGTACTTGTGCCTTACTGCACTTCCTCAGAAACAAAGGCAGCATTCATGTTAGAGTAAACACATTGACGTGTTATGAAACTGTCAGACTGAACAATTGGTTTGGGCACAGTCATTTAGATATGTGGCTGTCTTTGAGTGGTTTTTATACTGCCTAATGGGACAGGCTTCTAAAAGGGATCTTATTTGGACTTTTGAATGTAAACTTTTCAGTCATAAAAATCACACATGTCTGAGGAGCATTCATCATTTTGGACACTCACCAAGCTTCATTTGGGAGTAACTGGAGCAATGTGCAGCATATGCTTAGATTCATTTGCTCTTAAAATATGCTCATAAAAAACACAATAATTCACTTTTTTTTCTTTTAAGTTGGCACTCTTAGGAAGGATGATTGGGCATCTCCTGTAATAGCTTAGAGAGGTTCAGGCTGTTTCAATTATTTTTTTCATATGAAAATAAGATGTCCTATTCCCTGTTGTGTGGAGTTCTATATTTTTTTAAATCACCACCGACCACTGTCCTCAACATACATTTTCCAAGAAAAATGCTCCTTTTCATGTTTAATTTTTACTACCACAATTACTTAAGGGTTAGGATTGCAAACATCCAGTTTCAAAGTCAGCTTATGGAGCTTTAGATTTTAGATTCCTTGTTCTCTCCCAACCAGAAACAGGTCAGTAAATACCAGTAAATGAAAGAGAAAATGAATGAGCGCATCAACGCCATCCAAATTTTTCTGTTAGGATGCAGACTCTTCTGCAGAATGTTGATTGACAAGTAGAAGACCAAAAAGCTCTCGGGCACTTTGGGGTCCTGGCAGTTATTGTGGGGTCCACTCTGGCATTTAATGCCAAATCACATTGCAAGATTATGTAGTTACGGTCAGGCTCGCGTCATAGACTTAGGCCTGCTAGGGACAGCCCCTCCACTTTCTTGAGCAGTTTCATCATCCATAACCTGCCTTATTTAATTTGAAAAGGCAAAACAGGATTACTAACTGGAGGAATGTAGCCATTATAATCAGCAGTGAAGCAATACCTGTTGCAACACAGCTTGCCTGAATGGACATTTGTGAAGAACGCACAGCAGTAGGCAAGCCCATTGATGGATGAATGGCAAACTGAGGTGAGCCGGAATGGAAAGTTCTAAGTAGACTGGGCAGAGGACATGCTTTCATGGCATAAAGAGATGTTCCAACATTTTTTAATTGTCTTCAGCTCATGCCTACTTGATGCTTTCACACATCATGTTGGGTTTTGCCCAATTAAGCTCCTCCCCACATTGGGCCTTGGGGATATTCAGTTTTGCAGGGTGGCCCCCACGTGTCACATACCATTCTCTAGACTGTAAACTCGTGGGTAGGAAATATATCTATTTTATTGTTGTATTTTACTCTCCCAAGTGTTTAGTACAGTGCTCTGCACACTGTAAGTACTCAGTAAATACAACTGAATGAATGAATGAATGAATCAATTATGGCTATGCTGTGCGGGCTGCGCTCTTCCTCCCTCTTCACTGTGAACCTGTAGCCAAAGCCTCTTCACTGCCACCCCCAACCCTCTTCTCCCCTTCCTTGTGTCTCTCTGGAACTTCAGGCATGAGCCCAGATGGGGGTGACCCTCAGGGCTGGGCAGCAGGACACTTCCAGCTTGCCTGCCAGATCTACATGCTGCTTTCCCTGGCTTATACAGATATTCTCCATCTCCCCCAACTCCCCCCGACTGCAGGTGGAGAGGAACGCTTCTGCTGTTTGGTTAGAGGCTCCTGAGGGGAGCAGGAACTGCTCAGAGGGGGAAGGGGAAGGCTTGGGTTTCGACTTGATTCTCACCAGCGGGAATCCGGACCCAGCTCTGAACATCTCTCGCTGGCAAACTCTCACTGCAGCAGAGACACTGACCCAACCCTGGCTATGAGGACCGGGCAGAAGGAAAGGCACGGCCCGGGAGCGCCTCGCTGGCAAAAGCCAAGACTGTTGTTCCTACCCCTTCTCATTCCTCACACATCCGGGACCTCCCTGCTGTCCCCGGGACCTGGGGTGGAGAAGGAAGGCAGAGTGGCATATCTTAGCTATACCTGATCTAATGGCTTTGGAGGGCAGTCAGGCTCTCTTTGCAGGCCACCTGCCCCTGGCCTCCCAATGGGGCAGGTCCCTTAGAGGACACATCCCCTCAGAGCCCACTGCATCACCTGCTCGGGCTTAGACAGACCACAGGCTGCTGGCTGTGGACTGCCAGATCCCAAGGACTGTATGTGATTGGTGGGTGTCCAGGGGCTGGGGAGAGAGCCAGGCGAGCACCCGGGTATCGAAGCTGAGCCTTGAGTGTGCCCCTCGTATGGCCTCCCTTCCCCACCTTTCCATCTGCTCCCCCGCCCTTCCCTCTGCTCCCCTCCTCCAGCTTCATCAGTGGTTCTGAAATTGAAGATGGCTCCCGTGCATGTGTCCCATCAGCAGGAGGAATGGGTCAGTCAGCAGAGGCTGCAGATCAACTCCATCGCCATCCCCCCCTCCTCTGATGTTGTGTATGTGCAGAGGTCATCTTGATGAGTTTGAGTTCAGGCGCCATTTTAGTATTGTCCCAAGCACCAGCCACGTTGGTAGGTTCAGGAGGCTCGCAGCTGCCATCTGAGGTGGCACACATTTTGTCAGTGGCTCGGGGCTCTTTGGGTCCGTCCTTGTTGCACCATCTTACTCCTGGGTCTGCAGCTTTAGCCCCTGAAGCCTTCGAGTTAATCTGGCCCAGTTTATAGGGTTCCATCTGCAAAGCATAGTCCAGAATTTAGCATTTGTGGTGGTGTGGGCTTCTGGATACCCTTTGGGCGTTTTTCATTCACCTCCTTGCAATGCAGTAGGGCTCTGAATGCAAAGAACTAACCAGCGTTCTTTGTCAGCCGTGAAAATTTGGTGAAAATTCATTGCAAGCATCTGTCTGCCTCTTTAAAATGACAGTGCAATCAAGAAGGCAGTGGTATAAATGTAGCTTAACACTTATGGAGGACTGTTTTGTCTTTCAGCCATTTTTCCAACTAGTAAAATTACGGAAACTTGGACTTAGCGATAATGAAATTCAGCGACTTCCTCCTGAAATAGCAAACTTCATGCAGTTGGTGGAGCTCGACATATCCAGAAATGGTGAGCCCTGAATTAGATTCATTTTGATGTCTAAATGCTTGCTCTGTTGCGTGCCATTAAATGTTATTTTAATGAACATTATTCGAAAACACTTTGTGTTCAAACAGCATGTCTTAAACCTGTCTTACTAAAGTGTACCGTGCTTTAACGAATAGATTTCCTGGCTGTTAGAATTCTAAAGAGGATACTCTTTTCTATTGGGTGGAATAAAAAGAAAAAAGGTAACTTCCCTTTCTTCCTGAACACAAAAATCAGCTCTGTAGGAAAGTGCAGATATGACCAGTGAGCCCTCCTTCATAGAGGCACATGATAAATAGTAGTAAGTGAACAAATCAGCATCACCTCCACCTCAACCAGGCAACCATTGCTTTTATCTGTTTCCTCCCTCCAACTCCCACCTCCATTTAATTTGTCATTCTCAAATAGATTTGTCATCCTCAACCCCAAATTAAATCATGTCAATGAAAGTGATCGCACGAAGTAGCCAGCACATATTCTTCCACACATTTAATGCCAACTCCGCTATTTGGCCGAGATCAAAGGAATAAAGATGATCATCTTAGAGTTTTCACCTGCCTTTCTCAGAGTCATAGTGATACTCATAGGATGGTGGGCATCTCTTGTCCAAAGAAATAGTTCGTGTTGTGTTGCCCCTTCTTAAAACATTTCAGCTCTACCTTCCATTCATGGCTCATTCATTCATTCAGCTGTATTTATTGAGCACTTACTATGTGCAGAGCACTGTACTAAGCGCTTGGAAAGTACAATTCAGAAGTACAATTCAGCAGCAGAGACTATCCCTGCCCAACAATGGGCTCACAGTCTAGAAGGGGGGAGACCAACATCAAAACAAGTAAATAGGCATCAATATCATCAATGTAAATAAATAGAATTATAACTGTATACACAACATTAATAAAATAAATAAAATAATATTTTAAGTGCTGTAGAGCAGAGGAAGTGAGTCGGGGTGATGGGGAGGGGAGGAGGAACAGAGGAAAAGGGAGGTTTAGGCTCCAAGCTCCCTAGTGTGGAGGGAGAGTGATGGAGGAAGGTGGCTGATATAGGGTTTGCTAGGGTTGGGGAAGAGGAGATCACATTATTCCTCCAGCAGGAGCTGGTGCTTGTTTAACTGTTGATCTTTTATCTTTAATTGTTGATTTAACTTTCTCCTCTGTCCCCTAAAGCACCTTGTGGGTTTAGCACTGTCTGCTTGTAATTCACATTTCCAGACAATCTGTTTGTAATTCACGTTTCTAATGTGTATTCTCAGGAGCCTAGTACCACATGGTACGTGTTTATGCGCTCAATAAATTGTTTTGATGGTGAAAACACTTTCCTGTGGCCGGGGATAATTGGCCTGGATTCCGGCCCAAGAAGAGCTCTGCTCTGTCTGTGGGAAACCGCACAGGTCTTTTCTAAGGAAGCTGCTTACAGGAACTCACATACTCATGAATGCCAGGAAACCTGAGAGGCAGCACTGCTTGTTGAATAGAGCACAGGACTGACTGGGAGTCAGGAGACCTGAGTTAGTCTCAGCTCTGCCGCTGACCTATTGTGTGACCTGGAGCAAGTCACTTAATCTCTCTGGGCCTCACTTTCCTCATCTCTAAAATATGGATAAGGTAGACTGTGGGACAGAGATTGCATCATTACAGTCTATCTTACCCGTGTTTAGCACATACTAGGTGCTTAATAAATGCCATAAAAATAATTATAATAATTATTCACAGTACATTCAACCCCCAAAGTACTTCCTAAACCTGGTAATCCTGAAGTGGAGTGGCCTTATTTTTCTCACAGACTCAAAGAATTCTGGTTTTTTGTTTCCAATAATAATGATAATTATTGTATTTAAGCGCTTACTATGTGTCAGGCACTGTTACTAAGCACTGGGGTGGATATAAGCAAATTGCATTCAACAGAGCCCCTGTCCTGCATGAGACTCACAGTTTTAATCCCCATTTTTCAGCTGATATATCTGAGGCACAGGGAAGTGACTTGCCCAAGGCCACACAGCAGGAGTTGATCAGATAACTGATCTTGCTGGCAGATGCTTAGTTGAAAGAGGCATTGACGGTTCACTCTGGAAAATCTCCTAATTACATGGTGCTTTAAGGGTGTCCTGGTACCCAAACCATGGTGACAGGAGAATCCAGGTAGACCTGGCTTCTGGTTTGAGCAGGGTAGTTCAGTTCTTCCTCTTTCCGCTCCCTAACCCATTTCCCCCAACTCTGCCCCACTTCCCTAATATCCCAGTAGACTCCAGTGTCTGTGTTTTGTTTGAAAAGTTGGGAAGAGGGAGGGTGGACTGATAATTTATCCAATATTTTGCCCCTATTGGAGCCTGGAGCCCATAGAGAAACAGTGAGGTCTAAAAGAAGCAGCTTAGCCTAGAGGATAGACCATGGGTCTGGGAGTCAGAAGAACCTAAATTCTAATCCCAGCTGTGCCATTTGTCTATAGTGTGACCTTGGGCAAGCTACTTAACTCTCTGAGCATCAGTTATTTCATCTGTAAAATTGAGATTAACACTGAGCCCCATGTGAGACAGGGACTGTATCCAGTCTGATTCGCTTTCCTCTACCCCAGTGCTTAGTACAGTGCCTGGCACATAGTAAGTGCTTAACTTTTTTCTTTTTTAATTATGGTATTTAACTCTTCTGTCACCTCATCTATAAAATGGGTGTTAAGACTGTAAGCTGTATGTGGGACAGGGACTGTGTCCAACCTGATTAATTTGTGTCTCCCCCAGGGCTTAGTTCAGTGCCTGCCACTTAGTAAGCGCTTAACAAATACCATGAAAAACAAACAAAAAGAAACATGGAGGGAAGCTGGATCCTGTATTCCCCTTTAGCCTACTAGGAGTTTATGCTGACACAGTAGTTTATGCTGCTGCCTGAGGTATCTGAGTGATGCTTGGGCTTGAGAACCAAAGTCTTCTCAGTGGGAATACATTCAACAGGGACTAATAGCAGTCGTTACTGAGCCGGGCATTCCAGTATTGATTGTGAAAAGTCAAATTCCCATTCCTGGTGAATCAGAAAGCCACTTTGGGGCTCAACCAGCCCTGCAGGTAGAATCCAACCATTCTCTCTCACAAGTCACGGGATGAAATCAAGGAGATAGAAATCCTTCTTTATTTCTAGCCCAGAGTGGATTGTGCTGTAGACCCGGGTTCTTGGAATTGCTGAAACAACCTAAATGTATGAAGAAAGAGCCACTAACATTCACAGGCAGGTGGGTGTGGCCATATAATTTATATGAGTATTTTGGGGGGGAAAAGGAATAAGAAACTCAACAAATGCCACAAACAAAACCCACACGCACACACAAAAAATCCAGCTTTCTATGCCATGACGAAGTGGCAGTCATTTGATTTAAAAGGAATTAGTACTTTGGCTCAATGATAAGCTTTCTATCTCAGATGAATAACCAAACAGGAATTGATGAAGTTAAGCCAGTGTTTAATTTTGAAATTGTGTGGAGCTTGATGTGGGAGCTGACATTAGAGGTCTGTTAGATGCTGAAACAGAGCTTGGGGGTGGAGTAATGTGTTACCTTCTGATGGGTGTGATGATTTAAAAACAACAACAACAAAAATCCTTGACATATTTTCCAAATCAATTTTCTTCCTCCTCCTCCTCCACCTCATCATCATCAACAGCCGCAATTGAGCACGTATAAACAATAGTCTTTGAGTGTTTACTTTGTGCAGAGTATTGTGCTAAGCAGTTAGGGAAGTACAATAAAGTTGTTAGACAAGATCCCTTCACAGCACTCTTCTAAAGCTTGGGAGGATACAACAATCACATGACATTTATGGAGTACATACTGTGTGAAGGGCACTGTACTGGGTGCTTACCACAGCAGAAGTAAGGCATTGTTTCTGCCCTTGAGGTGAAAGATATTACGGTCTACTTGGGAATGACAGTCAGATATAAATTGCTAAGTGTACAGTAGGTAATAAAGGCACCTTTCCTTGTCATATCCCATTAGCCACCCGTGGTACTTGCTTGGACTATTGCATCAGTCTCCTTACTGATCCTTTGCAGTCTCTCCTATGATGAGTTGCTCTGATGATCTTCGTAAAACCCCATTCAGAACACCTTTCCCTTCTTTGAAACCACCAATGGCCTGCTGTTTCATTTGCTCCCCAGTTTGCACTCTTCCCCTTCCCTTCCTAGCTAACCACCTAACTCATTATCATCATCATCGACTGTATTTATTGAGCCACTGCTGTGGGTGCTGCACTGTACCATTTGTTTTCCTACAAAGCAGTAGTTGGGCTCTTGAATTTAGTACCTCACTCTGGAAAAAATTGCATTAAGGTACGCAAACCTTGACAGATGTCACGTGTTTGCACACAGCCGTTTCTTCTTACACGGCATCTACTTGAGTTGATTTGTAGATCTCTCTCTCTCTCTCTCTCTCTCTCTCTCTCTCTCTCTCTCTCTCTCTCTCTCTCTCCCTCCCTCCCTCCCTCTCCCTCCCTCCCTCCCTCCCTCCAGACAGATGTAGATTAGGAAAAGAACGTTCTCTAATTCATCAATAACATTCTACCCAAACTGCATAGCGAAAATATGTGCCAGAGCAGAACTGGCTCTGCTAGGCCTGTTGGAACATGGACTAGGTTAAAGGTTTGTCATCAGTTATTCCTCGCTTGACTATCCTACCCCTCATTTTGGGAGGAGGGATGAACGTAAACTGGGGAGAGTCGGAAAGAATGAAAGCTGAAGAGGCTGCTGATGGGGTGCGGGAATGAGTGAGTGGTTTATATGAGGAGCAGTGGGGACATTTTGGGAGATTTTTCAAGAAGGGAGGGATGTGTTCTGAGGAGTGTTTTACATCTGCAAAAGTTGGGTGCAGCAGAGGCTCAATCAGAAAAGCAAATTGTGACTGGAATGGCACAAGACTCCTTTTATTCATCTAGGAGTGAGTACTTTTAAGGTGAAGGAAGTTAATAGAAGGATGCTAAAGGTTGCTAAGCATTATTTTCTCCAGTCTGGATCCGTGAGATGAAACAATCCCATGTCAGAAAGTGGTTGCACCATTATGGTGTGATGAAACCCTATAGGAGGAAGTGGGGAGGGAAAAGTGGTCCCTCTGTAAAAGAGCCCATTCTTTCCACATTATCCATCAGTGGTAGTTATTGAGCACTTTCTGTGTGCACAACACCATTCCAAGTGCTTGGGAAATTACAATACAGGAGAATAAGCAGACACATTCCCTGTCCATAATGATCTTACAGTCTGGAGAGACAGGCATATAGGGAGCCACTTGGACTGGCCATGAACCAGAAGGCCTAAGGGACATTGAAAATTCAGGGAGCTGAACAGCAACAGGAAGAGGAATGAAGCTAATCAATTAATCAGTAGAATTTAATGCAAGGAGCCCTGTACTAAGCACTTGGGAGAACACACCAGAGATAGTACCATGGACCCCGCCCTCTAGGAGATTACAGATGTAGTGAAAGAAGCAGGTGAGGCAGCCATGGTCACTGCCCCTCTGTCATTACTGACCTCACTTGGTTCCATAGACAAGCTCTCAAAGGCTTATGCCAGGAAACTCTAGTGGGACTCGGACTTTTATTTGGCTTTGGGCTTAGCATGCCTGGGGGTGGAGGTCAGGGGTTGGGAGGGGTAGGGAGGGAGAAAGAGAGAGAGAGAGAGAGAAACTGAGACTCACTCACCAGTGTGCCTCTGTCCTTTACAAGCATTAGGTTGAAAACTTGGTTCTATTTCTCAGGAAGCCCCTCCTACTCATGGTCTAGTGGAAAGAGCACACATGGGAAGTCAGGAAACCTGGACTGTAATCCCAGCTCTGCTCCTTGCCCTCTGTGTGATCTAGGGCAAATCATTTAGCTTTTTTAAAAAATGGTATTTAAGGGCTTAATATGTGCCAGCCACTGTACTAAGTTTCAGGATAAATAGAGCTAATCAGATTGGACACAGTCCATGTCCCTCTGGGCTTCAAAGTCTTATTCCCCATTTTACAGATGAGGCAACTGAGGCAGGCACAGAGAAGGTAAGTGACTTGCCCAAGGTCACACAACAGAGGTGGCAGAGCTGGGATTAGAGCCCAGATCCTTCTGACTCCCAGGCTCGTGCTCTATCTGCTAAACCCCTGCTTCTCTAACCTTCAATTTCCTCATCTGGAAAATAGGGATTAAATGCCTGTTGCCCCTCCCCTTTACATTGTGAGACCAATGTGGCATGGAGATTGCATTTGATCTGATTGTATCTTCCTAAGTGTTCAGCATAGTGCTGTGTACATAGTAAGTCCTTAACAATACCAAATTATTAGTGCTCATGAAGAATTATAGAAAATCTAATCACTTTAAATTCTGAGATTATCTCTGACTCAGAGGAAGGGAGAAGAGTTTTACAAGTTGGTCCAATTATAGGGGCGTATTTGTACCATGTAAAGTATTTAATGGTCCCGATAATTTTTATTTTTTCCTAGCTTTTCTTCTTTTCCCCTATGACAGCTTGTTGTTCCCCAGCTAGAAGGTTTCCTGGAATCACCACAGTGTTCGCTGTTTGGACGTCAGTATAGGATTGCTCACCACCTCCATTACTCTATTGTGTGTCCGTCTGAGGCCGACTGCTTTCTGGGAATCGGAAAAATCTGGACCCCTTTACACAACTCGCAGCCGTGTTATTCTTACCGTACAGTTTTGGTTGGCAACACTTGAAGATTACAGTACAAAAGGCTTTTCTTAATTCTTCTTGGTTAATCATTCTTGCTTTCAAGTTAGCAAACCCTTTGTCAGTTCTGTGTCCTTGGTCTCGCCCTCTGACCAATCAGAACTTTTGTCCCTGTAGTTTGGACCTTCCTGAGGAGCTCCTTCTCGTGCTGTCCTGCAGGAACTGGCCAGCTAGCCAAAGGAGGGGATGTCACAGGAGCAGAATTTCTTGCTCCCTGCCCTTTTTTGTTTTGTTTTGTTTTGTTTATCGTTTTTTTAAAGCAGAGGAAAAAGGTCCGTGTGGGCTGGTGGTTGTTGTCAATTGGTTGGGCAATCTCTGTGGTTATCAGAGGTTTGTCACTGGCTGCCCAAAAGCTATGCGGGACGAGCGGCATTGCTTCACTCAGTTTTGGAAATAATCTGTTCTGTCATATGAATGCAGCTGGAGCCAAGTGATAATGAGCCTCCGGGCAGCCGAGGGCATCCTTCTCATGGATCTAATTAAAAGTGTTGTGACCTGCATTTCTCCAGCTGGCTGGTGATGTCAACGTGGCCCCAAACAGGAAGTGGCTTTCACCAGACCAGAGGGGAAGAATCCTGCAGGGATTGTGAAGGGTTTGACATCAGAGTAAAATTGGCAGGGGCTGTTAATATTGATTAATATTCATCAGTAATGATTATTGATCACATTAAAAACAGTACCTAGGAGGGGGAACCAGATCTCAAACCTAGGAACCTCTCCATTTTAGGGGAGGTGACAGCCTCTACTATGGTAGAGCTGCCATTACCATATTTTTCCTCTAGCTTTCACCATCAGAAAAATCTATAAACATCAGTAGAAAGAGAAAGCAACACTTGTATATGTCCTAGTTTTGGTAGTTATTAAGCATTTGCACCTGTACCAAATCAGTGTTCTAAAGTCCTGGGATCCATCAGGATCCATCCTACTTCTCCATTAAGAAGTAGGGAGAGCAGGTACCTTAAGCTCTCTGTGCCTCAATTTTCTCATCTGCAAAATAGGGATAAGTGCTTGCCCAGTGTCACACAGCAGGCCAGAGGTAGAGCTGGCAGAACTAGGATGAGAACTTTTCCACCAAGCCATAGTGCACAATTGAGTAATCAGTCAATCAATCAATTGTATTTATTGAGCGCTTACTGTGTGCAGAGCACTGTACTAAGCGCTTAGGAAGTGCAAGTTACTACTTGGGTATCTTGCTGCCCTCTGTTCTCCTCACCCATTCGCCTGGTGGACCTGTGCTGTCAATCAATGGTATTTATTGATATTGTTTCCATTATATTTTGTATTTTTATTGATATTTATTGATTTACCATTGGCTTTAAAGCACTTAATTAGCTTGCCACTCCTACCTTCCCTCACTGATCTACAACAACCCAGCCCTCACACTTGGCTCCTCTAGCACAGTCTGTGCCCCAGTTTCATCAATTGCACCACCGACCCCTTTCCCACATCTTCCCTCTGGCCTGGAACTCTTTCCCTGTTCACATATGCCAGACCACCATTCTCCCCACCTTTAAAACCCAAGGTCACACATCCTCCAAGGGGCCTCCCCTGATTAAACCGTCTTTTCCCCAACTCCCTTGTCCATATACTTGAATCTGTGCCCTTTGAGTATTTGGTAATCACCTCATCCTCAGCCCCACAGCACTTATGTATATCTATAAATTATTTATTTATGTTAATATCTGTCTAACCCTTTAAAATTCGTTATAATAATAATATTCTTAATATTTTTAAGCACTTAAAAGTGCTAGGCCTTGTACTAAGCACTGGGGTGGATATATGCCAATCAGGTTGGACACAGTCGCTGTCCCATATGGGGTTCACAATCTTAATCCCCATTTTACAGCTGAGGTAGTTGAGGCACAGAGAAGTTAAGTGACTTCCCCTAGGTCACCCAAAAGACAAGCTGCAGAGTCAGGATTAGAACCCAGGTCCTTTTGGCTCCCTGACATGTGCTCTATCCATTAGGCTATGCTGCTTTTGGGCTCATTGTTGTACTCTCACAAGCACTTCTCTCTGTAAAGTAAGCACTCAGTAATACCATTAAGTGATTGGTTGATTGAGTCTACTGTTTACAGAGCACTGTGGTAAGCACTGGGGAGAGTAAATCAGAGTGAAAGACAAGATCACTACCCTCCAGGAGCTTTTGGTTGTCTAAAGTACTAAGCATAGTATCTGTATAAGGGCACGCACACATTCTCAGGGCATTCAGGATTTTGTTTCTGTCCTTGCTCTACACTTGGTGGAGGAATCTAGTTGGCAACTACCTGCCATCCCTGGTAGGTAGCCTGGGCTACAGCCTGTCTGTGCCTTGGGCCATGTGCCCTGATTGCGAGAAGCCTGACTTCAGTGGAAGCCTTCCTCTTCTGGGTCAAAAATAGTCACTGGAAAATATGAACTTTAGCTGTTTCAGTGTTTTGGTATGGACTCATGGAAATAGAGCAGGACTGGGAGTCAGACTTAGGTTCTAATCCCAGCTCCGCCACTTACCTGCTGTGTGACCTTGGGCAAGTTGCTGAAGTTCTCTGTACCTCAGTTTCCTCACCTGTTACAGGGGATTAAAATAGCTGCTCTCCTTCCTCTTTAGACTTTGAGCCCCATATGGCTAAGAGACTGTGTCCAAACTGATTATATTGCATTTACCCCAACACTTGGCACGTAGTAGCACTTAACAAACACCATTGGTATGATTATTATTGTTGTTGAGATAAAATCTTCATTCCCCTTAACTGTGACATTCAGAAAATATCTTGTCCTTAAAAATGGATAAAAACTATAAAAATTCTGGTCTGTGGTCTTTAATAAAGAAGCTACATAATCTTCCATATTAGTATTAGTGAATTATATTTTCATTATAGACAGAAAATGATCAATAGAAGGGATTGGAGTGCTGTTTGACCCAGAGACATAATTTTTTAAATGTAGAGATGCAAAGGTGTAATATCAACATAATGGAATGCTTGCCTAGTAAAATCATGTCAAGTAGTAACAATATATTCCCATTTTTAAATCTAATATGGTGGTGTATTTCAGTTAAAGTAGTTGAGCAGGAGCTGAAGTTTAGTCATGGCTCATGGCAAGTAGAAAGTCATTCGTCATTAGCTTTAGGCATACAACTTTATCTTGGCATTATCCTCAACTCATCTCTCTCAACTCACATATTCAGTCTGTCCCCATATCCTGTCAATGTTACCTTCACAGCGTCATTAAAATCCTCCCTTCCCTCTCCGTCCAAACTGCTTTTCTGTTGGATGGAACTTTCATCCTGGCCGGTCTAGTACATCAGCCTCCTTACTGACCTCCCTGCCTCCTGAATCTCCCCACTCCAGTCCATACTTCCCTCTGCTGCCTGGATCATTTTTCCCAAAAAGAGTTAAGTCCGTGTTTCTCCACTCTTCAAGAACCTTCAGTGGCTGCCTGTGGCTGCCCATCCATCTCCACATCAAACGGAAACTCCTTATCATTGGCTTCAAAGCTTGCTCCCACATCTTACCTGACTGATTTCCTAACAACCCAGCACACTCACTTTGCTGCTCTAATGCCAACCTACTCACTCTACCTCATTTCCAACCCCTTGCCCATGACCTACCTCTGGCCTGAAACTCCCTCCATCTTCATATCCCACAGCTCATCACTCTCCCCACCTTCAGAGCTTCATTAAAATCCCATGTCATCATCATCATCATCATCATCAATCGTATTTATTGAGCACTTACTATGTGCAGAGCACTGTACTAAGCTCTTGGGAAGTACAAATTGGCAACATATAGAGACAGTCCCTACCCAACAGTGGGCTCACAGTCTAAAAGGGGGAGACAGAGAACAAAACCAAACATACTAACAAAATAAAATAAATAGGATAGATATGTACAAGTAACATAAATAAATAAATAAATAAATAGAGTAATAAATATGTACAAATATATATACATATATACAGGTGCTGTGGGGAAGGGAAGGAGGTAAGATGGGGGGGATGGAGAGGGGGACGAGGGGGAGAGGAAGGAAGGGGCTCAGTTTGGGAAGGCCTCCTGGAGGAGGTGAGCTCTCAGCAGGGCCTCGAAGGGAGGAAGAGAGCTAGCTTGGCGGATGGGCAGATGGAGGGCATTCCAGGCCCGGGGGATGACATGGGCCAGGGGTCGATGGCGGGACAGGCGAGAACGAGGTACGGTGAGGAGATTAGCGGCGGAGGAGCGGAGGGTGCGGGGTGGGCTGTAGAAGGAGAGAAGGGAGGTGAGGTAGGAGGGGGCGAGGTGATGGAGAGCCTTGAAGCCCAGGGTGAGGAGTTTCTGCCATGTCCTTTAAGAGGCCTTCTCTGACTAAGCCCTCATGTCTCCTACTCCCCTTCCCTTCTATGTCACCCTTGCACTTGGAATTGCAACCTTTAAACATTTGTTATCTACCCCACAACACTTATGTACATATCTATAATTTATTTTAATGTCTCTCTCCCCCTTTAGGCTATAAGCTTGTTTTGCAGGGAACATATGCACCAACACTGTTATCTCCCAAGCACTTAGTACAGTGCTGTGCACACAGTAAGCACTCATTAAATACAATTGATTGATTGTGTTTATCTCCGATATTTTGAGCAGTACAATTTCCTAGGCATTTTACCTTGAATAAGAATTGTAGTAATACCTGATGAGTTGGAGGTTAGTTTCTCAAGTCACTGGGCAGGTCTATTAACCAAGAGGTAATTGGCATTCAAAACCGCAATGTTAATGACTACTGGCTCATTAGGGACAAAATGGCAGAGGAAAGGGAAACTGGACTGTAACGTGAAAAATCTGTCTGTTCACTCAAAGGTGAGATTTATTGAGGAGAGGTAGCTGATGGTAATTTTCTAGAAGGATGGAGGCAAAGGAGAAGATGGAAAAGAGGTTGGAGCAAAGAGGTGGAGTAAGCAAGCAGTGATCTTAATTGAGTGCATAGTGTGTGCAGAACGTTATATGAAGATCTTGGGAGAGTACAGTGTAATGGGGCAAGAGGGTTCTTGTGCTGGACTACTTGATTGAACTGTCCTTTTGAGGAATTAAACTATGGAGGGGCACCCATGTCTGTTTTGAGATGTCTAAAAATTAAGGCCAGTCAAAGTAAAGGAAAGAGTGGAAACAAATAATCCCCAAAAGTTTAGCATTCCTTTCATGCCATTGCTTTGGAGAAGGAACTACTGTCAAGCTCCTCTTCTTGACTGAAAACTCCATGTAGGCAGGGATCATTTCTACCAACTCTATCGTATTATATTTTCCCAAGCACTTACTATAGATATATCTGCACAGTAAGCACTCAGTAAATACTATTTATTGAAGGATGGACAGAGATAGAAGAATTGGAGAGCAGAGAGGAGGTCAAGGAATAAGGTAGTGGGGGATGGGTGGGGTTGAAGGTTAAAAGTGGGTTTTTTTTCTTCTTTTCTTTTTGATATTTAAGCACTTACTATGTGCCAGGTATTATATAAAAGTGCTGGAGTAGAAACAAGCTAGTCAGGTTGGATAATAATAATAATAATAATAATAATAATGATGGCATTTATTAAGTGCTTACTATGTGCAAAACACTGTTCTAAGCACTGGGGAGGTTACAAGGTGATCAGGTTGTCCCACGGGGGGACTCACAGTCTTAATCCCCATTTTACAGATGAGGGAACTGAGGCACAGGGAAGTTAAGTGACTTGCCCAAAGTCACACAGCCGACAGTTGGCGGAGCCGGGATTTGAACCCATGGCCTCTGACTCCACAGCCCGTGCTCTTTCCATTGAGCCATGCTGCTTCTCAGTCCAGGTCCCACATGGGCTCACAGTCTTAATCCTCTTTTGACAGATGAGATAACTAAGGTACAGAGAATTTAAGTGACTTGCTCAGGGTCACGCAGCAGAAAAGTGACAAAATCTGGATTAGAACTCAGGTCCTCCTCACTCCCAGGCCCATACTCTACCCACGCTATATACTGGGGAATATGAGAAAACTGCATCCTCTTTTCATGTTCATGTTGCCTACATCTAAAGAGGTTAAGAACTAGAACAATAATTCAAGGACACCAAATTACCCAAGTTCTCTAAATGCAAATGAAATTGGAACAATAAAGAATATAAGGAAAATAAAATCATGGATCAAGTTGTGGATAACTGGACAAGAGTTGGACAAAGGAAAACTCTTCTTAGTCCCAAACAAATTTCCTGGAGTTTATAAAAGTTCAGTCCCAGGTTCTTTTCTTTGACCAGGAACATGGAGTGAGACTATCAACACATTTTTTTTGATAGAAATGGAAAAATTGCAAAAGGTTTCATGAAAATTCCACTACAGCCATTGAATAAATCAACTAGCTTTTATGACCTAGGAGTGAGAGTAAAATTGCCTGTGAAATGTCCTTTAAAATTTTCCATACTTTTGTTGCAAGAGTATTTGACGAGGAAAAGGAGAGATTGCTGCATATCTTGACTCCCGCTTCTTTACTGGGTCTTTAAGGCCCAGGTACTGAAGTGATTGAAGAATATTTGAAGTGGGAGAGATTTGCTTCATGCCATATCTCACATTTAATTATCTTCTGGATTTTTAAAGCCTTTATTCTATAGGAAATGGAATATTTGAGGTGGAAGGAGGGATTTGTTTCATACACTATGTCCTGCTTCTCTCGTGGCTATTTTAGGCTCACCTCTGCTTGAGAGCAGGAAACCAGTGTGGTCTAGTAGTAGAAGTGTGGCCTTGGAAGTCAGGGGATTTGGATTCTAATCCTGGCTCCTCCACTTTCACAGTGTGACTTTGGGCAAGTCCTTTAACTTCTCTGTGCCTCATTTTCCTCAACTGTACAATGGGGATTCAGTACCTGTTCTCTGTTGTACTTAGACTGTGAGCCTCATGTGGGAGAATGATTGTATCTGACCTGATTATCTTGTCTCTACCTCAGAGCTTAGAACAATGCTGGGTATATAGTGTTTAACAAAGACTACAATTACTGTTCATTCATTCATTCATTCAATTGTGTTTATTGAGCGCTTACTGTGTGCAGAGCACTGTACTAAGCGCTTGGGAAGTACAAGTTGGCAACATATAGAGACGGCCTCTACCCAACATGGGGCTTACAGTTTAGAAGGGGGAGACAGGGAACAAAATAAAACTGCTTCTACCATCTTGGTTGTCCAGGTCATTGGTGGCCCAAGGCTAAGGGTGGCCCAGTCGGGACGCACACCATGGCCCCTAGTCAGGGCACCTCTTCCACCTTTCTTTTGCCTTTCAGCCCTGGGAGTCTGTGGGCCCAGCTTGCGGGGCAGCTAAGGCAGCCTGAAACCCAGATCCAATGACTCTGTCTTTGTGGTCTAGGGCTCAGCCAGGTGTGACTCCAGGGCTCAGCCAGGCCTAGTGTAGGGCTGAGTCAGATCTACCTTTTAATAGGTAGTAGTAATGGTGTTTATTGAACATTCACTTTAGGCTGCAGAATTCTTGTGGACAGTGATTGCTTCTACCAACTTTATTTTATTCCACTTTCCCAAGCACTTAGTACAGTGCTTTGCACATGGTAAGTGATCAGTAATTTAATCCACTGATTTAATCCACTAGGTGCTACGCATTGTACTAAGTGCTTGTATTACAACAGAATGAAGAGATTTGTTCCCTCCCTACAAGGAGTTTACACTCTAATGGGAAAGACAGACAAATATTTAGAAATGGAATATGGGTAAATAATTGACTTATACGGTTTGATTATATGTGAGTATTTTACTTGTACATATTTATTCTATTTATTTTATTTTGTTAATATGTTTTGTTTTGTTCTCTGTCTCCCCTTTCTAGACTGTGAGCCCATTGTTGGGTAGGGACCGTCTCTATATGTTGCCAACTTGTACTTCCCAAGCGGTTAGTACAGTGCTCTGCACACAGTAAGTGCTCAATAAATACGATCGAATGAATGAATGAAATAAGTATGTAAGTGCTAATGGAAGCTAGTGGGTTGATTATAGTAATAATATAATAATTGTGGTATTTGTTAAGCGCTTACTATGTGCCAGGTATTGTTCTAAACACTGGTAAATTGAGTCAAACACATTCCTTATCCCATATCGGGCTCACAGTCTTAATCCCCATTTTACAGATGAGGTAATTGAGGCACAGAGAAATGAAATGACTTGCCCAAGGCCTCACAGGAGACAATTATCAGAGCTGGGATTAGAACCCAGGTCAGTCTGACTCCCAGGCTCATCCTCTATCCACTAGGCCATGCTGCTTTTGGGGATTGGGGAAGGCTTTTTTGAAGTGTTGCGAGTTTAGCAGGACTTTGAATATGGGAAGGGCTGTGGTCCTTTGGGTTTGTGAAGGGGGAAGAGAGATACATGCTGAGGAAATTATTTGAGCAAGGGGACCCAAGTGGGCAAGTCAAGAGTGAGGTACAGTTAGGAAGGTGATCTTGGCAGCAATGGAGAGTGCCAGCTGGGAAGTAGTGGGTTATGATGCAATAAAAATATGATAATAATAATGGTAGTTTTTAAGCAGTATGATGTTTTAAGCACTGTTCTGAGTGCTGGGATAGATACAGGCTAATGAGGTTGGACACAATCCCTGTCCCATATGGGGCTCACAATCTTAATCCCCATTTTACAGATGAGGTAACTGAAGCCCCGAAAAGTTAAGTGATTTGCCGAAGGACATATAGCAGACAAGAGATGGGACCGGGATTAGAACCCAGGTCCTTCTGACCCCCAGGTCCACGCTCACCTCGCTTCTCTCCTATTACAACCCAGCCTGCACATTTCACTCCTCTAAGCTAACCTTCTCACTGAACTTCGATTTCGTTTATCTCTCCCCTGTCCATGTCCTACTTCTGGCCTGGAATGCTCTCCCTCCTCCAGTCTGACAGACAATTACTCTCCCACTCCTTCAACACCTTATTGAAGGCACATCTCCTCTAAGAGGCCTTCCCTAACTAAGCCCCGCTTTTGTCTTCTCCTCCTCCCTTCTGCATAGCCCTGACTTGCTCCCTGTGTTCATCCTCCCTCCCAGCCCCACAGCACTTGTGTACAAATGTATAATCTATTTATATTAATGTCTGTTACCCACTCCTAGACTGTGAGCTCAATATGGGCAGGGACTGTGTCTATTGTTGTATTGTACTCTCCCAAGTGTTTAGTACAGTGCTCTGCAGGCCGTAAGCACTCAATAAATACTATTCAATGAAGTAAGATGGGGAGAGTAGGTACAGAGCCAGGAAGCTGATTGTGCTGGATATGGAGGGAAATGGGAGGCTAGTGGAGGCTGGTGATTGGAAACATAGGGAAAAAAATGGGGAATAGAGAGAAGGAAGGGGCCTGAGAGGAGGAACACTGTTTTCATGAGGGACAATATCAGCAATTTCAGTTACTGTCATCCAGTCTTGCTGCTCCCTGTCCTGCTGCCCTCAGCAGGCCTAGGGCTGGGACAGTGTCTAAACAGGACAGGAGGGAGATGTGGTGAGGGAGCAATTCCCTATCCCGATATGTGCTTTCTGTTTGTAATCTGTCTGATTCATCTCTAGTAACCTCCACCCACCTTCCACTGCCTCCCTGTTCGCCTCCTCCCCCCCAACAGCAGAGTCAGAGGCGGGCAGAGCTTCCCTCTGAGAGGGAGGTAAGGCCGGTCACAGGACCATTCCTGCACCGTGGATCGGGTTTGGCCCCCGTGTTAAACTCCCATGGGGCATCAATACCTGTACAACCCTGGGTTGGCATGTGCCACCTCTCCGCTGTTATCTCAGGGTGGACCCAGGTGCAGTTGGAAAGGTAGAAGGGCAGCAAGTGAAAGGAAGGCCTACTGTTCCCAGAGGATGACTCACCCTAGCTGACACAGCTGCCTCTATCGATGACAACTTGGTTCCTAGTTCGTCTTTATCATCATCAGACTGAGGTGCTGAAAGAGACGTTGGGGACAGTTTGGCTCCTCCCACCCAGGGATTTCATCTTAGAAAAGTGTCAGGATTTCCCAGGTTGTGGCCCATGCTCTCCTAATTCAGTTTTAGATTGGAGACTACTTGTCTATTACTGTCTGAGTAGACACACAAAACAAGTGTATGCCAACAGATGGCTTTAGCATTACAGTCTTTTAGGGGACACACATTAAAATAAATGACAGGTTGGGGAAATGGTGGGACAATGAGAGGTTAAACAGGGAAGGCCACTTAGAGGAGATATGACTTTAGTAGGGCTTTGAAGATGGGGAAAGTGGTCTGTTGGATAAAAAAAAGGGGAGGGAGTTGAAGGCCAGAGGGGTGATGTGGGCAAGAGGTTGGCAGTGAGACAAGATCAAGGCATAGTGAGTAGACTGGAATTAGAGAGTGAAGTGTTAGAGATGGGTTGTAGAAGATGAGCAATATTAGGAAGGTGGGAGAAAACTACGTGCCTAAAAGCCAATTGTAGGGGGTTTCTCCTTGGTGTGGAGATGGATGGGCAAACTGCTGGAGGTTTTTGAGAAGTAATGAGATGTGTACTGAATAGCTTTTTTTAGAAAAATGGTATCCCAAGTAGCAGAGTGAAGTTTGGACTGGAATGGGGAGTGATTGGAGCCAGGAAGGATACTGGTGCAGTAATCAAGGTGGGATCTAAATGCTTGTGGTCAGGGAATGTCTTCCAACTCTCTTGTATTGTGCTCCCCGAAGAGCTTAGTGCAGGGCTCTGTACATTGTAAAAGGTCAATAAATACCACTGATTGACTGGACCAGCATGGTAGCAGATTGGATGGAAAGGAAGGGGTGGATTTTAGAGATGTTGTCAAGGTAAAACTGATAAGATTTGGTGTCAAACTGAGTATGTGGTTGAATGAGAAAGATGAAGATAATACCAAAGTTTCAGGCTTTCAAGGCAGGGAGGAGGGTGGTGGTGTATACCCAGATGGTAAAGTTGTGGGGAGGACAGGGTTAGGGTTGGAAGGTGAAGAATTCTATTTTGGACATGTTAAGTTTTGAAGTATCAGTGAGACATCCAGGTAGAAATGTCCTGAAGGGCAGGAGGAAATGCGAGAAGGGAATAGGTCAGGGTTAGAGAGATATATTTGGGAAACATCCTCATAGAGTTAGTAGTTAAAGCCATGGAGTGATTGAGTGTATTGTACTCTCCCATTGCTTAGTATAGTGCCGTTCATAAAGTAAGCTCTCAATAAACGCCATTGATTTAGTGATTAAGGGAGTGGTTGAAGCTGGAGAATAGAAGGGAACCGAGAACTGACTTGGAGGGACTTCCACAGTGAGGGGATGAGAGGCTGCAGAAAAGCAAATGAAAAGAGCACAAAATGAATCAGAGAAACTGGATCAATTCATCCACAGAAGTGTGCTCAAGGAGGAAGGGTGTCATTATAACCCCTCAGAGCCAGAGCGGAGAGATTTGAGGTATTACGTCCATCAGTAAATCAGTTCTATTTATTGGTCACTTAGTGTCTGTAGGGCACTGTATTAAGTGTTTGGGAGTGTACCATATTATTAGTAGACATCCCTACCCTTGAGAGGCTTATATTTTTCTATTGAATAGTATTTATTAAGCATCTACTGTGTGAAGAGCACTATACGGGATGCCTGGGAACATACGGTAAAAGTAATAGGTGTTATCCCAGCCTTCAAAGAAATTACAATGTAATAAGAGTTAGGTAAACACAGATTGTGTATGAACTGTATGAGGAAGAGGAAAATCATAGATACAACTGGCAACTACAAGAGAATGGGCAAATGAAACAAATGAAGTGGGTAAATTTAATATCTACTCCAGGCTGAAGGTTCGTCCAGGATCGGTGGGAAGCTCCTGGAGGAGGCTTTGACGGATTTGACATTGATGATGAGGAGAAAGTGTGTGAGCAAGTGCTTGGAGATAGGCAGTGTGGGATTCAAAATAAATTTTGCATAACCTGCTTTCCGCTAACTTCCCAAATTTGTTCCTGCTAGATAGTTGTGGGAGTCATTAAGCACTTACAAATGACATCATTATTATTATTACTGTAGTCCAGACATACTCTCTCTAATAATAATAGTAATAATAATTGTGGTATTTAAGTAGCTTACTGTGTGCCAAGCACTGTTCTAAGCATTGGGGGATACTAGGTCATCAGGCTGTCCCACGTGGGGCTCACAGTCTTAATCCCCATTTTACAGATGCGGGAACTGAGGCACAGAGAAGTGAAGTGACTTGCCTGAGGTCACCCAGCTGACAAGTGGCAGAGGCGGGATGCCAGCCTATGAAGACACTAACCTACTCTCTAGTCTGCCTCTCTGTTGCCCACATCACTTGCCCACATCCTCCCTCTGGACTGGAACTCCCTTCCTCTTCGCATCCAACAATCTACCCCTCTTCTCACCTTCACAGCCCTCCTGAACCACGTCATCTTCAAAAGTTCTTCCCTGATTAAATCCTCATTTTCTCTCCCCTCTGCATCATCTTTGCACTTCGGTGTGTAACTGTTAAACACTTGAATACTCACCCGAGCCCCACAGAATGTATGTAAATATCCTATACTGCATTATTCCCCCTGTCTGTAATTAATTTTAATGTCTATTTGCTCCCTGCTTTTTTAATGGTTTTTGTTAAGCACTTACTATGCGCCAGAGATTGTACTAAGCACTGAGGTAGATACAAGACAACCAGGTCAGACACAGTCCATGTCCCACACAGCGTTCACATTCTTAATCTTCATTTTACAGGTGAGGTAACTAAGTCACAGAGAAGGTAAGTGACTTTCCCAAAATCACACAGCAGACAAGCAGCAGAGCCGGGATTAGTCAGTCCCGCTGAAGACTGTAAGCTCCTTACTGGCCAGGATTGTGTTTAACAACTGTATTACATTGTACTTTTCCAAGGGTTTAGTACAGTGCTTTACACAAAGTGAGTGCTCAAATGCTGTTGATTGATTGAGTTATAAGAGCATGGGCTTTGGAGTCAGAGATCATGGGTTCAAATCCCGGCTCTGCCAATTGTCAGCTGTGCAACTTTGGCAAGTCATTTAACTTCTCTGGGCCTCAGTTCCCTCATTTGTAAAATGGGGATTAAGACTGTGAGCCCCCTGTGGGACAACCTGATCACCTTGTAACCTCCCCAGTGCTTAGAACAGTGCTTTGCACATAGTAAGTGCTTAATAAATGCCATTATTATTATCATTATTATTATTATTATTATAACAGATCAGGTACAAACCTGTCCCTGTTATTATGATTATTATAACAGATCAGGTACAAACCTGTCCCTATTATTATGATTATTATCATTGTCATTAATGTATTGTAATTACTATGTGTCAATCACTATTCTAAGCTCTGGAGTAGAAACAAGTTAATCAGGTAGGACACAGTCCTTGTCCCAAGTGGAACTCACAGTCTAAGAAAGAGGGAGAACAGGTATTTATTCTCCAGTCTACTACTGAGGAAACTGAGGTACAGAGTAGGTAAGTGACTTGCTCAAGCTCCCAAAGCAGGCAAGTGACGGAGGCAGGATTAGAATCCAGGCCCTCTGACCCCCAGACTCATGCTATTTTTATTAGGCCATGCTGCTTCCCACCTGGGGTTCACCCTTTAGGTAGAAGTTTGAGGGATAAAAGCAATGGCCACAGTGGACTGTCAATAACAATAAGCAATAGAACCGCCAAACCAAGACAGTAATGTTAAAACAAGTAAATCAGTGAGCCTGCTGTTTGGGTAGGAACCGTCTCTATATGTTGCCAACTTGTACTTCCCAAGCGCTTAGTACAGTGCTCTGCACACAGTAAACGCTCAATAAATATGATTGAACGAATGAATGAATTTAGCTTCTACGGCTCCAGGTACACAGACCATAGAGACAAGCAGTGGCAGCCCCCCCAAGGATTCAGGGTTGCATAGTCTACAGTTATCAAGCTTGGTGAGGAGGGTGGGTACTGCTCCTTTTTCTAGAAGTTTAAAAATTGTCCCTTCCCTGCCTCGGGCATGGTGAGGTTAAGTGGGTGGGGATCTTTTTCTCCCAGGCATCATCCGGGTTCCCCTGACAGAAGCTGGGGCTGGGGAAGGGTGGAGCTTTCTGCTCGGTAACAAATGGATGATTTCACATACTGTGAGCTAAGGGCAGGAAATCAGCCCAAAAATGCCTGGTCAGTAACAAATGGATGATTTCATATAATGTGAGCTAAGGGCAGGAAATCAGCCCCAAAATGAAGCACCCACTGGAAAGAGGAGCTAGGCCGGCCTGCTCACCAGGATCCTGTGAGAAGCAGTGTTGCCTAGTGGATAGAGCACAGGTCTGATAGAAGGACTTGGTTCTAATCCTGGCTCTGCCACTTGCCTGCTCTGTGACCTTGGGCAAGTCACTTAACGCCTCTGTACCTCAATTCCCCCATCTGTAAAATGGGGTTTAAGATAGTGTCCAGCCTTGTAGCTACCCCAGTGCTTGGTAATGATAATAATTAAGCCCTTACTAACAGCCAGGCACTGTTCTAAGCACTGGACAGTGTGCTTAACCAAACATTGAAAGAAGGAGCCTTGTTAATCAACATGGGGAGAAGGTTTTCCAGGCTCTGTGTCCCTATCTGAAGGTGGGGGAGGCGAAGCCCAGACACAGTCACACTCAACCCTCTCCTGGGGCTCTCTCATCACTGGCCCCCACTAGCCACTGCAGCCTCCGTTGCAGCCCCAGAGCTCAGCTCCTTCTCCTGCGGGACTATCCCAGGGCCAGGGAAGAAGACTTACAAAAGTTTCTTCCTTACAATCCATCAGTGATATATACTGAGCTCCTACTGTGTACAGAACACTATACTAAGTGCTTGGGAAAATACAGTATAGTAGTCACAGTTTATTCCCTAAAGAAGTTAGTCGGGTAGACAGATGATAAATTACAGGTAGGGAAGCAGCAGAGTGTAAGGGTATGTACATTCAGTGCTGTGAGTCTAGGAGTGGGTGAGTATCAAAGTGCTTAAGGGGTACAGATTCAAGTGACACAGAATGGAGGGAAAATAGGGTCGTGAAAATGTTATGCTAGTCAGGAAAGTCTTCTTGGAAGAGATACGATTTTAGTAGGACTTAGGTGGAGAGAGTAGTGGTCTGACAAATATGAGGGGGTTGGGGGTTCCAGGCTGGAGGGAGGAGCAGTCAAACAGTCAGTGGTATTTATTGAGCACTTACTTTGAGCAGAGCACAGTACTAAGTGCTTGGGAAAGAAAAATACAATAGAGTTAATAGATGCAATCCAAGCCCACAAAGAGCTTACAATCTATAAAGGGATTGACATAAATACAGAAAGGAAATGGCAGGGAATAAGGATATGAACATAAGTGCTGTGGGGTGGATATCAAGTGCTTAAGGGATACAGAAACAAGTGTGAAGAAGAGGTCATCAGACAGAGAGAGATGTTCCAGCTTTGGAATTCCTGTTGTCAGTATCGTTTTCAAGCTGTGAGCATCATAGTCTGCAGTTCTGAGACTTTGAGGGAATACCGAAGGGTCTGTTTTCTTGGTTGCTTTTTCCTACCAGGGGAGTTTGGCTTTCAGAGGGTTTTGGAAAAAATGGGGTAGAGAAGGCAGTGGTGGGGAGGAGGCAGGCAAAATTATTTAGACCGTGAGCCCCACGTAGGACAGGGACCGTGTCCAATTTGATTGTCTTTTATCTACCCCAGGGTTAGTTCAGTGCTCAGCACATAGTAAATGCCTAACAAATACCACAATTCAAAAAAAAAAAAACCCAAAAACCAAAAGCAGACGTTCTGGGAGAAATGTAGTTGAAAAGCCTGGACACTTCTGTGTCCTCCCGTGGTGAGGATTGGAGGCTTTGCGTTGGAGAGTGTACGAGAACCGCCTTGGGTTGTAAGTATTGCTTGGGTGTTCTCAGCCACTGGCTTGCTAAGTCATCAAGTTGGCCCTCCGGCCTTTGGACTTGGATCAGGCTCAGGGTCAGGTTCTTCCCCTTTGACAGCAAGCCTCACGTCGGACAAGGCCTGTGTCTGAACAGATTATCGTATATCTACCCAATGTTTAGCACAGTGCTTGTACATAGTCGGTTGTATTTATTGAGCACTTCCTACATGCAGAGCACAGTACTAAGCACTTGGCACAGTACAGTACAACAAAAAACAGACATTCCATGCCCACAACGAGCTTACAGCCTCAAGGTCCTAGGCCACCCTCCCAGGTCTCCCTGGCTGTCCCCCTCTCGGTTTGGATAGTCACGTCTGGGGTGCCCCAGATGGTGGCCCTGAACTTGAGAGTGGTGGAGGGTCTGAAAGGGGCAACTGCCTCTAGTGCCAGACCCTGCTGTGTTCACTTCTCCCGCCCTCGTCCACATTGTGGCCTCATGGGAAAGGTGTGGTTCACATCTGAGGAGGCCAATGTGATCTCCTGGAAAAAGAAACAGGTTGGGAGTCAGAAGACCTGGGTTCTAATTCTGGCTTTGCCACCTGCCTGCTTTATGATCTGGGGCAAGTCACTTAACCTCTCTGTGCATCCTCATCTGTAAAATGAGGATTCAAGGCCTGTTCTCTTTTAATAATAATAATAATAATAATAATAATAATAATAACGATGGCATTTGTTAAGCGCTATGTGCGAAGCACTGTTCTAAGCACTGGGGGGTATGCAAGGTCATCAGGTTGTCCCACGTGGGGCTCATAGTCTTAATCCCCATTTTACAGATGAGGAAAGTGAGGCACAGAGAAGTTAAGTGACTTGCCCAAGGTCACACAGCTGACAAGTGGCGGAGCTGGGATTAGAACCCATTACCTCTGGCTCCCAAGCCTGGGCTCTTTCCACTGAGCTACGCTGCTTCTCTTCATAGACTTTAAGCCCCATGTGTGACAGGAACTGTGTCCGTTCTGATTAACTTGTATCTTCCCCAGGGCTTAGTACAGTGCTTGGCATATGGTAAGCATTTAAGAAATACCACAATTGTTCTTATCATTATTTTGTGCAGCATCATCAAAGAGGAGATGGGAGGCATCCATATACATAGTGGAGGCTTGTGAAAATGCCCCTATCAGGCCTTTAGCTTTAGAGTTTTAAACCTATCCGCTTGGGAATGTTGAACACAAAATAGTGGAGCGGATGCTTTTTCCAATGTCTCCTTTCTCTCTTGCTCATTTGGCAATTTTCTCTGCACACCCAAAGCAGCAGATGTGGTAGCACATGGAAACTTGGAGCCCGCGGGAATGTTTAGCCTTGTTTAACAATCCTAGATATTTTGAAGTAATTGAGTCAGACACCTCACATGTTGTGCTGCTCCACTTGCTTGCCTAGCACCGATGAACCCAGGCTTGTGGGAAAGTTATCAGCAGTTTACTCCAGTAGGAAACAGTTCAGAAAGCCCCAGCTTGGTCTGTTGAATTCAGCCATAGTCAAAATTCATCTTCAGACTTCTACTGTCAGAACCTCATTTATTGATGCCATTTCTTCGTACCCTCCCTGCAACACTCCCACCCAACTCCTGGACAGTTTTTGGCTTGTATTTTTATGCAGTGGTAGAGTTCTTTGCAGGAATTACAATTATTGGGTTATATTTTGGCATAGCAAGGGGAAGTCCAGAATAGCATCTCATTTTGGTTTGGGACCATGTCCCCTTTGAGCAGCAACCAAAAAACCTGCTGTGGTGAAAGCAGGGTCATCTGTGTAGATTGAGAAGCAGCGTGGAAAGAGCAAAGGACTAGGAATTAGTGTACCTGGGTTCTAATCTTGGCTCAACCATTTGCCTGGTATGTGACTTTGGGCAAGGCACTTAACTTTTCTGTACCTCAATTTCCTCACCTGTAAAATGGTGATGAAACTCCTGCTTTCCCTTCCCCTTTGACTGTGAGCCTCATGTTACAAGGACTGTGTCTGAACAGGTTATCATATATCTACCCAGTGTTTAGCATAGTGTTTGTACATAGTGTTTAACACAGTGTTTGTACCTAACAAATATTATTTATTATTATCATTATTATTATTATTTTTGTCCTGGTAGTGAGCATAGCTTCTGCCTTTCACCCCTTGTTTTTCTCCATGTGGTTCTGAAGTCTGTGACCCAAGTTACCAGAGAAAAGTCTTCACCTAAATTCTTGCTGGGTAGAGTGAATTCTGGGAGCCGGTTTTCAATCTTTTGTCTCAGTGTGTAATTTGTCAGCTTCAGACCACTGCTTACTGGGTCATTAAAGTGAGTAGAAACCTGCGGCACTGTGGTATGTGAATTTTTCCCCACTGTTTAGTGTGAGGCAGTGGGTGTCTGGCGTGGTGGTGTTCAGCTTTGGGATATCTTGTGTGTGGAGGCTGTGACCCGGCTGACTTCAGAACCAGGTGACAGGTGGTGACGGCCCTGTGGCTGGGTTCTGGCACTCCTTCTGCCCCCCTCCCAGCATGATCTGGGGTGTTTCCCACACCCCCACCACTGCCTGCTTCTGGGCGGTCTTGGTCCGTGGATGTGGCTGGTTTCCGAATCTGGGTTGTGACCAAGTGGATTTGTTTTAAAATGCAATGCGTTCGGACTCCATATATGTTGTGGCCAGAACAGTGGGTTTGAGGGCAGTGGCAGCATGCCACACTGATTGATTTTCTCCTCCATCCTTAAATTTACATCAGAAAAAAATGTGAGGTAGCACTGAATTCCAGACTCTCCAAACTCTTTTTTGGAAACAGGGCTGGAATGCTGTCAAAGTTTATATCGGGCCCCCTTCCCTCCTTCTCCCCAACCCCTTTGGAGATGTTTCACTGGCCTCTTGCAGAATTAAAGCTTGGTGCCTGCAGAGTATCCTCTGTGCCTACTAGTAATAGTAGCAGTCATGGTGCTCAGTATGTTGAGTGCCCTATGGTGCCATGCTCTGTACTAGGCCCTTGGGAAGTGCAGAATAAAGTGACACATTCACTGTCCAGTAGGAGCTTTCACTCTAATTGGGGAGACAAGTGCCTAGGTGCTGTTGATATGGAGCAACTGAGCAGGGAGAGGGGACAAGAGGCTAGGACTCCCTGGGATGATGCCAGGATCCTGGACCACTTTCCAGGAGACTAGTGAATTCTGAGAGAGTTTGAGTGGGGATGAGGCAAATTGTAACAAGAGACTTCTACAGTGCAATCAATCAATCAATCAGTCGTATTTATTGAGCGCTTACTGTGTGCAGAGCACTGTACTAAGTGCTTGGGAAGTACAAGTTGGCAACATATAGAGACGGTCCCTACCCAACAGTGGTCTCACAGTCTAGAAGGGGGAGATAGAGAACAAAACAAAACATATTAACAAAATAAAATAAATAGAATAGATATGTCCAAGTAAAATAGAGTAATAAATACGCACAAACATATATACATATATACAGGTGCTGTGGGGAAGGGAAGGAGGTAAGGCAAGGGGGATGGAGGGGGGGAGGAGGGGGAGAGGAAGGAGGGGGCTCAGTCTGGGAAGGCCTCCTGGAGGAGGTGAGCTCTCAATAGAGCCTTGAAGGGAGGAAGAGAGCTAGCTTGGCGGATGTGGGGAGGGAGGGCATTCCAGGCCAGGGGGATGACGTGGGCCGGGGGTCGACGGTGGGACAGGCGAGAACGAGGCACGGTGAGGAGATTAGCAGCAGTCCAATAGCTGTTATAATAATAATGATAATAATGCCATTTATTAAGCACTTACTATGTGCAAAACACTGTTCTAAGCACTGGGGAGGTTACAAGGTGATCAGGTTGTCCCCACGGGGTGCTCACAGTCTTAATCCCCATTTTACAGATGAGGTGACTGAGGCGCAGAGAAGTTGTGACTTGCCCAAAGTCACACAGCTGACAATTGGCAGAGCCGGGATTTGAACCCTTGATCTCTGACTCCAAAGCCCATGCTCTTTCCACTGAGCCATGCTGCTTCTCAGCTGTTGACCTGAAAAGTGAAGAGGTGGGACAAGGAAGCACAGAGAGGTTGTCATGTGCCCAAGATCACCCAGTGCTCTTTCCATTAGTCCGTATTGACTAATTCTCCCTCAAGGTTGAGGAGCACAACTAATATATACACGCAACCTGTACAGGCAGCCTTATAGCCTGCACTTAGGTCAATGCTGAAGTGCTACTTGGTCTCCTTAAATTTTGAGTCCCGAACTTTTGATTTCACCAAAGGAATAGATATAGCTATATGTCAGTCCATCAGTCATATTGATTGAGCACTTACTGTGTGCAGAGTACAGTACTAAGTGCTTGAGAGAGTACAATATGGTAGTCAGTAGATATATTCACTGCCAACAAGGAGCTTGCAGTCTATTTTAATCATCTCATCTTTATTTTCTTTTCCTTTCTCTTCTCTGTCTCTCATCAACCTACTTTCTCTGATATTTAATGAGTTGTTTTCCAAAAACGCTCAGCTTTATGAATTCCTGAGTGGATTTCTGCTCTGGCTAGCTCTGTGTTCACTATGTATCGCACAGTTTGACCTGAAACTTCCCAGAGGTGGTGATATGTATCATATCTAGGGTTGTTTGCATTCTCAAGCCGTTTTGCCTGTGGGCAGGGTAGTAAAAAGTCTAAGGCTTTTATTAAAGTTTGGTTCTTTGTAACAGCTGTTGACACAGCCCATATTCTTCTCCATCTAGGCATTGCCCCGGAGTTGAACTCCCCTGGAGGACTGGGAGAGGAGAGTGGGTGGGCAGCTGAACAATCTATGGTGAAGCCAAGTCCAGGTCTCCTGGCTGTGGGCACCATCTCTAGATCTTTGGCTTGGCTGGGCAGATGCTGACAGGAAAAGTTACATGCCGTCACATCTCCAGGGGCCATAGTGAGTTCCTCCTCCTTCCCCCAACTCCACCACCAGCTAACGGGTGGTGTGTTCACAGTATCATCCCCATTCACACAAAGAGGCCTCAGCTCCAGCTCCTCTCCACCAGGAGCCCCAAGGGGTGCAAGCCGCAGGGCAACTGACTCCCCCCACCCTGAACTTGGGCAGTTTCACCCTTCATGGAAGGACTACCTGTGGGTCTATCACCTGGGAGCTGGGACTCTCCCCTGCCCCCACATATACACTTCAGCCTCAGGAGAATCGTAAGTAGTGTGCCCTGTTTGGACCATGCACACGGTAACAAATGTTCTGCTATCTGGATGAAAAGTCGCTTCTGTTTTTATTTGGCTAGAGTCCTGTTTGTACCGCGAAACTGAAACTAAGCTTTATGCAGCAGTTAGTTCCTGAAGGTGTTGAGACTTCCCCACAGAAGTATGGCAATCTTTCCTGCATATCTCTCTCTCTCTCTCTCTCTCTCTCTCTCTCTCTCTCTCTCTCAAGACTCTGAAAGGCTTAAGTCTCATGGGCTCAGAGAGGGGGGCCTTTCTGGGGAAAAAAATAAGGCTGGAGCGGTGCATTTATTGCTGCATATAATAATAATGGCATTTATTAAGTGCTTACTATGTGCAAAGCACTGTTCTAAGCTCTGGGGAGGTTACAGGGTGATCAGGTTGTCCCATGGGGGCTCACAGTCTTAATCCCCACTTTACAGATGAGGAACTAAGGCACAGAGAAGTTAAGTGACATGCCCAGAGTCACACAGCTGACAATTGGCAGAGCAGGGATTTGAACCCATGACCTCTGACTCCAAAGCCCATGCTCTTTCCACTGAGCCACCAACTCTAAAAGTGGCTAGCTTCTTTATCTGGAAAGCAGTTAAGCAGTATCCCAAAGGAAAAAGCAGAGCAGGTGATAGGCAATAACTCTGCTTTGAGTGATTGAAGGGAATGCAAAATTATAGGAAATTTTTTGAGGAGGGGAGAAGAGATGACAAACATTTTAGGAAGAGCCTCTGGACTGCGACGTGATAGAGTGAAGATGGAAGAGGTTGGAGGCAAGGAGAAGTAATCTAATTAGGAGATGACCGAGTGGGTGGCTGTTTGGATGGAAAGGAAGGGGTCGATGGGAGAATATTGTGGGGGAAAGAACGGGAAACATTTAAGGAATCTGAATCGAGGGTTAAAAGACAGAACTCAAAGATGACACCAATGACACTGAAATTGTGGGCTTCTGGGATGGGGCTGGGGTGGTGGGGATGTTAAGAGCAGGTGTGGATTTCTGGGGGAAGAGTAGGAATTCAGTTTTAGACATGCTAAATTTGTTACTGATGAGACATCATTGTGGCTGAAGGTGTCCTGGAGGCAAGGGAAAATGTGAGCTTGCACAGCCCCAAACACTTAGTACGTTGCTCTGCACACAGTAAAGGGCTCAATAAATACCATTGATTGATAATTGGCAAAAGGTTGGGATTCCTGAGATAGAGATGGAATCTCTTTGGAGAGGTGCTAAGTGAAAGCGCTCTAGTGGTCGACCTTCCCAAGGGAGTGAGCAAAAAATGAAATAAGTAAAGGACTTGAAAGAGCTTTTGTGGAACACCCACCCAGCCAGGGGCCGAGAGATGGAGGAGGATCTAGCAAATGAGACACAGAGAATGATCAGTGAAGTGGGAGGAAATCAATGGAAAGAAGGAGGCTGCCCTAAGTACTACCAATGCCCAGAGGTAATGTCAAGACAATTTTTCACCCCCTTCCTCATCCTCACTTTGAAAGTGAAGTTGGACTCCCTTTTAGGTCCTCTCAGGTGTTGACCTGGGGGGAGTCCACATTTCTAGGATTTAGTCTGGCCCTTGTGGAGGGCTCGCTTGGCTCACAGAGAAGCAGCATGGCATAGTGGATAGAGCACAGGCCTGGGAGTCGGAAAAACCTGGGTTCTAATCCTGATTCTGCCACTTGTCTGCTGTGTAGCCTTGGACAAGTCACTTGATTTCTCTGTGCCTGTTACCTGGTCTGGAAAATGGGAATTAAGATTATGAGCCCTGTATGGGACAGGGACTGGGACCAACCCAATTACCTTTTATCTACCCCAGCACTTTGTACAGTGCCTGGTATACAGTAAGCACTTAAACACCACAATCATTACTATTATTATTATTATTATTATTAATAATAATAATAATAATAATAATAATTAGCCACCCCCAGCACCACCCCATCCCACCAACACATTACACCATTTGTGTATGCAGGTGTGCAGGGGCTGGAGGGTGGAATGCTGAGCCAGGAAGGGAGAAACTGAGACAAACCTGTTCCTTCACTCTCCTGCTGCCTCAGGACCTCGGACAAGCCACGATTTCCCGGGATTTTGTTGTTTCCCTAGAGTACAGGGTCATGGTATTTGCCCTTGCCCTATCTGATAGTGATGTGGCCAAGATGAATGCGTTATGATGCCCTGGAGAAAATCAGCATGACAAAATGAAAGTTCCATAAGTTTTTAAAATTCCAATTTTAAAAGCTCCAGGATTGTAGCCAGGTATATGTTGATATTATTGGATCTTGGTGTCTTCCTAATTTATAGGTAAAATAAACTCCTCTGACTCAATATGCTAGGAAAGTCTGCAGTGCTCCTTTGTACTTTCTTCACACTACAGCAATAGTGGAAACCATGTGGGACAGGGACAATCGCAACTTTGATTTTGGCTTTTACTGTGGCTACCCTATCCTGATTAATAATTCAGAAATGAAGTTATACCTTTAAAATGCTTTGATATAAAAAAAGCCCATCATTAGGTCCCTGGAACCTAGTTGTGAAATTAATTTTTTGGTACCTTTTGAAATGTGTGTGTTTTTCTTAAATGTATGGTTCGATAGTTCTACATATATGTTTTCAGAAAATGGCTGGTGTCAAGACAGGTTGAAGTAAGCATGGCTCAGTGGAAAGAGCATGGGCTTTAAAATCAGAGGTCATGGGTTCAAATCCCAGCTCTGCCAATTGTCAGCTGTGTGACTTTGGGCAAGTCACTTAACTTCTCTGTGCCTGTTACCTCATCTGTAAAATAGGGATTAAGACTGTGAGCCCCCCATGGGACAACCTGATCATCTTGTAACCTCCCTAGTGCTTAGAACAGTGCTTTGCACGTCGTAAGTGCTTGATAAATGCCATTAATATTATTATTATTATTATTTTGCAAGTGGTGATGATAATGATGACTGTTTCCCAAGGATGTTGTGAAGATAGTGACATAATTGATAGGAAGATCAGTTGATCAATTAATGTTATTTATTGAGCACTTGTGTGTTCAGAACACTGTACATCTGCTACGCACCTAAGAAACTACAATAGAGTTGGTAAGCACAATCCCTGCCCTCAAGAGAAGCAGCATGGCCTAGTGGATAGATTACGGGCCTGGGTGTCTAAAGGACCTGGATTCTAATCCTGGTTCCTCCACTAGTCTGATGTGTGACCTTGGGCAACTAACTTCTCCTTCTCCATAACTCAGTTACCATAGCTTAAAAATGGAGATTGACTGTGATCCCCATGTGGGATGTGGAGTGTGTCAAACCTGATTATCTTGTATCTGCCCCAAGACTTAGTACTGTGTCTGACACATAGCAAAAAAAAGGAGTTTAGAATCTAGTGGGGGGTGACATTTCAATCAGTGAATGGTGGTTGAGTGCTTTATAAAGATAGGTTCATAAATGTTGTGGATCAAAGTCTGTAGGGAGTACAGACCCAAGTGCATAAGTGATTCAGAAGAGAGGGAGAATGGGGTGGGAGATGAGAGGTTAGTCAGGGAAGGCTTTCTGGAGAAGATGTGCATTTTGAAGATAGGGTTTTGAAGATGGGGAGATTGGTGGCCTTTCAGATAGGAAGGGGGAGGGAGTTTTGCTGTATAAATTCAAGATCTGAGATAATGACTTATTTTTTCCCCCTTCCAGATATTCCTGAAATTCCGGAAAGCATCTCATTCTGCAAAGCACTACAGATAGCTGACTTCAGCGGAAATCCCCTGACCAGGTAAACGACTATGTCTCTCTGCACTGAAAACAAAGACAAAAATACAATTTCGTTTGATGCATGAGTTTCTTTGGTGGGTCAAGGTGGGACTTTAGCTCCCACATAAGAAGGCAATGTTTTCTTATTTTCATAAGTAGCATTTATATGTAACCAGATGCCATGGGATTAGTGATGGAAGGAAGGCCATTCCGTTGGTGAGTAAAGTGTATTCATTAAAATGTATTCATTAAAGATAGTAGGACAGCATGTATTGTCATCCATCCTAGTGGAGTTGGGTTGATCCACTGGATACTGGGAAGATCCAGTGGGATAGTTGGTGCCCACCTGGTCCTGTCAGGGTGGCATGTGGCTGTATGTGGTTTTTTTCATCATCATCATCATCATCAATTGTATTTATTGAGTGCTTACTATGTGCAGAGCACTGTACTAATAAGCGCTTGGGAAGTACAATTTGGCAACATATAGAGACAGTCCCTACCCAACAGTGGGCTCACAGTCTAAAAGGGGGAGACAGAGAACAAAACCAAACATACTAACAAAATAAAATAAATAGAATAGATATGTACAGGTAAAATAAATAAATAAATAGAGTAATAAATATGTACAAACGTATATACATATATACAGGTGCTGTGGGGAAGGGAAGGAGGTAAGATGGGGGGATGGAGAGGGAGACAAGGGGGAGAGGAAGGAAGGGGCTTAGTCTGGGAAGGCCTCCTGGTGGAGGTGAGCTCTCAGCAGGGCCTTGAAGGGAGGAAGAGAGCTAGCTTGGCGGATGGGCAGAGGGAGGGCATTCCAGGCCTGGGGGATGACGTGGGCCGGGAGTTGATGGCGGGACAGGCGAGAATGAGGTACGGTGAGGAGATTAGCGGCGGAGGAGCCGAGGGTGCGGGGTGGGCTGTAGAAGGAGAGAAGGGAGGTGAGGTAGGAGGGGGCGAGGTGATGGAGAGCCTTGAAGCCGAGGGTGAGGAGTTTCTGCCTGATGCGCAGATTGATTGGTAGCCACTGGAGATTTTTGAGGAGGGGAGTAATATGCCCAGAGCGTTTCTGGACAAAGATAATCCGGGCAGCAGCATGAAGTATGGACACGCCAAACCCAGAGCTCCAAGAGAAGAAGTAGGCTCTCAGAGACAATTAGGAGAGCAACAGGAAGACATGGGTGAGTTTTGTTGGGGGGGTTTTAATGGTATTTGTAAAGTAATTACTATATGTCAAGCTGAGGTAGATGCTAATTAATTAGGCTGGACACAGCCTTTGTCCCACGTGGGGAAGAACAAATATTGAATCTCCATTTTACAGATGAGGTGACTGAGGCATACAGAAATTGTTACTTGCCCAAAGTCACACAGCAGGCAAGTACCAGAGCTGGGATTAAAGCCCAGGTCCATACTCTTTCCACCAGGTCACACCGCTTCCCAGCTGAGTTTCCCCTCAGGCTCTCTCCTTCCCTTTACTTCTGATGTTCCTGGAGGGACTTCCAGGTAATGATTTCGACAATACAATGATTTCCAATACTGATCCTGATGCAGTAATTCACTCAGTCAATTAAACGTATGTATTGAGCGCTTGCTGGGTGCAGAGCATTCATTCATTGTCGTATTTATTGAGCGCTTACTGTGTGCAGAGCACTGTACTACGTATTTAGAAAGTACAGTTCAACAACAGAGAGGTAATCCCTGCCCGCAAAGGGATCACAGTTTAGAAGGGGGGAGACAGACATCAAAACTAGTAAACAGGCATCAATAGCATCAACATAAATATACACATCAGAACAAGTAAATAGGCATTTGTAAGTGCTTGGGTGAGTACAGAGCAACAGAGTTGGTAGATATGTTCTCTGACCTTGAGGAGCTTTTACAAATATTGGGGTTCTATATTGTCAGTTGTCTTAGACCATATATTGGGGGACTTTTCCTGTCTAATGGAGCACTCCACTAGAAATACTTTCCTGACCTTGCTTAGTGTCAATTTATTTGGCTGACCCTCCCCTTCCTTGTTTGAGCCTGGGGTGTCTGTGGGTGTATTTTTCCAACCTGCTTCCCAGAGAGACTGACATTTCAGTCAGTCAATGGTATTTACTGATTGCTTTCTGTATGCAAAACACTGTACTTAGCACTTAGAAGAGTTGAGTACAATGGAGTTGGTAGATGCGATTCCCTCCCACAAGTCTGGAGGTGTCCTTTGCGTTTCCTGGGGCAGGGAAAGAGAGAGATGAATGGCCCTCAATTGCATCAGTTTATTTGATTGTACAAATTCAAAACTAGAGCTATGTCAGTCAATCAACCTTATTTATCGAGCTCTTATTTTGTGCAGAGCACTATACTAATAGCTTGTGAGAGTATAACAGAGTTGGTAGGCACATTCCCTGCCCACATTGAGTTTACGGTCTAGGGGGGCAGACAGACCTCAATAGAAATAATTTATAGATATATACCTAAGTGCTGTGGGACTGAGGGGTGAATAAAAGGAACTAAACAGACAAATTTATACAAAAATATATGAATGTATAGTTTGGTGTTGTCTGCTGTGTGGCCTTGAGAAGGTCATTTAGCTTCTCTGGGCCTCAGTTACCTCATCTGTAAATAGGGGTTAAGATTATGAGCCCCATGTGGGACAGGGACTGTGTCCAACGCTATTTGCTTGTATCTATCCCAGTGCTCAGTACAGTGCCTGGCACATAGTAAGTACTTAACAAATACCACAGTTATTATCATTATTATTATTCAAGTGGAACATCAGCACAAATTTTTGTCATTAAGTGAAGCTTTTGTGCTCGAATGAAAAGAAGCGCACATCCTATTTTTGATGTGCATATGCACACATTCACCAATGATCTTGGGCACTTAACCTGTGTTTCTGATCAGTGTTTTTCTTACTGTTTCATTCCTGATGTAGTAGGAAAGCTGGGTATTTGTACTCTCCCAAGCACTTAGTACAGTGCTCTGCACACAGTGAGTGCTCAGTAAATACCTATGATGGTGATGATCACAATTCATCAGTTTTGAAGGACAGCCAACATACTTTTTTGACTCAGCATTTAATTACTGCCAGGGTAGTCTTTACACAAATTGAGATTAGCCCCCACAACGATTTATTGTATGGCTACTGTCATACCTGCTGAACTGCCAGCTCAGAAAGGCAACTGAAGGGATGGCAGTTGCCCCAGGCTCATGGATTTAGAAAGGGGAATCACAAGTGAGAACAGGTACAGGGGAAGAGGGAGGTAAAATAAAAAACCCTGGGTGCATCAGGGTGGGAGGTAGTTGCATAGCTGTTTAATGTTGCTGTAGGGGATGGTGCCAAACTAATTAATATTCATCATCAAAGATAGCTCTTGAAAGGGCAGGACTAGTTAGCCCCCATTTGAAGCCATCCGACTCCTCCTACACTTCCCTCATTTTCTGGGTTAGGATTAATTGAATGCCTACTGCATGCTGAACATTCTACTAGGCACCTGCTGTGTCTTTCTTGACCACTGTACTGGGCACCTGGTGTGTTTTGACTACTGTCATAGGCACCTGGCATGTCTTGACCACTGTACTGGGCGCCTGGCATGTCGATCACTGTACTGGGTACCTGGTGTGTTTTGACTACTAGGCGCCTGGCATGTCTTGACTTCTGTACTGGGTGCCTGCCATGTCTTTACCTCTGTACTGGGCGCCTGCCATGTCTTGACTTTATTTGGTATATGCTGTGGACCACACACTCTACTGGGCACTTGCTAAACACTTTAAAGGACACCTACTTCCTGCAAATCAATCAATCAATCAATCGTATTTATTGAGTGCTTACTGTGCGCAGAGCACTGTACTAAGCGCTTGGGAAGTACAAGTTGACAACATATACAGACAGTCCCTACCCAACAGTGGGCTCACAGTCTAGAAGGGGGAGACAGAGAACAAAACCAAACATACTAACAAAATAAAATAAATAGAATAGATATGTACAAGTAAAATAAATTGAGTAATAAATATGTACAAACATATATACATATATACAGGTGCTGTGGGGAAGGGAAGGAGGTAAGATGGGGGGGGATGGAGGGGGGGACGAGGGGGAGAGGAAGGAAGGGGCTCAGTCTGGGAAGGCCTCCTGGAGGAGGTGAGCTCTCAGTAGGGCCTTGAAGGGAGGAAGAGAGCTAGCTTGGCGGATGGGCAGAGGGAGGGCATTCTAGGCCTGGGGGATGACGTAGGCCGGGGGTCGATGGCGGGACAGGCGAGAACGAGGTACGGTGAGGAGATTAGCGGCCGAGGAGCGGAGGGTGCGGGGTGGGCTGTAGAAGGAGAGAAGGGAGGTGAGGTAGGAGGGGGCGAGGGGATGGACAGCCTTGAAGCCCAGGGTGAGGAGTTTCTGCCTGATGCACAGATTGATTGGTAGCCACTGGAGATTTTTGAGGAGGGGAGTAACATGCCCAGAGCGTTTCTGGACAAAGACAATCCGGGCAGCAGCATGAAGTATGGATTGAAGTGGGGGGAGACACGAGGATGGGAGATCAGAGAGAAGGCTGATACAGTAGTCCAGATGGGATAGGATGAGAGCTTGAATGAGCAGGGTAGCAGTTTGGATGGAGAGGAAAGGGCGGATCTTGGCAATGTTGCGGAGCTGAGACCGGCAGGTTTTGGTAACGGCTTGGATGTAAGGGGTGAATGAGAGAGCGGAGTTGAGGATGACAGCAAGGTTGCGGGCTTGTGAGACGGGAAAGGTGGTAGTGCCATCAACAGAGATGGGAAAGTCAGGGAGAGGGCAGGGTTTGGGAGGGAAGACAAGGAGTTCAGTCTTGGACATGTTGAGTTTTAGGTGGCGGGCAGACATCCAGATGGAGATGTCCTGAAGGCAGGAGGAGATGCGAGCCTGGAGAGAGGGGGAGAGAGCAGGGGCAGAGATGTAAATCTGGGTGTCATCAGCGTAGAGATGATAGTTGAAGCCGTGGGAGTGAATGAGGTCACCAAGGGAGTGAGTGTAGATCGAGAACAGAAGGGGACCAAGCACTGAACCTTGGGGAACCCCCACAGTAAGGGGATGGGAGGGGGAGGAGGAGCCTGCAAAAAAGACTGAGAATGAACGACCAGAGAGATAAGAGGAGGACCAGGAGAGGACGGAGTCTGTGAAGCCAAGGTCGGATAGCGGATATGCAAAGAACCATAGGGGTACTTACTGGCTGAAGCACACCATATTGGGTGCTTAGGGCAGCTTATTGGATGCTTTGGTGAAAGGCGAGGACCTTGACTATAGAGACAGGAAGGCCCTGCTGTTCAACCCCTCTGTTCCCATTTCTGCTCCCATTCAGCATTTTAGAAGGCAACTGGGACAGGGAAAGTGGGAGGAGGAAAGTGACTGATTGCTGCCCCAGAGGGTAAAGGCTGATTTGTACTCTCGACTTTTCCGCCTCCTGGTATAGAGATTCTTTCTGGATTATAAATTACAATACTAAAGAATTCCGAGTCTGCTAGACATTGCCTTTCCCTTAAGATGCATGGTGTTAAAGCTTACCCCTTGCCCCTTCTTTCTTCAGTTATCATTTGCAGATAAACTCCCCAAAGCTTCAGGCTGATAAAGCAACCTTCAGTGGCTGGTGGAATTTGCATTGTCCAGACTCTTCTCCTAACTACATCCGCTCCCTCCTATCAAGGCCAGCTTAAAGCTGTGAGAAAGATCATAGTTTGGGCCCTCCTGGGATAAACCCCTACTTCTCCTCCCCCGCTCCCCCCACATGGCACTTACTGTGTGTCAAATACTGTTCTAATTGCTGGGGTACATAGAAGATGAGCAGGTTGGACACAGTTCATGTCCCATATTGAGCTCACAATCTGAGTTGGAGGGAGAAGGATTTAGTCCCCATTTTACAGTTAAAGTAACTGAAACACAGAGAAGTGAAGTGACTTGCCTAAGGTCACACAGCAGACGTGTCAGAGTGGGATTGGAACCCAGTTCCCCTGACTTTCTGGCTTGTGCTCTTTCTTCTAGGCCATGCTGCTTCTCAGAGCACTCTCCTCTCCAGTGTTGACTTGCATGCCCAAGCCATGGTCAAGCATGGGCTGGGAGGAAGAAGGCAGTTTGGCTTCTAACCCCTAATGGCCATCGGGAGCCCTCCTGTGGGCAGTGGGCATGTGGACACTGCTCCTTCTGCCCTGTTGTAAACTGGGCCCTGCCTCCTTAGGCTCTCTGGATAGCTAGGCTAAGCAAGCACAAGCAAGTTCTGGCAGAGAAGGCTGAGTTCCCTACAAGTACACAAGTTCCAGGGAAAGCATAACCGAATAGTAATGGAGGGGGTGGAGCCCGGTTAGCTCATTTTTGGCCTTTTGCCTGATTTCCTAAAGGGCAGGCGCCTGCTTTCCTCTGCCCCACAGCCTGTGCTGATTTGCATAGTTGTGGAATTCTTATCCTTTATTCTTTTTCAAATGAGCTTGAACTCCGTGGAACATAGGTGTCTCAGTATGCATCCTGATCACGTGCCGGTGAAGCTGTGTCCAGAGGTAAACAGGCTAGAGTAGAGCCTAAGAAAAACTGGCCTTTAAAAAAAAAATTCCCCAGAACTCCATTCATTATTTCAAATCAAAGCCATGTTCCTTTATGTAGACGTTTGACTGTGTCCTATCTTCAAGGCTGCCAGGCCTTAAGTCCATGTTGGGAGTTAACATGTCCAAAACAGTGCTCCTTATCTTTCCACCCAAACCCTGTCCTCTCCCTGACATTCCCATCACTGTAGACAGCACCCCCATCCTTCCTGTCTCACAAGCCCATAACCTTCGTATTATCCTTGACTCTTCTTTCTCATTCATTCAACCCGTGTACTCAATCCGTCACCAAATTCTGTCGGTCCCACCTTCACAACATTGCTAAAATCCACCCTTTCCTCTCCATCTAGACTGCTACCATTGTAAATACAATCATTTATCCTATCCCGCCTAGATTACTGCATCAGCCTCCCTTCTGACCTCCCAACCTCCTGTCTCTCCCCACTCCACTCCATACTTCACTCTGCTGCCTGAATCGTCTTTTTACAAAAACTTTCAGGACATGTCACACCCATCCTCAAAAATCTCCAGTGGTTGCCTATCCACCTCCGTATCAAACTAAAACTCCTCATCATTGGCTTTGAAGCCCTCCATCACCTTGCACCCTCCTGCCTCACCTCACTTCTCTCCTTCTACAACCCAGCTCACATACTTCGCTCCTCTAGTGCTAACCTCCTCACTATGCCTCGATCTCTCCTGTCTTGCCACTGACCCCTGGCTCACGTCCTGCCTCTGGCCTTGAATGCCCTCCCTTCTCAATCCGACAATGACTCTCACCCCCTTCAAAGCCTTATTGAAGGCACATCTCCTCCAAGAGGTCTTCCCAGACTAAGCCCCACTTTTCCTCTTCTCCTGCTTCCTTCTGCATCTCCCTGACTGGCTCCCTTTGCCCTTCCCCCCCTACTCCCAGCCCCACTGTACTTATATATAGATCTGTAATTTTATTTATTTGTATTGATACCCGTCTCCCCCTTTCTAGACTGTGAGCTCATTGTGAGCAGGGAATGTCACTACTTATTGTTGTATTGTACCTTCCCAAGCACTTAATGCTCTGACACAGTAAGTGCTTAATAAATACAACTGAATGAATGAATGAATGAACGAACAAATGAAACATTTGACTCCTGCTCCTATACCAGATCTCCTGAGCAGGCAGGACATGAAACAGGTCTAATGTACAGCATTCCCACTGAGTGGACGGAAATACAGTGAACACAAACAGGGAGCCCAGTACAGTCCACTCAGATCTGCCTGCTCAGGGAATCTGGTGTAGAGGCAGGAGTCAAACACCTGACAAACGGAGACAGAGAGCACAGTACAGTTATGTGTCCAAGACACATCCTGAATCGAGCAGCAGAGCTGTGGACTGCTAGCAGACCAACTGTAGGGGTGACTTCCCTTGAGCAGAAGGAATGCATCTTATTGACAGTTGCTGTTACATGAAGTGGCAGCAGGAATGGGTGAACACTGCCACTCCAGGAGTCTCAGTGGTTGCCATAGTGTCTAAGGGGATTGAGGCCCACTAGGGTGGATTTCTACTGCCGTGGTAGCCTCGTGTTCCATTTCTTTTTCCACTTTCTTTTGAAATCGTATTACTTCTACTAATGATGATGATTGTGGTATTTCATTAATTCATTCATTCACTCAGTTGTATTTATTGAGCGCTTACTGTGTGCAGAGCACTATACTAAGCACTTGGAAAGTACAAGTTGGCAACATATAGAGATGGTCCCTACCCAACATTGATTGGAGTCACAGTCTAGAAGGGGGAGACAGACAGCAAAACAAAACATGTGGACAGGTGTCAAGTCGTCAGAACAAATAGAATTAAAGCTAAATGCGCATCATTAACAAAATAAATAGAACAGTAAATATGTACAAGTAAAATAAATGGAGTAATAAATCTGCACAAACATATCTACAGGTGCTGTGGGGAGGGGAAGGAGGTAGGGTGGGGAGGTGGGGAGGAGGAGAGGAAAAAGGGGGCTCAGTCTGGGAAGGCCTCTTGGAGGAGGTGGGCTCTCAGTAGGGCTTTGAAGGGAGGAAGAGAGCTAGCTTGGCGAATGTGTGGTGGGAGGGCATTCCAGGACAGGGGGAGGACGTGGGCCGGGGGTCAATGGCAGGACAGGCAAGAACGAGGTACAGTGAGGAGGTTAGTGGCAGAGGAGTGGAGGGTGCGGGCTGGGCTGTAGAAGGAGAGAAGGGAGGTGAAGTAGGAGGGGGCAAGGTGATGGAGAGCCTTGAAGCTGAGAGTGAGGAGTTTTTGCTTGATGCATAGGTTGACAGGCAGCCACTGGAGATATTTGAAGAGGGGAGTTATTCCTTTGTGCCAAGCACTTTACTAAATGTTGGGGTAGATACAAGATAAGCAGACTGGATGCAATCCTTGTCCCACAAAGGGCTTACAGTCTAATGGGGAGGGAGAACAGGTATTTGAACCCCATTTTACGGATGAAGAAAGTGAGACAAGAGAAGTTAAGTGACTTGCCCAGTGTCACTCCACACACAAGTGGTGGAGCCAGGATTACAACCCAGTTCCCCTGACTCTCAGGCCTGTGCTCTTTCCACTAAGCCACTCTACTATATTTTTCTAAGAAGCCCACCAAAATGTTAGAGTAGAAAATATTTTACTCCAACAGAGCCTGGTTTAGATAAATGTGGAAGGAAAGTTTTGATACTGACAGACTGCCACTACCATCGCTAATCCCTCATCTTGCCACCCTATTCTCTCTCTCTTCTGTATCAACCTATGCATTTGTCTGTGCTCCCTAAGCACTGTGAAACACAGCACTTATGGTCCTATCCTACATGTAATTTATTTCAATATCAGTCTCCCGCACTTTTTAAGGGCAGCAATGGTGTCTACCAACCCCATTGTATTGTAGGTGAATTAATTAACCAACACCCAACCTCTTCAAGATAGGCCACCTTAATTACATTTGGTTATCTTATCTTTTGATTATATGCAATTCTTGGTTTGGATAATAGGCCTTCCTCTAAACTAAAAACAAACTGAATTCAGTTCATTTTACCGTATTTTTTTAAAAAATCTAGAGCCTCAAGACTGGCTAACTCAAAACTGTCAGTTTTATCACCAGTGTGTTCCCTGCTTTGAATTTATTTGCCTTGTGCAAAGGAAATGATCTTTATTAAGAGAAATTATTCTGGGAAATTATGACTTTGGGTTGATGGCCAGTTGAAATGCCACTTCGTGTCAGATGGAGAAATGAATTTTCTTAATTCTGAGTAAATTCTGAGTAAGAAGTCTAGAGAATAAATACAATTTGACCTTCTAAAAGTTGGGAATCCAAAAGCAACTCATTTTCTTTAGAAATCAGTAAAGAAAATAAAAATGACTGAAACGTGGTCTTCAGAACTCTCAAATTTCAAGGCATAAAGGTTTTCAATTACATTTTATTTTCTTCTGAATACCAGTAACCATAGAAATGTTGGAATTTCATGGTCTCTTTTTTCATTCTCAAAGTAGCTAAAAACTTCCCATTATTCTGTAAAACCCAGAGAAAGAGTAGACAATTTCCTCTAATGGAGTACAGTAGAACAAACAATTGTCCCAGGTGACTTTAAATTTTAAAGTTAAAAAAGCGTAAATAGTTGGCTGTCAAATGATCAGCTGGTGAGAACTAGCAGCACAGCTTGCAGATGGGTATGTAGGAGGGAAAATTGCAAAGGCTTTTATCCCGGGGACTCACAAAATCTCATGGGCTGACTGAATTGTCTTCAATTGTCTCTTCCCTGATTAGTAGGCGCTAACAGATATTTCTCTACCAGTGACCTAAGTATTTTTATTTACGCTTTTCCGAGTAGCTTGATCTTAGATTTTTCCCCACAAAATACAATGTGCAGCTCATACCCGAAGTTCCTTTTTCTTCTCCCCTTGCACCCCAATTTGCTGAAGCACGCAGTAATTTTAATCTTTGTCTTGTGTGTTGCCTGTTCCAGGGTTATCAGGGAAATTGATTATAAAAAGAAGCAGCTTAATCTATGATTAGGGTGTTTGTGCTTTGATTTTGTGTTGGCCAAAAACGTGCAAGAGAGATTCAGATACATTTGTTCTGTTTGCTAGGTAGAACTGGGTAGTGAAAAGAGCATGGGCCTTGGAGACTGAGGACCTAAACTCTGCTCCCAGATATCTGTTGATTTCCTGTCTGATCTCAGGCAAGTCACATTACTTCTCAGGGTGGCTTGGTGGAAAGAGCACAGGCTTGGGAGTCAGAGGACATGGGTTTTAATCACTTGGGTGCTATGGGACCTTGGGCAAGTCACTTAACATCTCTGTGCCTCAGTTACTGTATCTGTAAAATGGGAATTAAAAGTGAGAGCCCCACATGGGACAACCTGATTACCCTGTATCTACCCCAGCTCTTAGGAAAGTGCTTGGCACATAGTCAGTGCTTAAAAAATACCATCATCATTATTATTATTCTCTATGCCTCTGTTTCCTCATTTGTAAATTGGAGATAATATTACCTTCCTTTCCTTTCTCACAAGGATGGAGTAAGGATAAAATTAGATGCCATATGAAAACACCTAGGAAAATAAAAGTGCCATAAAAATCCACAGTATTATTTATGGGCGAATGGTCCTTAATGGGTTACTAGAGGGAAACATTTGGGTTGTTATATGATCCACACCTAACCCTGAAGAAAATTGTCCAGGAAGACTTGAGGGTCACAAGATTCTGCCAACCATTCTTTTGTAGTGGAAGCACAATATTGGACTGGATGGCCTATTGCTCCCTCTGAATCATGCCCTTAAGGTAACTGCTATTCTCTCTTTTTTAGGTTGCCAGAAAGCTTTCCTGAATTACAAAACCTAACTTGTCTCTCTGTCAATGACATCTCCCTGCAGTCCCTACCTGAAAACATTGGCAAGTAAGTTCTTTCTCCAGAGTATTTTGTTAAGATAATGGCTAGCCTTTGGCCTGTTGGTACTGATTGATAAGCTTGTTACTGGTTTTTTTTTTCCCATAAGTACCATCCTAGGGTTGTCTGAGAAGCACTGTAGCTGATCCAGTCCTCCATCTACCAGGAGCCCACCCAAAACATCACAGGAATAATAAGATGTTCATATCTAAAAGTATCTCCAGGGAAATGGGTAGCACAGCCGTGGATATAATCTGTTTAACTTCTTAAAGTCTTCATCTCCCCAAAGCCCAATACTATAGGAGACACTACTGCTACGCCATTTTTTCTTCTTCTCCAAATGCACGTAGTACTTGTGGGGGGGGGGAAAACCGCACCCTTGAAGCACCATTACCAAAATTCAGTCAGGAGAAGTTGTGGTTGTTCCAGTCTCTCCATCAGCAGTAGAGAGTTTGGGTAGGGGGAACACTTTTGAGCAAAAAGGCCTGGTGTTTGGTTGCCATGTTGAAGTGGGTCCGAGCGCTTAGCAAGTGCTCAGTAGGGTGTTCTGTGGACAGTAAGTGTTTAGTAGATACCATTGATTGATTGGGTGCAAGATCTCCAAAGAGTTATGTGACAATTTGAGATATTCCATGAGCAAAATCAGTATGGAGTTGCACATTTGGGAGTCATCCATTTGAAGGGAGTAGACAGAGCACGGAAGCAGATGAAACCTCTTAGAGAAAGTGAACTACTGGTTAAACTTAGAGCCACAGTCTGACTTCCTGAATTTGGCCTGTGTGATCTATAACAGAGTGAAGGAAATGTAGTTTGAGCTGAAATTTATCCTCTTTGGGACTTGCTTGATCCTACTTCTCTCAAACAGCTTCCCAGTGAGGTCAGATCAAAACTTTCCTCTTGTCTTGTGCAGACAGGGCCAATTGGAAAGTGCTGTTTGTGATTAAGGCCCTAACTTTAACTTCAGAGGCCTCACATGCGTTGCTTTGATTTCACAGAGTCTGGCAGCCATATCAATTGCTTATATTTAATATACTCCAGCTCCAGAACTGCCCTGCCTAATCCCACAGCCCCATTTTATAGGACACTCTGGCTGTCTGACAGGCCCAGGGAATCTTATTGAGGGGATGACCAAAGTACTCCTCATGTTTTGTATTTAGCTAGTAATAATAATGTGGTATTTAAGCACTTTCTATATGCCAGGCTAAGCGCTGGGGTAGATACAAGGAAATTGGGTTGGACACAGTCTCTGTCCCCCATAGGGCTCACAGTCTTAATCCCCACTTTGTAGATGAGGGAACTGAGGCACAGAGAAGTTAAGTGATTTGCTCAAGGTTGCACAGCAGACAAGTGGCAGAGCTAGAGCAGTGCAGCCTAGTGGAAAGACCGCAGATCTGGGAGCCACTGGACCTGGGTTCCAATTCTGGCTCCACCACTTGCCTGCTGTGTGAGTTTGGACAAGCCATTTACCTTCTCTGGGCCTCAATTTCCTCATCTGTTAAAATGGGGAGTCAGTACCTGTTCTTCATTCTACTTAAAGTATAAGCCCCATATGAGATTCTCATGTACTCTCTCATTCACCCAACATGTCCAGTCTGTCACCAAGTCCTGCTGGTTTCACCTTCACAACATTGCCAAGATCTATCCTTTCCTTTCCATCCAAACAACTACCACGTTAGTACAGTCACTCATCCTGTCCCAACTGGATTACTGCATCAGCCTCCTTTCTGACCTCCCAACCTTCTACCTTTCCCCACTTCGGTCAATGCTTCACTCTGCTGCCCAGATTATTTTTCTACAGAAACATTCAGGCCATGTCAGCCCCTTCTTCTAAAATCTCCAGTGGTTACCTATCCACCTCTGTATCAAACAAAAACTACTCAGTATTGGCTTCAAATCTCTCCATCACCTTGCCCCTTCTTACCTCCCTTTTCTCCTTCTACATCCCAGCCCACACACTCCACTCCTCTGGTACTAACCTTCTAACTGTGCCTCGATCTCACCTGTCCCACCATCAACCCCTGGCCCACGTCCTACCTCTGGCCTGAAATGCCCTCCCTCCTCAAATCTGCCAATCACTCTTCCCCCCCACTTCACAGCCCTACTGAATAAATCAATCATATTTATTGAGCGCTTACTGTGTGCAGAGCACTGTACTAAGCACTTGGGAAGTACAAGTTGACAACATATAGAGACAGTCCCTACCCAACAGTGGGCTCACAGTCTAGAAAGCTCACCTCCTCCAAGTGGCCTTCCCAGACTACGCCTCTCTTTTCCTCAGCTCACCCTCCCTTCCACATCACCTCAACTCGCTCCCTTTGCTCTTCCCCTGCCCCACAGCACTTATGTATATGATTCTATTTATATTGATGTCTGTTTACTTGTTTTGATGTCTGTCTTGCCCCTTCTAGACTGTAAGCCTGGTGTGGGCAGGAATTGTCTGTATTGCGGAATTGTACTTTCCAAGCACTTAGTACAGTGCTCTGCACACAGTAAATGCTCAATAAATATGATTGAAGGGAAGAATTAGACAGGGACTACCTGTGTCTACCCTGATCATCTTGTATCTACCCCAACGCTTAGTACAGTGCTTTCTTGACACATAGCACTTAACAAATGCTACAATTATTATTGATTTTGCCGGGCTGTAGAAAGTGGCCATGGGGATAGTAATGGAGAGTTGTGTGTTTTCAAATTCTCTTTGTCCTAATTGAATTGCAGTGCATTATGGATGTGCTTTTGCCTTAGAGGTCATACCCCCACCCTCTGCCTCAGAGCCCTTTATAAAGGAATCAAAGTTCATTTATTTCCCTTGTTTCCTTTCACTTTCCTCTACCTCTGTTGGCAAATATACTCTGCCTTCCATTGTGCCTATCTCCAAATCTTTTCCTCAGCTATTCCATAGTCCTGGACTCTCCTACTGCCTCCTCCTCCCGTAGTATAAATAGCTTCTATTTATACTAGAGGAAGTATACTAGCCACAAGGAAGCAGCATGGCCCAGTGGAAAGAGCACGGGCTTTGGAGTCAGAGTTCATGGGTTCAAATCCCGGCTCCGCCAATTGCCAGCTGTGTGACTTTGGGCAAGTCACTTAACTTCTCTGTGCCTCAGTTACCTCATCTGTAAAATGGGGATTAAGACTGTGAGCCCCCTGTGGAACAACCTGATCACCTTTTAACCTCCCCAGCACTTAGAACAGTGCTTTGCACATAGTAAGTGCTTAATAAATGCCATCATTATTATTATTATTCTAAAATCCTGCCTCCTCCATGAAGCACTGCTTTCTCAATGGAAGAGAGGGGGAGATTTCCCCATGCTCCCTAACCCCACATCTCCTTTGACTTTTCCTATAACCATTTCTCCAGAAAATTAACTTACCCTGTTCACATTGCTCAACATTTGAATCCACTGCAGAACTATACGTAGCTCAGTGGAAAGAGCCCGGGCTTTGGAGGCAGAGGTCATGGGTTCAAATCCCAGCTCCGCCAATTGTCAGCTGTGTGACTTTCAGCAAGTCACTTCTCTGGGCCTCAGTTACCTCATCTGTAAAATGGGGATTAAGACTGAGCCCCACGTGGGACAACCTGATCACATTGTAACCTCCCCAGCGCTTAGAACCGTGCTTTGCACATAGTAAGCGCTTCATAAATGCTATTATTATTATTATTATTATTATTATTATTATTATATGTCATTTCATCACCATCACTTATTTGCTGAGTGCCTACTTGGGGCAGGATCAGAATCAGTTTGTTGTTGGGGCTGGACGTTGGCGCGCGTGCACATGTGTGTGTTGGGTGGGGCACGGGGCTTTGGAGTCACTGAATTGATTGCAGTCAAACCCAAGAAAAAAAATCTTGCTTGGGCCACCCTCTCTCAGTATTTTAGGAGAAGTTGTTTGTATATTCCAGACATATTTATTTTATTTTGTTAGTATGTTTGGTTTTGTTCTCTGTCTCCCCCTTTTAGACTGTGAGCCCACTGTTGGGTAGGGACTGTCTCTATGTGTTGCCAACTTGTACTTCCCAAGCGCTTAGTACAGTGCTCTGCACAAAGTAAGCCCTCAATAAATATGATTGATTGATTGATTCTAAAGGCTCTGTTCTGCCCTCTGCCTGCCCCAGTAGGGGTCACAAGAAAACATTAGGTGCCAGTGGCCCAGTGAGGGGGATGTGGCGGATCTTAGGGCCTCAAGTTCCCGAATGACCTGGCCAGGATGCTGAGGTACCTGGGTTGTTGCCAGACTTCCTGCTGCTTGTTCAAGATTGTGCTCAACATGGCGGCATAGCAGAAGGAGCTATTTGAAGAGTACTAAGGCAGTGTTGTTCAACTCACTTTGCACAGCACCTAGTTCGAGGGTCGGGGACCAACACAACTGTGGGGTCTGAAACAGGATCTCTGGACACCCTCTTCTGTCAGACTGCAGGCAGTTCCGTTTCCAGAACTTTGAGATGAGGAGGAGGGTGGTGGAAAGGAGATCTAAGGACCCCAGTACTCCTGGAATGTGTAGTTTGCAGGGTTAGAGTTTGCACATCAGGAATTACTCACTCTTCCAGTTCCAGTGTTCAGTCCTCGTAATCTGGGCATTTTCAGAGCCAGTTTGCAGGGTTAGACCTGCTGGATTGGTCCCTGGATTTCAGTGGTCAGAACTGCTGTGGTACCAGGGAATTGTGAACACGTGAGGTGGGCCAACACCAGTGTCCCTCTTAAAGTTTGGCCACTCCCAGCCCAACACCTCAAACCAATCAGTGTGCTGGATGGCACTTGGATTTGTACCCTTTATTCACCCCACTCTCAGCATATCTGTAATTTATTATATACTTATGCACATGAGTGTCTCCCCATCTGGACTGTAAGCTGTTTGTGGGAGCTGTTATTTTGTAACCTCCCAAGTACTTAGGACAGTACTCTGCACCCAGTAAATGCTTAATAAATACATTAATTGATTTTTCAAAACCTCTGCCTCCCAGCTCTGCTGACATCTCCAGAAGTGTGGAAGCATCTACAGAAGATTCACCAGCCAGCATCTATTAGCCCATTATGAGTTCTAAAGAGAACGAATGTGCACCTGATGATTTCTGTAACTCAGGAAAAAAAATACTAAAGAAAAAGTTTTATTTTTAGGTGAACCTTGAAAATAAAGTCTGCTGTAAGGGGTGATTTTAGTTTCAAGTGTCTGTAAATTTAAAAAAAAATTGGAAGTGCTTCAGTATATGGGCACTTGAATAGATGCTATCTTGTTTGGGATTCTGAGTTCTTTAAAGTATCTTGGATCCAGGCTCTAAGCCACAAGAATGCAATTACTATCCATGTGGCATTCCATGAAAGCTGGTCTGTCAGGGTTAGTGGTAAGAGAACCAGAGAGAAATTCATGGGGACTCCAGGCATCTTTGAAATACCCAGAGCTGGGACACAGAAGTTGGTTTGCAACACCGGGAGAGAAAAAGGGAAAACTTAAAGCAGATCTAAATGCCTCACTAATTTATGCAGGGTTCAGGCTAGCAGACATCTTCAGAGAAACAGAGTTCTGTAGACTCTAAAGCTTTCCGGGGCCCAAGCATTTGTATTAAGTCACCCCTTGAAGCAGGCTGTGCAAAAAAAGCTGCCAGGGGTGATTCAGCAGTTAGCAAGAGAAAGAAGGAAGAAACTGGAGGAACTTCTCTCTCCAGAGTTTAGCAGCTCTGTCACGTTTACTGATTGGGTCTCATTCCTAGAGGATTCTGGGAAACAGTAGCCTCTGGGAATGTAGTTCCCAGGCACCAGGGTGTGGAAGAATCAAATAGTCATATTTATTGAGTGTTTACTATGTGCAGAGCACTGTACTAAACTCTTGGGAGAATACACTACAACAGAATTAATAGATACGTTTCTTGCCCATAATCGAGCTTATAGTCTAGAAGGGGAGACAGATGTTAAAAAGAATAGATAAGCAATTTATAATATATAATTTAAAGATATGTACATGAGTGCTGTGGCGTTTGGGGTGGGGCGAATATTGTCCAAAGGTCACAAATTGAAGTTCATAGATGACAGAAAAGGGAGAGTGAGCCAGGGGAAAGGGGGGCTTAATAGGGGAAGGCCACTTCGAGGAGATGCGACCTTAATAATGCTTTAAACGTGGAGAGAGTGTTGGTCTGGCTTATGTAGAGAAGGGGAAGGGAGTTCCAGGCTAGGGGCATGACTTGGGAAAGGGGTCGACACAGTGAGTAAACTGGCGTTAGAGGAGTGTAGTGTCTGGGCTGGGCTGTAGTAGGAGATTAATGGGGTGAATAGGGTGGGGAGAGCTGGCTGAGTACTTTAAAGCCAATGATATGGAGTTTTTGTTTGATTCGCAGGTGGATGGGCAGCCTTTGGAGGTTCTTGAGGAGTGGGGAGACATGAACTGAGTGTTTTTTGTTGATATATGATTAGTACAGCAGTGTGAAGCATGGATTGAAGTAAGGACAGACAGGAAGCTGGGAGTTCAGCAAGGAAGCAGATATTCAGCATAAATAGCAGTTTAAATGGAGAGGAAAGGGCAGATTTTAACAATGTTATGAAGGTAAAACCAACAGGATTTGGTGACAGAGAATATGTGGGCAGAATAATAATAATACTAATGAATAATAATGGTACTTGTTAAGTGCTTACTACGTTCCAGGCACTCTTCTAAGCACTGGGATAGATACAAGTTAATTGGGTTGAACACAGTCACCTGGCCCACATGGGGCTCACACTCTTATCCCCATTTTACAGATGAGGTAATTGAGGCACCGAAAAATTGTGACTTGCCCAGCGTTGCACAGCAGACATGTGGTGGAGCTGGAATTAGAACCTGTGTCCTTCTGACTCCGAGGCCCATGCTGTATCCACTAAGCCATGCTGCTTCTCTGAATGAGAGAGATGAGTTGAGGAAAATGCCAAGGTTACGAGCTTGTGAGGAAAGGAGTATAGTGGTATTGTCAATAGTAATGGGAACGACAGGGGGAGTTCAGCTTTGAACATCCAGGTTGATAATGTCTTGAAGGCAAGAGGAAATGAGAGGATGCTGGGAAGAAGATAGGTCAGGGATGGAGATGCAGATGATTCACAAATCTACATAGAGATGGTAATTGAAGCCATGGGAGCCAATGAGTTTCCCAAGAGAGTGGGTGTAGAAGGATAATAGGAGACCTGCTATCTTCCCTCAAGTCCCTTTGACCTGCCACTTCATCAATCGTATTTATTGAGCGCTTACTGTGTGCAGAGCACTGTGCTAAGCGCTTGGGAAGTACAAGTTGGCAACATATAGAGACAGTCCCTACCCAACAGTGGGCTCACAGTCTAAAAGGGGGACACAGAGAACAAAACCAAACATACTAACAAAATAAAATAAATAGAATAGATATGTACAAGTAAAATAAATAAATGAATAAATAGAGTAATAAATATGTACAAGCATATATACATATATACAGGTGATATATATATACTTTTATATATACATATATATACAAGTGTATACATATATACACTTAGTCAGGCCTAGCCAATCCCTTACAGAATGCTGCTTTTCCTAAGTAAGGAATTTGCTTCTTTACCTGTTCCAGGATGGATTTGAGCCCTCTAGGTTATGTGCTTCTTGTGAACTGGCAGTGATAGAAATTAGGAGTTGAAACCTGATCCCTAATAAAAATCTCCAGTGGCTACCAATCAATCTGCGCATCAGGCAGAAACTCCTCACCCTGGGCTTCAAGGCTGTCCATCCCCTCGCCCCCTCCTACCTCAGCTCCCTTCTCTCCTTCTACAGCCCACCCCGCACCCTCCGCTCCTCTGCCGCTAATCTCCTCACCGTACCTCGTTCTCGCCTGTCCCGCCATTGACCCCTGGCCTACGTCATCCCCCAGGCCTGGAATGCCCTCCCTCTGCCCATCCGCCAAGCTAGCGCTCTTCCTCCCTTCAAGGCCCTACTGAGAGCTCACCTACTCCAGAAGGCCTTCCCAGACTGAGCCCCTTCCTTCCTCTCCCCTTCGTACCCCTCTCCATCCCCCCCATCTTACCTCCGTCCCTTCCCCACAGCACCTGTTTATATGTATATATGTTTGTACATATTTGTTACTCTATTTATTTTACTTGTACATATCTATTCTATTTATTTTATTTTGTTAGTATGTTTGGTTTTGTTCTCTGTCTCCCCCTTTTAGACTGTGAGCACACTGTTGGGTAGGGACTGTCTCTATATGTTGCCAACTTGTACTTCCCAAGCGCTTAGTACAGTGCTCTGCACACAGTAAGTGCTCAATAAATACGATTGATGATGATGATGATAAATTAATCCCTTGGAGTAAACTGTTCACTTTTTGGAAGTAGTTTAACTCTTTATAGACATACAGAAAACTTCTTAAGGTGAGCTTCTCATGGTCATGGTGTTCTTTGGTCTTCGGTATGTTTAGTGATGATTTTCATTAAGTGCATATGAAGTGCCAAGCACTGTGCTTAGTGATGGGAAATAGATGAGAGAATCAGATGGTTCTTGTGTTTCAACTGAGGGCCCTCATGATTTATCTTCCGACAGCTTGTCTTAGAATAGTGCTTGGCAAGTGCTTAACAAGTAACATCATAATTATTATTATCCTTGCAGCTTTGAAATGTTTTACTCTCTCCCCATTCTCCCTCTTCCACCTGCCTGAGCCAGGAATGGATTGGCACGCATAGACTCCCTTTTGGCAAGGATAATCAGGGATGAATTGGAGCCACATTTTCTTCTCATATAAGTGGTGGTGGTCTTGACTGTTTCATTGTGTGGAGTTGCTTACAGGAATAGAGCAAGTCAGCACTATAGATAGAGTGATTGAATGGACGTTTTTATAACAGTGAACTGTAGCACACAAGACAACATCTTAACAGTGATTTGGGTAACATTGAGAGTTTTGTTGAAGCTGCTCAAAAGAAAAATGTTTTGAAAATGTCAGTTTGACAAGTGTGCTTTCCCAGTGGATTAGAAGTGTGAATTTTTGAGTTTACTGGCATTGGTAAGCCCATACACTGAGGAAAGCACTGTAGTAAATGCTTGAAAGAGTACAGAAAATTTTGGTACATGATCACTGTCCTGAAGGAGTTTACACTGTAGCAGGGGAGACAGGCACTGAAATAAGATCCCCCCTGTAGGCTATAAATTCCTTGGGGGCAGGATTCACATCTACATAACATTAAAAAAATGGTATTTGAGCACTCTTTTACTTTCCCAAGCTGAGTGCACTACACACAGTAAGTGTTCAAATATCATTAGTTTTTTTTAATGGTGTGTAAGTGCTTACCCTGTGCCAGGCACTGTACTAAGAATTGGGTTAGATGCAAGCTAATCAGGTTCATTCATTCATTCAATTGTATTTATTAGTCTTACTGTGTGCAGAGCACTGTACTAAGTGCTTGGGCAAGTACAGTACAATGATAAATAGTGACATTCCTTGCTCACAATCTAGAAGGGGAGAGACAGACATCAATACAAATAAGTAAAATTACAGATATATGCATAAGTGCCGTGGGGCCGGGAATGAGGGGAAAAGCAAAGGGAACAAGTCAGGGCGACGCAGGGGGAGTGAGAGATGAGGAAAAGTGGGGCTTAGTCTGGGAAAGCCTCTTGAAGGAGATACGCCTTCAATAAGCCATTGAAAGGGGGAGAGTGATTGTTGGATATGAGGCAGAAGGGCGTTTCAGGCCAGAGGCAGGATGTGGGCCAGGTGTCAGGTGGTGAGGCAGGCGAGGTCGGTGGGGAGGCAGACGAGATTGAGGCACAGTGAGAAAGTTAGCACTAGAGGAGTGAAGTATGCGGGCTGGGTTGTAGGAGGAGAGAAGCGAGGTGAGGTGGGGTGAGGGGCAAGATGGTGGAGTGCTTTAAAGCTAAATGTGCTTTAAACCTTTAAAGCTGAAGGTGGTACCCAGTCCACATCCCACATGAAGCTCACAGTTGTAATCCCCATTTTGCAGATGAGGGAACTGAGGCACAGAGAAGTAAAGTGACATGCCCAAAGTCACACAGCAGACAAGTGGAGGAGCTGGGATAAGAATCCATGTCTTTCTGACTCCACCAAGCCTGTGTTCTATCCATTAGGCCATGCTGCTTCCCACTGATAGGTATGTTATAGGTAGGAGATATGTATATACGGGAAATGGCATGGCCTTCCCATAGGAAGCCTCCATAGGAGGCCTTCCCAGACTGAGCCCCCTCCTTCCTCTCCCCTTCCTCCCCTTCTCCATCCCCCCCACCTTACCTCCTTCCCCTCCCCACAGCACCTGTAAATATGTATGTTTGTATGTATTTATTACTCTATTTATTTATTTTATTTGTACATATTTATTCTATTTATTTTATTTTGTTACTATGTTTTGTTTTGTTCTCTGTCTCCCCTTTCTAGACTGTGAGCCCACTGTTGGGTAGGAACTGTCTCTATATGTTGCCAACTTGTACTTCCCAAGCACTTAGTACAGTGCTCTGCACACAGTAAGCGCTCAATAAATATGATTGAATGAATGAATGAATGGCCTAGTGGAAAGAGCATAGGCCTGGTGGGATTCAAGAGGACCTGGGTTCTGTTCCTACTTTGCCACTTTTCTGCTGTGTGATCTTGGGCAAGTCACTTCTCTGTGCCTCAGTTACCTTATCTGTAAAATAGGGATTAAGACTGTGGGCTCCGTGTGGAACAGGGACTGTGATCAACCCGATTTGCCTGTATCTACGCCAGTGCTTAGTACAGTACCTGGTAAATAAGAAGTGCTTAACAAATACCACAATTATTGTTGTTAGTCTTATGGCTATTATTATTGTTATTATGAACTGTATCCAACCTGATTAACGTGCATATACTTCTATGCTTGGAATTATGCCTGGCACATAGTAAGCACTTAACAAATATATTTTTTTAAAAAAGCATGAGTAAGGGCTTGGGAGTTGCAGGACCTAGGTTCTCATTCTGGCTCTGCCAGTTGCCTGCAGTACGAATATGAGCAAGCCCTGGGTTAGGTGCAGGTTAATGAGGTCAAACCCAATCCCTGTGCCGCATTGGGCTTACAGTCTGAGTAGGAGGGAGAACAGGTATCCCCATTGTACAGTTGAAGAAACTGAGTCACAGAGAAGTTGTGACTTGCCTAAGGTCACACAGCAAGCAATTGGCACAGTAAGGATCAGAACCCTGGTCCTTCTGACTCCCAGGCCCCTGCTCTCTCCAATAGGCCACGCTACTTTCCTACTTTCTCTCTTCTAATTCTCTCTTTGCCCTCCTCCAATCTGGATTACACCCGCTTCACTCCATGGAACCAGCCCTCTCTAAGGTAACCAATGACCACCTTCTCACCATATCTGACAACCTCTACTCCGTCCTAATCTACCTAGACTCCTTAACTGTCTTCAATACTGTGTGACCTTGAGCAAGTCACTTAAGTTTTCTGTGCCTAGGTTACCACATCTGTGAAATGGTAATTATTTGTGGGTTGAATGAGAGAGATGAGTCGAGAACCACACCTGTTCTCAACTGATCCTGTCCTCTCTCATATCTCCTCATATCTCTCTGACCGCTCCTTCTCAATCTCTTCTGTAGGCTCCTCCTTTGTCTCCCATCTTCTGACAGCGAACATCCTTCAAGGCTCAGTTCTGGTCCCCTGCTATTCTCCATCTACATTCACTCCCCTGGAGAACTCATTCGCTCCCATACCAACTACCGTCTCTGCATAGATGTTTCTGAAATCTACATCTCCAGGCCTGATCTCTCTCCTTCTCTGCAGTCTTGCATTTCCTCCTGCCTTCAGGGTACCTCTGCTTGGATGTCCCGCAGATGCCTCAAACTAAACATGTCCAAAAGAAAACTCTTTATCCTCCCACCCAAACCATGTCCTTCCCCTATCTTGCCATTTCTGTAGACTATCCTCCTTATCTAACAAGCCCATAAACTTGGTGTTGTCCTCGACTCATCTCTCTCATTCAACCCACAAATAATAATTGTGGAACTTAAGTGCTTAAATCTGATCAATAATGAAACTAATCCTATTTTAAAGGCTAATTTTTCAACTGAGAAGTTTACATGTTGGGGTGAAGCCATGGTCAAATTTAGTGCAAGATTCCTAAGTGGAACCAAGAAACAGGGCTAAAATGTCATCGCTGTTCCCAGACCATTACACCCTCCCTTACCCCTCAGAAGTCTCCCCTAGAAAGAAACAAAGTAAAGCTTCATAGAAGTCTTCGTGGCACCTACCACCTTTAATATTGCCTGTATTCGTGGCACTGTACCAAGTGCTGGGATAGAGACAAGGCAGTTGGGTTGAACACAGTCCCTGTCACCCAGTCTCAGTCCCCATTTTACAGATGAGGTAACTGAGGCCCAGAAAAGAGAAGCAATTTGCCCGAGGTCATGCAGCAGGCAAGTGGCAGAGCCAGGATTAGTCAATCACTGTACTAGCACTTGGGAGAGTACCTTAGATTAGAACCCAGGTCCTTCTGACTACCAGTCCCTTGCTCTATCCACTAGACCATGCTGCTTCTATATTCAGTTTCTCACTATATCTGTCGTATAATCAATCTGTCACCAAATCCTGTCTGTTCTACCTTTACAACATCACTAAAATCTGTCCTATCCTCTCCATCCACACTGTTACTACTTGGATTCAAGAACGTATTTTATCCCACCTTGACTACTGCATCTCTCTCCTCACTAATCTCCCTGCCTTGGCCCACTCCAGTCCATATTTCACTCAGCTGCCCTGATAGTTTTTCTAAAAAAAAAAAAGTTGTTCATGTTTCCCCACTCCTCAGGAACCTTCAATGGTTGCCCATCCACCTCTGCATCAAGCACTCAGTTACCTGGCCCCCTCCTACCTTACCTCCCTAAATTCCTACTACAGCCAAGCCCACACACTCAACTTTTCTAGCGCCAACGTGCTCACTGTGCCCCGATCACATCTATCTTAGCATTGACCCCGTTTCTACATCCTCCCTCTGGTTTGGAATTCCCTCCCCATCAATATGTGCCAGACCACCACTCTCCCTACCTTCAAAGCCTTGAGGATGTATCTTCTCCAAGAGCCCTTCCTCAGTTAAACCCTCTTTTCCTCATCGCCCTCTCCCTTCAGCATCTGTGTTCTTGGATCTGTGACCTTTGGGCTTTTGACATTTGCCCTGACCCTTGGCCACACAGCGCTTATGTACATATCTATAAATTATATATTATAAATTAGTTATATTAATGTCTTTCTCCCCCTCTGGAATGTAAGCTCACTGTGGGTAGGAAGAGTATCCAACAACTCTGTTGAGTTGTACTCTACTACTACAATCGAGTCTTTTAGACTGTGAGCCCTCTGTTGGGTAGGGACTGTCTCTACATGTTGCCAACTTGTACTTCCCAAGCACTTAATACAGTGCTCTGCACACAGTAAACGCTCAATAAATATGATTGATTGATTGACTGAGCCCACACACTTCACTCCTCTGCTAACCTTCTCATTGTACCTCAATCTGGTCTGTCTCGCCGCTGACCTCTCGCCCATGTCCTCTCACCTGGAATGCCCTTCCTCTTCATATCTATCAGACAATTACTCTCCTCCACTTCAAAGGCTTTGAAGGGACATTTCCTCCAAGAGTCCTCCCCTGACTAAGCCCTGTTTTCCTTTTCTTCCATTCCCTTTCTCACCAACCTTTCTCCCTTTATTCATTCCCTGCCCCAACCTCACAGCTCTTATGTACATATCTGTAATTTATTTATATTAATGTCTCTGTCTCCCTGTACATTGTATGCTCATTGTGGGCAGGGACTGTGTCTGCTGTGTGTCTCCCAAGTGCTTAGTACACAGTATTAAGTGCTCTGCACACAGTAAGCACTCAGCATATACCATTGATTGATGTGCAAAGGTAAATGATATATAGTAAAATTCTTCCAGAGCCTACAATTTTCAGGAAAAATCTATATTTGGCTTCTAAAAATAAGTGTAGGAAAGAACTTCATTTCTGAAAGTTATACAGCAAGGTTTCTTTAAAGGAAAAAGCAGGGAAATTTGAAATTTGTAACATCTATGTCTCAACTGTTAAATTATAGTAACTAGTTGATTAATTATGAGCAAAATGATTCCTGATGTAAAAATAAAGCCCTATCATTCACAAAAAACCTTTCAGTGTTGCCTTATGGAGATCATTTAGACTATTAGTGCTTCCATTTACAGCATAGTAAGCTTTTTTGAATCACTAGTTGTTTTGGTCCACTCAGCATTTTTTTTTACCCCAAATTCCCCAGTGTTTCTTGGCCTGCTAAGTGGAAAAGCAATATCCAACAGGATTGAAAGAGCTTTTAAACATAGAGAGAAACAGCTGTGAGTTCGTTTAAAATACCCACTTCATTAATCCCGGAAATAGAACCTCTAAAAATAGTTTGGTTTATGGTCTAGCTGGTGACAAATTTTTAATGTAATATCTATGTGGCTTTTAACAAAACTAGGCAGTATTAAAGGTGGTAGGTGCCACGAAGACTTCTGTGAAGCTCTATTTTGTTTCTTTCTAGGGGAAACTTCTGAGGGGTAAGGGAGGGTGTAATGGTCTTTCTGGGGCATTTTAGCCCAGTTTCTTGGTTCCACTTAGGAATCTTGCACTAAATTTGGCCATTGGCTTCACCCCCACATGTAAACGCCTCAGTTGAAAAATTAATCTTTAAAATAGGATTAGTTTCATTATTGATCAGATTTTGGCAACTGTACCCCATCCAGCTTGGTTTTGTATAAGAATTAATTTTTTTTTTTTTGGTCATCTGCAAACCTCTTGAGTTTTCCTCTTTGGATGGGACCTAGCCAAAAAGATAGGGTTTGTGTTATGATGTCAGGATTGCCAGATTTGTGTTATGACATCAGTACTGCCACATGTAGTCTGGCCAAAGTAACAGGGAGAAGTGGGTGGCTCAGGTTGGGAATAACCTTTTGGCAAAAACGTGTTTCCTCTGATCTCAGAAGATCATTAGTCATTAGTCATTAGTCTCAGAAGATTATTTTTCGGGCGCTTACTGTATGAAGAGCACTGTACTAAGTGCTTGGAAGAGTACAGTACTACAGAATTGGTAGTCATGTTCCCTGTCCACAACAAGCTCACAGTGTAGAGGGAGAGACAGACATTAATATAAATGAATAAATTATGGATATGTTCATAAGTGCTGGAGGGCTGAGGGAAGGGTGAATAAAGGGTGCAAATCCAAATGCAGAAGGGAGTGGGAGAAGAGGAAATGAGGGCCTAGTCAGGGAAGGCTTCTTGGAGGAGATGTGCTTCTATAAGGCTTTGAAGGAGGGGAAGAGTAATTGTGAGATATGAGGAAGAAGGCAGGACGTGGGCGAGAGGTTGACAGTGAGATTGACGAAATTGAGGTACAGTGAGAAGGTTGCCATTAGAGGATTGAAGTGTGTGGGCTGGGTTGTACTAGGAGAGTAGCGAGGTGAAGTAGGAAGGGGCAAGGTGATTAAGTGCTTTAAAGCTGATGGTAAGGGGTTTCTGTTTGATGCCGAGGTGGATAGGCGATCACTGGAGGTTCTTGAGGAGGAGGAAAACATAGACTGAACATTCTTGTAGAAAAATAAGGCCTGCAGAGTGAAGTATGGACTGGAGTGGGGAGAGACAGGAGGCAGGGAGGTCGGCAAGGAGGCTGATACAGTAATCAAGGTGGACCAGGATAATTGCTTGGATTAATATGGTAGCAGTTTGAATGGAGAGGAAAGGGTGAATTTTAGGATGTTGTGAAGGTTGAACCCAAAGGATTTAGTGGTAAATTTAATGTGCGTTGAATGAGAGAGACGAGTCAAGGATAATGCCAAGGTTATGGGCTTGTGAGATGGGAAGGATAGTAGTGCTGTCTATAGTGAGGGGAAAATCATGTGGAGGACAGTGTTTGGGTGGGAAGATAAGAGGTTCTATTTTGGACATGTTAAGTTTGAGATGGCAGGATGTCCAAGTAGAGTTGTTTTGAAGGTAGGAGAAAATGCGAGGCTGCAGGGATGGAGAGAGAGCAGAGCTGGAGATGTAGATTTAGGAATCATCCGCATAGAGGTGATAGTTAAAGCCATGTGAGTGAATGTGTTCTTCAAGGAAGTGGGTGTAGATGAAGAATAGAAGGGATCCCAGAACTGAAACTTGAGGGACACCTACAGTGGGTGGGAGGCAGAGGAAGAGCCCGTGAAAGAGATTGAGAATGACTGGCCAGAGAGATAGGAGGTGCCCCAGGAGAGGACAATGTCAGTAAAGCTAAAGTTGGATAGTTAACTGTGTTGAAGACAACTAAGAGGTCTAGGAGGATGAAAATGTAATAGAGGCCATTGTATTTGGAAAGAAGGAGATAACTCGTGACCTCTGAGAGGGTGGTTTCTGTGGAGTAACAGTGGAAGATGGCAGTCAGGGATGGAAGAAGGGAGGGGCAAGTGTTTTGATAAGGTGTGAAGGAATGTGTTCAGATGCATAGGAGGAGGGGTGGATTTTAGAGAAGGCAGGAGATCTATTAAGATCCTGATGGGAGAGTTGAAGAAGGGGTTAGCAAGCGATAGTTTAGGGAGATCATGCCTGATAGTTTCAATTTTCTCAGTGAAGTAGGTAGCCAGGTCTTTAGGGGCTAGAGATGGGGAAGGTGGGGAGACAGGGTTTGAGGAGGGAGTTAAACGAACAGAACAGCTGGGGAGGGCAATGGGCATGGCTGTCGATGAGGATGAAGAAATAATTTTGCCGGGCAGAGGAGAAGGCAGAGTTAAAGCACACAAGGATAAACTTGAAGTGGTCAAGGTGGGTTCTAGATTTCTGCCAGCAGCGCTCTGTGGCTCATGTACAGGTGTGAAGGAGGCAGACTATGTAGGTGATCCAAGGCTGTGGATTAGTGATACAAGATCGACAAAGGGATAAGGGAGCAAGTGAATTATTCAGTAGGGAGGTTGGTGTTCAGGGTGTCAGTTTGGTCAAGGGAAAGTAGTTTGGGTATGGAGGGTAAACCGGGCATGACTTGAGAAAATTGGATGGGGTCAAAACATCAGAAGTCTCTATCAGAGAACAGCACAGATTTGTGGGGAGGAGGTGTGTGGGAGAGCAGACAGGTTGAGGGCATTGTGGTCAGGTAGAAGAATGATTGTCAGTCGTGATGTCTGAAACACTGACTCATAATGAGCACATCCAACACCTTTGCCTCCTAGACATTGTAGCCTAGTGGAAATCAATCAATCAATCAATCGTATTTATTGAGCGCTTACTATGTGCAGAGCACTGTACTAAGCGCTTGGGAAGTACAAATTGGCATCACATAGAGACAGTCCCTGCCCAACAGTGGGCTCACAGTCTAAAAGGGGGAGACAGAGAACAGAACCAAACATACCAACAAAATAAAATAAGTAGGATAGAAATGTACAAGTAAAATAAATAAATAAATAAATAGAGTAATAAATATGTACAACCATATATACATATATACAGGTGCTGTGGGGAAGGGAAGGAGGTAAGATGGGGGGATGGAGAGGGGGACGAGGGGGAGAGGAAAGAAGGGGCTCAGTCTGGGAAGGCCTCCTGGAGGAGGTGAGCTCTCAGCAGGGCCTTGAAGGGAGGAAGAGAGCTAGCTTGGCGGATGGGCAGAGGGAGGGCATTCCAGGCCCAGGGGATGACGTGGGCTGGGGGTCGATGGCGGGACAGGCGAGAGCGAGGTACAGTGAGGAGATTAGTGGTGGAGGAGCGGAGGGTGCGGGCTGGGCAGTAGAAGGAGAGAAGGGAGGTGAGGTAGGAGGGGGCGAGGTGATGGAGAGCCTTGAAGCCCAGGGTGAGGAGTTTCTGCCTGATGCGCAGATTGATCGGTAGCCATTGGAGGTTTTTGAGGAGGGGAGTAATATGTCCAGAGCGTTTCTGGACAAAGATAATCCGGGCAGCAGCATGAAGTATGGATTGAAGTGGAGAGAGACACGAGGATGGGAGATCAGAGAGAAGGCTAGTGCAGTAGTCCAGACGGGATAGGATGAGAGCTTGAATGAGCAGGGTAGCGGTTTGGATGGAGAGGAAAGGGCGGATCTTGGCAATGTTGCGGAGCTGAGACCGGCAGGTTTTGGTGACGGCTTGGATGTGAGGGGTGAATGAGAGAGCGGAGTCGAGGATGACACCAAGGTTGCGGGCTTGTGAGACGGGAAGGATGGTAGTGCAGTCAACAGAGATGGGAAAGTCAGGGAGAGGACAAGGTTTGGGAGGGAAGACAAGGAGCTCAGTCTTCGACATGTTGAGCTTTAGGTGGCGGGCGGACATCCAGATGGAGATGTCCTGAAGGCAGGAGGAGATGCGAGCCTGGAGGGAGGGGGAGAGAGCAGGGGCAGAGATGTAGATCTGGGTGTCATCAGTGTAGAGATGATAGTTGAAGCCGTGGGAGCGAATGAGGTCACCAAGGGAGTGAGTGTAAATTGAGAACAGAAGGGGACCAAGCACTGAACCTTGGGGAACCCCCACAGTAAGAGGATGGGAGGGGGAGGAGGAGCCTGCAAAAGAGACTGAAAAAGAACGACCGGAGAGATGAGAGGAGAACCAGGAGAGGACGGAGTCTGTGAAGCCAAGGTCAGATAGCGTGTTGAAGAGAAGGGGGTGGTCCACAGTGTCAAAGGCAGCTGAGAGGTCGAGGAGGATTAGGACAGAGTATGAGCCGTTGGATTTGGCAAGCAGGAGGTCATTGGTGACCTTTGAGAGCGCAGTTTCCGTGGAATGAAGGGGACGGAAGCCAGACTGGAGGGGGTCGAGGAGAGAGTTGTTGTTGAGGAATTCTAGGCAGCACGTGTTGTATGGTATACTCTCCCAAGTGCTTAGTACAGTGCTCTGCAAACAGTAAGCACTCAGTATACTGGATTGACTGACTGACATGGGGACACAGTCCTAAACCCCATTTTACATATGAGGTAACTGACACAGAGAAGTTAAGTGGCTTGTGACCTTGGACCAGACCAAGGCAGACTGAGTGTTTGAACCTCTAGGGTAATATTATATATATGCAGGCTTAGGAGAGTAAAAAAAGAGTTAGAAGGCATGAATCCTGCCCTCAGGGGGCTTACAGTCTATCTGGGGAGATAGACACTTCAGTAAAGTACAGGTAGGGCTAAAGGATATTTGGGAGTTTGTGTGTTAGGCTGCGTGTATTGAACTATTTTTTGAAACCAGATGTAATCTAAAAGAAAGCTTGGCTGTAGTCTGGTTAGCCTCAGGGTTAGCATTTGTTCATATTATTTTATGTTGGGAGTTTGTCCTAGGCAAGGTGTTATGTCTGAAGCAACTGTGATTATTAAAGGATTTTATTTCTTGGTGCTAGTGACTGTACATTCATTAACTTTCCTAGAACATGATTCAGCTTGAACCTGGGGAAAGGGATTCTGAGTTGGCACATTTCTCTGAATGGAGATTCTCTTCAATAGGTTTATTTTTGGTGAAGCTGAAGTTTAAAATACTTTGAAATCTTGTTCCCTCATGTCAAGTGCATTTTTTCATTTGGAGCCTCTGCTATTTGCTGGTACAATATCTGGTTTATATTTTGCCCTGGGAAAGGAGAGTTTGGAGGATTAAGGCAGATTATAGTGTTGGGATAATGTCTGACTCCTTGTGTTCTGTTCACTCATAAATAAAACCCTGAAAAAAATGTGACTGTTACTATGGTGATATTAGCAAAAGCCTGGTTTATGGCATAACTGAAAAGCTTAGAAGCATGCTCTCCCTTATGCCAGCATGTGCCTTTCTGTGCAGGTTGTGCATTCTAATAATTTGTGCCTTTCTGACACTACCACTTTGTATTTGTGTAGCTCTTCAGTGACAAAAGCCCAATAGAAATTTCATGTTACCTAACCCCAAGAGGGATAGCAGAGAAAAATCCACACACTATTTTGTTTCCAATTTTCTTGCTGGGGCAGCGTGGTCTACCAGAGAAAACATTTCTTGGGCGTGGAGAATTTTGGCATCTGTTCCAAGCTGTGCTCCTTCCTTGGTTGTGATTTTGGTTGTCACTTAACATCATTTTCCAGCTGTTTCAAATGGGGGTTACTCCTAATGGCTATCATGAAGGAATGCTTTTCAGAAATACACTCACTTGTGGCAGAATGTGTATTTTTCACTATGCATTTTATATTGAGTGTGGCAGCTGAATTAAGGAATGCTTTCCTGGTAGTAGGTATCTGCCTGCCAGAAGAGCACTGCAGAGTCAGTAGATACTGGGTGAATCGTACAGCATGAATTTCTCCTAAAAGCAAAGTTTGGCAAGAACCCAATCCCCATGCTGTAGGAGAATTGGGAGTGTGAGACAATATATACAAAGCACATTAAATCCTGTGGGATAAAAGTAATTATTTTAGTGTGACAGAATTATTCCATCTTGAGAGTTTTAAGAAATGGCTTTGAAGGCCCAACACTCGCATGCTGTGTTTCAAACCCTACCCCTGAATGACTGTTCTAATGGGTAGTGGGTAAGAAACATTTTTAGCAGGTGTGAGTTGTTTACTTAGGTGATATTTGGATTGGGTGAACTAAATTGCAAATTTCAAGGTGTTAACTTCCTTCCAGGATGTCACACAGTCAATAATCTGTTTTATACAACTACATGTGAAGCCGATATGGATGAATTTTTCATCTTTTTCCTGTTCCAGCCTCTATAACCTGGCTTCCCTGGAACTGCGAGAGAACCTGCTTACATACTTGCCAGAGTGAGTTTCTAGGGGACTGGGGGAGAGGGAGTATTGTGTGAAGAGCGCATCTGCCAGGTAATTCGGAAAAACTCTCTCCTCATGATGGTTGATTCAGGTCCAAAATAAAGGCTTGTCTTGCATGATTTGAACACTTATTATAACAAGTTTCAGAGCCACATGTTACAGCGGCATCTTTGTTCTTTCTAACGAGGTTATCACTCTAGCCTGTATTGGACATATCAGGGATTCCTCTGCCGAGCCCATAGCCAAATGGGTAGCTTTTCAAATGTACTTCACACCAGCTTCCTTCCCTCTAATCACTGTAGAGTATTAGAGGTCAGTCCGATGGTTTGTTCCACCACTGGCTAATTGAAGTATCAGTGGTCGCCACAATACACTGTGAAAGGCTCCCTGGACTTTGGGTCCTCTCCTGCCGCCATATTGCCTCACAGTAATCATTGCCCTGTTTCTGAGGAACCAGTGCATTGACATTTGAGGCACGGGTTTATTGTGACTTGATTCTCTCGTATTATGAAGTTGGGCTGAGGCATGATTCAGGGACATGGGGTTGGGTGGGGCACAGCAGTTGTATAATAGGACAGAAGGGGTTTCACTGTGCTTCCAATTCCCTTGCCTCAGGCAGCCTCGCAGAGCTGAAATTATTCATCCCATCCTCAAAATGGTGCCCTGACAGGGTCAGTTTAGATGAGACAGTTGGAGCTGAACACTTTTAAATTTGTATAAAAACAAACCACCGTATCCTTTGGGTAGGATGACCTCACGTAGTACTTTTCTGTTTCCAGATCACTCACCCAGCTTCAGAGATTAGAGGAACTTGATTTAGGAAACAATGAGATCTATCATTTGGTAAGTGTTTTAAGAAGGAAGTTCCATTTGAACCTCATTCTCTTCAGCCCTAATTGGGAAAGACTAGAGGAGAGGATGGAAATTCTCAGGAGGAATTCTCAGGGAGGTGGGGGACTGACAGCTGGTGACAGGAAGCGGGATTTGAATAAGTTGAAGAAATTTTAAAAACCACTCTGGAAGCGGCATGTGGTTTAAGGAGGCATCTTGGCCTATCATTAAGAGCATGGGTCTAGGAGTGTTGAGACACATATTCCAAACCCACATTTGCTACTAGTCATCTGAGTAACCTTGGGCATGCCACTTAATTGCTCAATGTTTCAATTTTCTCATCTGTGAAATGGGGATAATATACCTCCCCGCTCTACTTCAGAGTACTGAGGATAAAATGAGACAAATTGATTTGAAAACACTCTGGAAAAATGAAAGTCCTATACAAATTCAAGATATTACTATTATTATATGAGGGGACTAGGTATTTAGTTTCAAAAATATAACCTGTGGAAAGGAATCTGGGAAACTTATTTGGGCTCTTAAAAATAGTTGGTACCAAGGATATTTGAGAATGTATCTTTATATCCAGTTCAGCACCTACAGGGCCTAATATATATGTCTATTGCCTGTTACCTTGTCCATTCATTTTGTGTCCTCTTGAGCCCTAAAGGCAGCTATATGTTGCTTCATCCCTTACTCAGCGTGCATTCTGCAGGATTGATGTCTCAGCAGGCTCTTAGGAATGCAATGGGGCAGGGCTCCATTGACCCCTCTGTGGTTCAGTCTTACCTCAATTGACCCTACTTAATGGCCCAGGGCTCCCTGCTCTAGAAGGCCGTGGCCCTCTCAGCAGGCAGGACTCCCAGGAGTGGCACCATCTTGTAGGAAGGTGGGACAGTCACTGGTGCCCAGCTGAAAGGCTTCCCCCTCCCTTGGCCTTGTCTGACAGCATCTTCAGGCGGGACAGAGTCTAAGGTTGTCCCGGACTGTACACAACCAAACCAATGCTAGCAACCCTAGGCCAACCAGGAAGGAAGGGGAGACAGCAGAGCAGTGTACGCCGGGAGCATATGGGAGACTGCAAGCAGAGCCTCAGCTTCCTCCCCTCTTCTGGATGACCAGGATTGACTCTGAGAAGGGAAGTGAGAAGCCTAATCAGAGTTAGAAGTAAAAAGATCACTGGGAAACTTGTGACCCTAACCTTATTTTAACTATTTCTAGCCAGAAACTATTGGAGCACTTCTACATCTTAAGGATCTCTGGTTGGATGGAAATCAGCTGGCTGAATTACCTCAGGTAAGTAATAACAACCATCTCACACAGCGTGGCTCAGGGGAAAGAGCCCGGACTTTGAAGTCAGAGGTCCTCGGTTCAAATCCCGGCTCTGCCACTTGTCAGCTGTGTGACTTTGGTCAAGTCACTTCACTTCTTTGGGCCTCAGTTACCTGCTCTGTAAAATGGGATTAAGACTGTGAGCCCCACGTGGGACAACCTGATCACCTTGTAAATTCCCCAGCACTTAGAACAGTGCTTTGCACATAGTAAGTGCTTAATAAATGCCATCATTATTATTATTATTATTATTACCACTCATGTATGCGTTTTTCTTGGGGTAGTTGAAAGTAGGCCCTACCGAACTGAGCTGGAATGAATGAGCCTCGTTGTGTGCAGGGAACATGTTTCCATCTCTTTTATGTTGTATTCTCCCAAGCACTTAGTACCTAGCTTTTCACACAGTAAGGTCTCAGTAAATGCGAATGATTGAGCCACACAATAAAACAAACATGCTGCATTTGTGTGCATTTAATAGTCGAGATTTATATGTAGCAAAATGAAAAGCTCAATGCGCCCTCCCCATTGGTAGTTGAAACTGTTAATTGTGAAACAGAGGGCCTGTCACCCATGTCCACATTCACAGTCTGCTTTAAGCCTAACAGATGTGTACAGTCTGAGTTCTGCTATTATTGTCATTATGCATTTATGGAGCACTTTATCTTGGCCAAATGGTCTGAAGTAATTTTACTTAGTTATTGGTCACCACATTCCTGTAATAATTGATGGAAAACAAGGCTAAAAGCTTTTATTGAACATTTTCTCTCATCAATATTGTGGATATCTTATCTGGCGTGTGGTGTTTTGCTCTTTTTTTTACTTTTTTAATACTGAACGTAAGAATTGTGTCCCAGATGGGGTTGAATCTTGCACAGATTTCTACGTGCCAGTTATATTTTGGAACTGAAGCAAGCTGGCTGTTCCATCTGGTGAACAGGCACAGCAGGCTAAAATAATTGGGCTTTTTACTAGTTTGAAGCGATTTTTAGCCGAGTACTCAATGCTGTTTCTTGGCCTGCTATCACCTTGTTTTCCCCAACGCCTTGATTGAGCTTTGTGATTTGCTATAGACCCTATCCCAGTTTTAGTTTAGGACTGTTTAGTTTATTCTCATACTGTAGGTGTTGTGCTTTCAGCATTAAAAACACAGCTGGTCTTTTATTTGGTTTAGCTGTGTTTATAATGTGTTGGGTTGAGGATGCAAATCGGAGTCCCATCATTGTAACCATAATCATGAGTTGCCCCAGTTTGAGTCTGGAGACTGTTTTACAGTTCACTGGACCAGAAAATACTGGGAAGGAAAGGAGGGAGGGAGGAAGGGGCAAGGAAAGAATTGGGAGGGAGGAGAAGAGTATTGCATGAGGTTGGCTGTAGAACTAAAAGCTGAGGCAGTATAGGGACTATTCTGGGGTTGAAGGAATGAATGTAGATTTATTTGATGGACAGCAAGGGGGAAAGGGGCACAGAGTATGTTATAAGGATAAAGGCATGGGAGGATAGGAAATTTCTGTAGAAAAAATTTCCTTAGACTGACAGATTGGAATCAAGGGTCTATTCCACTATATGACCTATTGACTACATGACCTATTTGCAACCAGTCAGTTTGTTCTTATGATAGTCTCCCCCCCACCCCCAGTCCCAATTGCTTTTGGCAGTGTCTCTCTTATTTTCACTTCAACGAAATAAAAGGCTATTGGGTACCAGTCTCAATTTTCAAAATAAACAATTTTTATTTTGTGATTCTTCAGAGTACCCATGAATTGATTGGGGTCAGTTGAGTGCTATATGTAACTGGATAGCTTTTTAGAACCCCTACATAGAAGAATGAAGAAAATGGTATTGTATTACCTGTTTCTATTCACTGCAGAAATGCTGCTCATAATTGACATATTCCCTAAGGTTGATTTATTCAACTTGTGAGCTATCAAGCTTATAGTTGAATGAAGGCTTTTGCGGAATCTCTTATGTCATCATCATACTAAGTGTTCTCCAGAATTTAGAAAGATGTTCCTGTTTCCAAGTAGGGCCAGTTTTAAGGGTTTCTCTGGAATTGCTTTGGAAGTTATGTTACTCTTGTTTTTTTATGACATTAATATAGGAAATAGGAAACCTGAAAAGTCTGTTATGCTTAGATGTCTCTGAAAATAAGTTGGAGAGGCTGCCTGAAGAGATAAGTGGCTTAACATCATTAACGGATTTAGTCATTTCTCAGAATTTACTGGAGATCATACCTGATGGCATAGGTAAGTAACTGCATTCGTTTTCTATCGTTCACTTTCTTAGTCTTTGCTTTGAACTGAGAAATATCTGAAATTCCCAGATACAAGGACGGAACTGTATTAAGGTGTATCTCTGGCCACCATTTTCCAGAGCTTTACACGCTTCCCCCATATCACTGAGCATGATTTTAATTCTGCCTATCCTATCCTTTAATGTATAAATAGAAATATATATATGTATATATTTCTCCTTTGGATTTCAGTGGGCAACCCAAAATTGTAGGTTGAATTTTGAACTTGGACTTGAAACTGAGCTCTCAACTTTGAAATTGTAGGGTGAATTTTGAACTTGGGCTCATATTTCATGCATATAAGTATATTCTATTGACATCAGTAGTAATTAGGGTGCAGTAGAATGAGCATGAGGACAACATGTTATGGTTTACGCATTCTCATTTTTCATTGTTTTACCAATTGCCCTGGCAAATGTCACCTTTCACCCCAAAGTGAGTACCCCATAGAAATATCTCACTTTTTCCAGAATTCTGCTCCACCAGAAATCCCCCTTTTCAGGAAAATAGTCTCTAAGTTGCTGCCGTGTTTGCTGTAGATTTCTGCTGAGGTCTACTGTTCAGGATTAGAGCCAATGAAGTTGTATCCCTTGCCTCTTGAAAGGCTCCCAGACAGGGCTTAGGGCCTTCTGAAGGCAGTGATCAGCTTCCAGTCTCTCTGGAAACAGTCCCTACTTCTTCCAGGGGCAATTTTATTTGGAAGTCCGCTCCTTCAGCAAGAACTGTTGCTCCTAAAAGAGACATTCTGTATTAGGGATTCCACTGTACCACTAACCCTTGAGAGATGATTTTCTAGCGCCCTGTACCATACCGCATAGAAATTGCAGTTCTCTTTGATGTTGTTTTCTGAAAGTAGGTTGGTTGATGTAACTGAATGAAATATAACTAGCTAAATCAAAGATAACCATCTTTCAATGCTCCTTGAGGTATTACCAATATCTCAGTTCCCTGGGCCCAGGAGAACCAGAATGTGCTAACTGTGGACAGTGTAAAAAAACCCATCTTCTAAAATATTATTCCTCTTGTCAGGTGGCTTTATCTCTTTTAATAAATATTATTTTGTATCTTCTTGCACCCATTGGCAAATTAATTAACTGTGCAGTTTCATAATTAGGAAAACCCAGGACAAATATCACCTCCCTAAAACAAAAAAAAAATCTAAGAACCAGATACCCAGTGTCTGAGGAGCTATAGTTCTGGAACAGATGAAGTTATTGCTTTCTCTTACAGGAAGGTTAAAGAAGCTGTCTATCTTAAAAGTTGATCAAAATAGGCTAATCAAGTTGACAGAAGCCGTTGGAGAATGTGAAAACCTTACTGAACTAGTTCTTACAGAAAACCAACTTCTGGTAAGTGAGGCCTGCCTTCCCTATTGGTAGCTTACAGTCCAGGAAGATTGGGAAAAGGCTGTTTTGGCTACAGTATGTTTCTTTTTATTTCCTTTTTCTCTGAACATTCTGACCATAAGTCCCACTTCTTGGTCTTCAGCCTGTCCCACCTCACAATAATTTTGTTCAACATGTTTACTTTTCATCTATCTCAGCATGGCACTGAAGTTGTTCACATGGATTTAAGTGACTCCAGAGTTAGACAGGATTGTGGAAATTCAGGGGACATGATATGGTACTCATTAGTAAGGACCTGAACCACCATTAGAACTCCTCAAAGTTCCTGCTGAAAGTAGATGAGCCCTAACTAAACTTTACTTGTGTCATATTGTCCCGGATAGAGTATAGTTCTATATTGGTGGAAGAGAAGGAATGTAGAATAGGCTGCCTCAGTGTGTATTTTAGTCAGACAGTCTCATCATTAGCATAAGAGAAAGACTGACTTATAAGAGCCTATTTGTCCATCACCCTCATAATCAGTATTTTTAGAGTACCTGTTGTGTGCAGAGTACTGTGTTAAGTGCTTGGGAGTATACAGTGAAGCTCAAAGAGAAGCTGCATGGCCTAGTGCATAGAGCGTGGGTAAGGGAAGCAGAAGGTCATAGTTTCTAACTTGTCTGCTGTATGACCTTGGACAAGTCACTTTACTTCTTTGCGCTTCAGTTACCTCTTCTGTAGAATGGGGATTGGGACTGAGAGCTCCACGTGGGACAGGGATTCTGTCCAACCTGATTTGCTTGTATCCACCCCAGTGCTTAGAACAGTGCCTGGCACATAGTAAATGCTTAACAAATACCATAAATAATAATAGTAATGGAGCCTCTTTTATTTAGTTAACATTGTGCACCCACTGGATGCTCTGTTGTATACTAAGGAGTCTAGATGCAGAGGGGATCTCTATTTGGGGAAGAATGGGGGAGGGAAAACTCTTATAATGGAAAACAGATTAAGTCCCTGTGTCACATGGGGCTCACAGTCTTAATCCCCATTTTACAGATGAGGTACCTGAGGCCCTGAGATGTGAAGTAACTTGCCTAAGTTACCCAGCAGACAAGTGGCGAAGCCAGATTAGAACTCAAGTCCTTCTGACTCCAAGGCTCATTTATTCATTCATTCTTTCAATCGTATTTATAGAGCGCTTACTGTGTGCAGAGCACTGTACTAAGTGCTTGGGAAGTACGAGCCGGCAACATATAGAGATGGTCCCTACCCAACAACAGGCTCACAGTCTGGAAAGGGGAGAATGACAACAAAACTAGGGCATGCTGCTTTTCAGTCTGGAGCTTTGGATCTAGAAGGGAGCCCTGTGTCTCAGGCTATCTGAAGAACATCTCCAGATGGCAGTTACAAATGCTGGCTGGCTAACAAGCCTGATATTGATGGGACTGTTAATCCATGTTTTCTAATTATTTTTCATTTAACCAGACATTACCGAAGAGCATTGGGAAGCTGAAGAAGCTGAGCAACTTGAATGCAGACAGAAACAAATTACAACATTTACCAAAAGAGGTACATGCTTTAGAGTGGATGGGTGGGAGAACTGAAATACTAGGAAGGTAACAGTAGACTAAGAGGTAGAATGCTTATAAAATGAATTATTCCCTTCAAACCTCTACTCATTGGATAGTTTTTGTCCTTTGGGAAAGGGACTTTGATAATGTTGAGGTAGCACCATAACTGAGAGTTATTGAAGTACTCTTAGTTTTCATACATTTCTTCCTCCTATATATATGGTGTGCACACAAACAAAACCCTAGTTGTCTGTAATAGAGCCAGCATTGTTAATTACAATACATTTGTAGAAAATGATTCTAAATATCAGCAAGGACAAAATTTGGAAGCTTCTGACTAAAACTTGTCATCGTTTTCTCCTCCCTCCTTCTCTTGACTGAATGAAGGGATTGGCAGTATCAGAAGCTTGCCCTTTTTCTTTGTAGCTGCCATAATCAGACAGAGGGAAAAACTGTGGCTACATCCATTGTGTAAACACATAACTCAGCTTTCTAGTGGAAAAAGCAGAGAATTGGGAGTGTGAAGACCTGGATTCTAATCCCAGCTCTGCCACCATGGGCAAGGCACTTAACTCCTCCAGGCTTCAGTTTCCTCATATGTAAAATGGAAGTTAAAAACCTGCTCTCTCTCTGCTGTGTTTATATCTTAGACTGTATGCCCTGTGTAGAAAAGGGGTGGTGTTTGATGTGATTATCTTATGTTTACCTCAGTGCATGGCATGAAACAAATATCATTATTATTATTATTATTGTTTAGTTTGCCACAAAGTGTTAAGCCTGGAGGGAAAGCAGTTGTGTGGGTAATTAAAACAACTTGCCACCTACCTGTACCTGGGACCAGTTTACTTTCAAACGTCCATTTTATTCTTACTTTCCTAAGGGCCCTAACTCTTCCACCACAAAAAAATTAGAAGTCAAAATTGTTCGTCATAAATTTCCTTTACTACTACTACTAATAATAATAATGGTATTTAGTAAGCATTTACTAACGCTTCCAACACTTTTTCTCTGGCTCATCTCAAGGATTTTAAAGAAATGATCCTGTTTTCAGTTGGATGGTGGGAGAGATTGTCTAATCTTCCTGGCTAATGTCTAGAAAATCAGAGATGTGCCATTTTATGATAGCAATCAAGGCATATCATAGTTCTGTGAACTCTCAACTCAGCAATCAGTCATATTTATTGAGCACTCACTGTGTGCAGGGCACTGTACTAAGCGTTTGGGAAAGTACAGCACAACAATATAACAGACACATTCCCTGTCCACAAAGAGCATTATTCAACTCAGAAATAGCGTGGCTTTGTGTAAAGAGCATAGGTCAGGGAGTTAGAGGACCTGGGTTTTAACCCCAGCTCCACCATTTGTCTGCTGTGAGACCTTGGGCAAGTCACTTAACTTCTCTGTGCCTCAGTTACCTCATTTGTAAAATAGGGATTAAGACTGTGGACTCCACGGGGGACATGGACTGTGTCCAACCTGATTCGCCTTTATCTCCCATAGTGTCTGTACAGTGCCTGGCACATAGCAAACATTTAACAAATACCATTAAAAACGAACAAAAAAAATGAAAAGAAATTCCTAAGCTTTTAGCACAGTGCTGTGCACACCATAAGGGTTCAAAAAGTATGATTGAGTGATTACCTATTCCAACTGAGTTCAGGAAAAACATAGAGAATAGAAATCTCAAGATAATCCAAGTGTCTCATAGTCATATCTTCAAATGTCTCTGTACATCTGAATTTTAACAAAGAGGAATTTGGGCTCATTTGAGTTTCACATCCTCTGTCTGGTCCTGCCAATTATCTGGTGAAGGTTCTAGGGCTATGAAACAGCTGAAAGGTAACAGCAGGAGGGAGAAGAAGAATGTGGGGGTGAAGAAAATCAATGGGGTTATTCACAAGATGGATAATCAGCTCTGAATAATTGAAAGCTGGTTTAGTTGCTGTAGAAAATTGCTTTGTGTGCTTTGTTGTCTTAATTTCTATGGTCTTAGCAATAATGAATAGAAAAAGGGCAATTTTAAAGTTGTGGTAGTCTCCAAATACCATAGAAAATCCATCATGATCTTTTCTTCTACAACAGTCAAGCGGTATTTTACAGCTGTGAAATAGTCTGTTTTAAATGCGCTTTCTAAATGAAGTACTGCTCACAAGCAGCATGACTAGTAAACTTAATTGTCACATTTGTAGAAGGTAGTGAAGTGGAGGCATTATCTTTTATGTGCCTTCTTTCTCCACATAACTGGTAGCTTTGCATTTTTGACCACCTAAATCAAGGTGGTGCTTCCTGGGTCCTAGTCTACCTTTGCTTCTTCCTTTCTGACCTCATGCTGGTTTATGGCCCTAAATCAACCGTGGACCATCAATTCATTAGTAATAATTAAGTGGTCCCTTCCCTTGAGGAGTTTACAGTCTAAAGGGGGATCTCCTGTATGGCCATATTTATGCTACTGAATGCCACTCTTACATTTCCCTTAAATCTTTAATCTTCTTTAGTGCAGTGATCGTATCTACCAGCTCTCTTGTATTGTAGTCGTCCAAGTGCTTACTACAGTGCTCTGCCCACAGTAAGAACTCAATAAATACCATTAATTGATTGATTAATAGGAGAGAGGGGAAATGAAAAGGAGGGGAGAAAAATAGGGAGGGAAGAGGCTAACGTATTTAAGGCACATTTGAATTTAGGCTGTTTCTTGTGTGAAGACTTGAAGCTGTGTCGAGAAGGAAAGCTTTTATTTTGCTTGTGTAAATTTATAAAACTCTTTTCACCCTGAACAGTGGAAAATTCACAAGTGTTGGAAGTTGACATTGATTGTATAGTTGTTGAAGTGGTGGGTCATCTGCATGTTTAGAGGATGGTCATTGTAAATCTTCCAGGAGGATGACAGTACCAGAGGGAGAACCGTTTTAAAATACAGGAAATTGGTAGTAAATGAGGGTTTTTTAAAAAAGCTTTGGTTACCAAATACCACCCCAGAGAGACGTGGGACCACTCTTTTTGAAAATTGATAATGGTAGGTTCAAATCACACAAAAGGAAACACTTCTTCTTCAACCTTTGGGTGTTAAGCATATGAAATTTGACACATGATAATTTGTGCAGGCAGCAAATATCAAGAGGTTCAAGAAGTTGGGTGGATAAATTCAGGGATGAGAGTTCCCAAAGGGTTGGCAACATTAGGGATGTGAGGAGGTCCTTCCTGAACCATGCAGTTGGATGTCAAGAAAGGGCATTTATTTTCACTGTGTCTCCAAACATCCTTTGGTGCAACTGTCAAAGGTAGAGTTCTGGACTTGAATAGCAGTTTGACTCGGGATGACCTTCTCCCCTCCAGGACCATTTTGTTTTTGTGACATATGCTAAATAAACTTCCATTTCCTCTTCTTTCCCCCCACTGTCCTTTCCCCCTCCCAATAATACCTTTTGTCTCTTACTTAGATTGTGACCCCTTATGTGGGACAGGGACTGGGTCTGACCTATCTTTGTATCTACCCCAGTGCTTAGACATTGATTGTCACATGCTTAGGATGCTTAGGAAATGCCACAGTTATTATTGTTATTGGTAGTAGTAATAATAAAAAATGATAATAATAAGCTTGGGAATGTCTGCTGACCTTTTCGTGTCTCTGCTTATGACGCCATATAGCTAAAACAAAGAAGAGGAAACTTCTTTTGAAGCATTTTTTTTTTTTTTTGGTCTGTCTTTTAGAAACTTTTGGTGTAACTCTACTAAGGATTTTGGCTCCTTTTCATAGCTCCAAAGCAAATCTTCCTGAGAACTGTGATCCATGTGGGTTTTCTTCAAAGCCTGGCAGAGCAACTTCAGTTTTTTAAAAAATGAGTCTTTTCCCTGGTGCTTATGCCTATGTTAACTCTAAATTCAGGGACATGTACTGAGACTATAATTAGTTTTTTATGCTTGACCCTGGCAAACCGGGAAAAACTAGAATGGTCTACTCTGACCAGAGAAGAAAAAAACACCAAGCCATAGAGAGAGGCTTCTGGCCTCATGTGGCATCAGAGTGGTCACTGTGATCTTTCCCCATTTTGGGCTTTCTGTCCAGGAGAGCTGTGGATGTGTAAAATGTATGTGGGGTTTTTTTGTTTGGTGGGGTTTTTTTTGTGTGTATGTGTGTATCTAGTGAGAGAGAGAGAGAGAGAGAGAGAGAGAGAGAGTTAGCTTTGGCTTGCTCTTCAAATGTGACTGTCTAGTCAGATCATTCCATTACTGGTGAATTTTCTCATTTCATGACGGTACAGATGCAAGGTCTGGGCTGAAATGCTTATCATTTCAACTCGCTCCTCGCAAACAAACTTTCAACAATTGTCAGTAAGAATGCTCAATGCTTTGCTTTTAAAGATCATATCATAAAGTCATTTTTTAAGGTAAAAATGACTTCATGGGCCATAGGTGTCATTGCGAGTATATATAAACATTGGGGATAAGTGAGGTAGGGGATGCCAGTGTCTGCTTCACATAGTGGTTTTTGTATTATGTGTGTGAGTTTAATAGAGTTATTCATGAGCATTCATAGCCAAATGAATGAACATCTCTTGTTTTCTTAATTGGTAGCTGCTTGGGAATTTAGAAAAGTCAGGTAACTTGTAATTTTGTATGCATTGAACTATCCACAAATGCACCACTGATATTCATTTAGTGCTTGAAATGCATGCTGATCAAACTAGATGGCTGAATTGCGGCATAGCTTACTGTTTTAGGATGAATGGAATTTTCTTATCCGGCTGCATGCCCAGAAACCTCATTTGCTTTATGTTTGTCAGATCTTTCCCTCCCATGAGAATGCTCCCTGCTAGGCACCCCTTCCCCGAAAATGAACCTTTGTTATTCAGAAATCTTGCAAACAATAAGGCACCACTTGGAAGCTCATTTGACTTTTGGGAAGCATCAGGCTGGCGGCATGATTCCATCTCTAAAGCGGAAAGGTTAGATTTGAATGGATGAGCTTATTAGTGTGGGGCGTGCTGCAAATTTTTGATTCACTTGATACATCTGTAATCATGTAGTAGCGGGGCTTAGTGGAAAAAGCCTGGGCTTCGGAGTTAGGGGACCTGAGTTCTAATTCCAGCTCTGTCACTAGTCTGCTGTGTGACCTTGGGCAAGCCACTTAACTTCTCTGTGCTTCAGTTACCTCATCTGTAAAATGGAGATTAAGACTGAGCCCTACATGGGGCAGCCTGATTACCTTGTGCCTGCCCCAGGCTTAGAACAGTGCTTGGCACATAGTAAGTGCTTAACAAATGCCATAAGTATTATTATTATGTACCACCCTAAAGCCCAAATGCATGGCCTACAGAAGTGGTAGTAGTAGCAATGGTACTTATAAGCACTTAGTAGATGGGAAGCGGTGGGAGTAATTACTGCACTTAAAACAGTGTATGACTTAACAAATACCATCATTATTATTACAAGGTAAGAAGATTAGATATGATCCTTGCCCCACAGGGCTCTCTCAACCTAAGTCTGGGTAAACACATTTAGAATGATAAAGGTTAAACTCAAGTGAAGCCTTAATTCTGAACAGCCACAATCCATAAAATCCAGGGAATTGTATTTTTTGAGTGCTTACTGTGTGCAGAGCACTGTACTAAGCATTTGGAAAGTACAATTCAACAACAGAGGCAATCCCTACCCAACAATGGGCTCACAGTCTTGAAGGGGGTAGACAGACAACAAAACGAAACAAGTGGACAGGCATCAATAGCATCAATATAAATAAATAAAATTATAAATATATGCACATCATTAATAAAATAAATGGAATAATAAATACGTACATATATGCACAAGTGTTGTGGGGTGGGGAGGGGGGTAGAGCAGAGGGAGGGAGTAGGGGCAATGGGGAGGGGAGAAGGAGCAGAGGAAAAGAGGGGCTCAGTCTGGGAAGGCCTCCTGGAGGAGGTTAGCTTTCAGTAGGGCTTTGAAGGGGGGAAGTACTAGTTTGGCAGGAGGAGGGAGGGCATTCCAGACCAGAGGTAGGATGTCGGCCAAAGGTCGACAGCGGGACAGGTGAGAATGAGCCGCAGTCAGTGAGGAGGTTAGCGGCAGAGGAGCGGAGTGTGCGAGCTGGGCTGTAGAAGGAGAGAAGGGAGGTGAGGTAGGAGGAGGCAAAGTGATGGACAGCTGTGAAGCCAATAGTGAGGAGTTTTTGTTTCATGCGAAGGTTGATAGGCAACCACTGGAGATTTTTGAGGAGGGGGATGACATGCCCAGAGCGTTTCTCTAGAAAGATAATCTGGGTAGCAGAGTGAAGTATAGACTGAAGCAGAGCACTGTACTAAGCCATCATGCACTAATTACTGATTTAGTCCAGGACTGAAAGCTCCACCTAACATTACATCCAGTTACTGCTGGGAATTCAGTTCCTTCTCTGTACTTTCTTTTTCCCTCCTCTCCTGAATGCAGACTTGAAGCCTAGCTTGTCCACATTGGCTGGCGTCTCGGGAGGGAGGCAACATAGCTGAGGTTGGATAGAAGGGGCAGAAACTGTCTCAGATAAGTGACAAGTCCGAGGTCACACAGAAGGCTAGTAGCAGAGAGTGGATTAGAACCAGGTCCTGTACTCTTTCCACTTGGCCATGCTGCTACTTGTTGATTTCATTTGTAAAATGTAATGTACCCCCAAAATATATCCATTCAGTGATGACCCATGCTTTCAAGGAACACATTGCGACTGTACTGTGGGGTGTGCCTTTACAAAACAAGAAATTACTAAGTTAACTGACCAAGATGATAATGTAAAACAAAGTAGCTAATCCTAGTTCTTGAAAAGAGGAGGAATCCTCACCATCCTGTCTTCCGTCCCTGCCCCTGTCCCCCTTCAACTGCTTCATTAATAAATTTGGAATTTATTGTCAATTTTTTTAATGGTATTTTTTAAGCGCTTAATATGTGTAAAGCACTGTTCTAAGTGCTGGGATGGTTAAAAGCCCTTAGTGTGTAAGCGTACAAACTTAGCTTGCAAGCATGGGGTGTGTCCCATGGGGGGCTCACAGTTTTAATCCCCATTTTACAGATGAGGTAACTGAGGCACAGAGAAGTTAAATGACTTGCCCAGAGTCACACAGCTGACAATTGGTGGAGCCAGGATTTGAACCCATGACCTCTGATCCCAAAGCCCGTGCTCTTTCCACTGAGCCACGCTGCTTCTCCATTGTGTCATTGAGTCAATTGTATTGCTAGAGTGCTTTCTGTGTGTAGAACGGCACTAAACACTTGGGAGAGTACAGTATGACAGACATTCCCTTCCTACAATAAGCATACAGTCTAGGGGGGAGACAGACAATATAAATAAATAAAATTACACATGTGTAAATAAGTGCTGTGGGGCTCGATGGGCTAAATGCAGGGAGCAAGTCAGGGCGACATAGAAGGGTGCAGAAGAAAGGGAAAAGAAGGTTTACTCCGAGAGGGCCCCTTGGAGATGTGCCTTCAATAAGGCTTTGAAGGTGGGGGAGAGTAATTGTCAGATATGAAGAGGGAGGGCATTCCAAGCCAGAGGCAGCAGGATGTGGGTGAGGTCACCAGCGGTACAGACAAGGTTGAGGTACAGTGAGAAGGTTAGCTTTAGAAGAGTGAAATGTGTGGGCTGGATTTAGTAGGAGAATAGTAAGGTAAGTTAGGAGCGGGGCAAGGAGATTGAGTCCTTTAAAGCTGATGGTAAGGAGTTTTTATTTGATGCGGCGGTGGATGGGCTACCACAGAAGGTTCTTGAGGAATGGGGAAACATGGCCTGAACCTTTTTGTAGAAAAGTGATGTGGGACAGCAGAGTGAAGTATGGACTGGAGTGGGAAGAGACAAGGGGTTGGGAGGGCAACAAGGAGGCTTCTAAAGTAATCAAGGCCAGGTAGGGTAAAAGCTTGGATTAACATGATAGCAGTTTGGATGGGGAGAAAAGGGTGGAATTTAGCAACATTGTGAAGGTTGAACTGACGGTATTTAGTGATGGATTGAATATGTGAGTTGAATGAGAGAGAAGAGTCAGGGAAAATGCTGAGATTATGGGTTTGTGAAACAGGAAGGGTGGTGGTGCTGTCTACAGTGATGGGAAAGTCAGGGGAAGGACATGGTTTGGATGGGAAGATAAGGAGTTCTGTTTTTATAAATGTCAAGTATGAGGTGACGGTGGGGGAACATCCAAGTGGAGATATCTTGGCAGGGGGAAATGTGAGACTGCAGAGAGGGAGAGAGATCAGGGCAGGAGATGTAGATGTGGGAAACATCCGCATAGAGGTGGTCATTGGGCTGGAGATGTAGATTTGGGAATCATCCATGTAGAGGTGGTAGTTGAAGCCATGTGAGTAAATGAATCCTCCAAGGGAGCCTTTAGAGTGTGGGCCAGAGGGGTAGGCCATCATGCCTTCCTGGGAAGTGCCCCAGACTCAGGATGTGGCTCTGGCACAGTGCTCTGCCAGGGACCGTGCCCTTGATAACTTCTGTGACATTCTGTCCCACCACGGTTCCTGTTCTGTTGCCTAGTACAGCCTTACCAAGCCCCCTATCATTCTCTTGGGCAGGTGGGAGAGAGGTTGGGATGGGCAGTTGAAGGAGTATGTTCCTTTATGGGGTCTGCCTTATTTCCCCCAGGATTTCCGATGCTTTACTTGCCTACTGAAGATGCATCAATTTTGGAAGTTGGCAGAAGTGGGGACCTACAGAGGCTGATTCTAATTGGTTAGGCTCATCTGCAATAAGTAGAAAGCTCTGGGGAGAAAACAGTTAAGCCCCACTGGAGTTTTGGATTCTTGGTGTGGTTCCCCTTTCTCCCCCAATCCACATCCCACCCTCACCCCCACAGTGGGTGGCGTCTATCTTTATTTTAAATTAAATTTGCCTTGGCAACACACGTGGCACTGATTTAGGCAGTTTGAGCGGGAAGGGATTCGCAGATCCGAAACCACAGCTGAAGTAGAAGCTTTGAATGTGGTTTGGAGCAAAAGGGATCCCCCTTGTGCCAGGGAGCTCCTCCCACTTGGAAAGTTAGTGGTTTCTGGTGAGCTCCAGGGAAAAGCAAGCAGTTCATTGTAACTGCAGCTAGAAGGTGGGGGGACTTGAAGAAGTTTGCTAGCGCTGATGGTGAGAGCTATCCCATCAGGGTTGGGCTGCTAAGATTCTGCATAGCAACAGTATTGCTTTTAAACTTCGAAACAAATTGAATTTCACAAAGTTTTGTTTATACAGCTTTCTCCCCACAGATTTTTCCAACCCCAGTTTTGGATTTCCACACTTAATATGGTGTGAAGCACTTTGGCTCACAGAAATGGTACAGTTTGGCTTCACTACAGTTTTCTGTGGCCAGTCATCATCCTGCCGCCAGGCCTTCCGGTCTCCTGTGCACTTTCTCCCCGTAGGGCCCCTTGGCGAGGGCCAGACATGCTTCACTCTCCATCTCACAGTGTACTTCATGCTGTTAAGATCCATTTACATTGCCTCGTGTTTCTTCTCCCAATTTCATTATATAGTGGTTTTTAATTGTCTCTAAATTGCAAAATGAATGATCAAAGTTGGAAGAAAGGAAAAGAGGGGAGTTTATTAAGACTAGTTTAATAATCTGATTATTTTAATTTTTCTAGAGCAGTTTATATTTGTGCAAAAACAGTGTTTATGGGTAAATAAAAATGGTTTTATACACTGCACGTATATTTAACATTTTTGGTGCAAGCTTAAAAATCTGTATTTTTGATTCAAAATGTTCAAGAATTTTATCTAATGGGACCAAAGCCTCTACAGGGCACCAAATCCGTATGTCCCACAAGCCCCTAGTGTTACCAAACCAAGAACATTTCTGCAACTAAAACCTCACAGTGAGTGAGGGAAAGCAGTACTGCAAATTCAGCCAACTTAATTGGGATTCCATTTTGAAAGAAAAGACTGCATAGAACAAGTGAAGTTTTGGAGCCTGATAAAAGAAACCAGAATGCCATACATAAAGCAGTATGGCTTCCCATTCCATACTGTGTTTACTTCAGCAAAATCCAATTGGAACATTTGTGTAGTATTTATGAAGTGATTTTGCATGCTCTCCTAAAGAAATAAGATCCTTAAAAAAAATAAGCAGTGTTTCTTTCCAAAAACAAATTTTAATCGATTCAGCCACGTATTATTGTGTCAATCCGAGGCCTTTTGGATGAGATGTCATTTATTCAGGAAGCCGTCTTCCTTTGCACTCAAAATTAAAGGAGCTTCAGTCTTTGTGTTTGCCAAAGATGTGGAGGAAGGAGACTGCTTTTAACCTATAACGGCCTTTAAGCTGGGACGTGCAGCCTCCACAACGACAGACGCTTTGTGTGGACATTTCATTGTGTGTTATGGAAAATGGAAGTGGATATTGGAAATGATAGAACAGCAGAGAGTAAGAGGCTACTCAATCTGCTTTGACAGCATATAGATTAGAATCTCAGCCAGCCACATCCACCATCACCCCAGGGCAAGACTCATTAGTTTAGAGTCGAAAACAAGCTTGTCTTGGTAGAAGATACCATATTTCTGCATGCTCTCTTCCCATCCCTTTGGGAAAGAATAAAGTCTCATTGGTGTCATATCCAACCCTCCTGCATCCTCCAAACACTGCTCAGGAGGATGTGATGGAAGCTGGTCTTCCTCCATTGGGGACCTAGGACATGGAAAAGGATGTAGCAGGGGTTGGAGGAGCTGTCCTTGCTTTGGGGGGTGAGGCTGAGAGGGCATGGGGAGCTAGGGACAGTATAGGGGCAAAAACTGCTTGGGGGAGTTGGATGAGGATTTGGGGGAAAGACATTAGGCTGTTAGCCTGTAGCAGCCAGGATGGCAGGGGTGCGTATAGTGCAGAGGAGAGATTGGCAAAGATGACCTAGGAAAGAGGGAGCTGCAGAGCAGCTGAAGGGAAAGGGGGAGTTGACAGGGAAGCCAGGATTTAAAGGTGGTGGGTAAGCTTTCCAAGGGACTTGGTAAGGAGAAGAAGGAACCTGAGAGAGGTGGCAGCAGCAGGTTGAACACCCAGCACCTGCGCCAGTTACAGGCCAGGTCTAGGGACAGGGCTGGAGATCTGTCTCAGCCCTGGATCATATTGCATCTGGAGGATGCTGAGAGGGCTTAGTAGATTCTGAGCCCATCTAGGGATTCAGCTCTTCTGCATCAGTTGAAGAGTGGATGAATGTGCCTGCAGACACCTTAAGTGGGGACTCTTTGGCCTATTGAAGATGGGTCATGGGCTAGTGACATATATCTGTTTTAGATGGGCTGGTATTTACATTAATGTCTGTCTCTCCCTCTAGACTGCAAGCTTGTTGTGGCAGGGAATGTGTCTGTTTATTGTTGTATTGTACTCTTCCAAGTGCTTAGTACAGTGCTCTGCACACAGTAAGAACTCAAATACAATTGACTAACTGACTGACTTGTGGTCTTTGGAATGGAAGACATCCTGGAAAGAACTTGTGATATTTTGGGGGGAAAGAAACAGGGCTCTTCTCTTTCAATTCTGTAATTATTAATAGTAGTGACATTTGTTGAGTGCCTGCTTGATGCAGTATACTTTACTAGGTTCTTGGCCAGTGTAGAATCAAACAGTCAATTGTATTTATTGAGCACTTACTGTGTGCAGAGCACTATGTTAAGTGTTTGGGAGAATGTAATACAGTAGAATTGATAGACATGTTCCCTGCTCATGGCAAAGTGCTAGGGTGTCCAAATGCCGTGATTATGGGGGAGAGAAAGATTGGTATCTTTTCATTCATTCTGTCGTATTTATTGAGTGCTTGCTGTGTGCAGAGCACTGTATTAAGTGCTTGGAAAACACAATTCGGCATCAGATAGAGGCAATCCCCATCCAACAACGGGCTCACCATCTAGAACAGGGAGACAGACAACAAAACAAGTAGGCAGGCATCAATAGCATCAAAATAGATAAATAAAATTATAGATATATATACATCATTAATAAAATAGAATAATAAATATGTACAAATATACCAAAGTGCTGTGGGGCAAGGAAGTGGGTAGAGCAGAAGGAGGGAGTAGGGGCAATGGGGAGGGGAGGAGGATCAGAGGAAAAGTGGGGGCTTAGTCTGGGAAGGCCTTCTGGAGGAGGTGAGCTCTCAGTAGGGCTTTGAAGGTGGGGGAAGAGAGCTAGTTTGGCGGATGTGAAGAGGGAGGGCATTCCAGGCCAGAGGTAGGATGTGGGCCAGGGGCCGACAGCGGGACAGGCGAGAATGAGGCACAGTGAGGAGAGTAGTGGCAGAGGAGTGGAGTATGCGGGCTGGGAGAGAAGGGAGGTGAGGTAGGAGGGGGCAAAGTGATGGAAAGCTTTGAAGCCACTCTATGGCCAAGTTACATCATCCATAACCAGTAAGATATTTTTGGTGCCATAGCATATGCTCACTAGACTAGCTAAATGGACTGCAGCTAAACTGCCATTAGTGAACAAGTGAACAAGTCCACAGTTTGTAGGGTAGTCTTGCTCAAGAGAACATATCAATTGTATGCTACTGAGGAGGGCATACAGAGACATTCTGCCTGCCATAGCTAGTTTGCACCTGTTGGCCCAACCAGCCATGTCTCTGGGTGGCCCAGGGGCATAGGAGGAAAGCCCAGTGAGAGAGGGCTAGGGAGATCACATCCCAGCTCTGGAAACAAATCCAAGTAAATCTTGTTGCTGGTGGGAGAGCCCTCTCCCTCCCAGCCATAAATGAAAAATTCTTTGCCGGGGGTTCAACAGCACTAGCCTTTCACTTGTCTGCTGGGTGACCTTGGTCAAGTCACTACACTTCCCTGTGCCACAGTTACCTCATCTGTAAAATAAGGATAGAGACTGTGAGCCCCACATGGGACAGGGACTAGGTCCAACTGGATTTGCTTATATCTGCCCCAGCGCTTAATACAGTGCCTGGTACATAGTAAACACTTAACAAATACCATCATTATCATTATTATTATCTCCCTGGGAGTCTTGGTGAATGGGAAAAAGGCAGCCATGAAACTTGCCTGCCTCTTGGCTGCTGGGTGGAAGGGTTTAGTCTTTTCAGAATATAGATGGATATATTTCATGGTCAGAAAGCTTGAATACATTTCATGGGTGGGTGTGGTTGTCCTTCCAGAAGTTTAACCTCCAGTTAACCTTCAACCTCAACACAAAGACTCCAAATAAAAATCAGCCCCCTCCACTGACAGGGGGAGGCCGGGACAGGGAAAGGGAGGTTCTGGTCCCATCTTGTCTCATGGATTTCTCAAGGTGTTGCATTATTTTCTGCTCAGCATCTTGTATTTCCCTGGAGTTGGAGTTCAACAAATATTAATTTGTATTGAGAATGGGTTTTTTAGGAGTAAAGGAAGAGATTTTGGGAAATGCCTTGGTTCAGGGAACTAATCAGAGCATTAAAAGGAGAGGGAGCAAATAAGGAGGGGACTTGAACCATTCAAACTGATGTCAATATCAACAGTTGTTAATTATTCTGCCACTGGTCTTGTTACATTGCCCACTGAAAATGCATAATGTTACCATAAAGAGGAACCGTTAAAATCTTATATTAGCAAGTTTGACCATGTAGTGTAGCATGGGACCGAAATAACTTTCAATTAACATCTCTTGGGGTCTGTGCTGTGCTAAGTATACATCAGGTCAGAACAGTATTTAGAAGCTAAAGTCCTTACCTATACAATTCAAGGAAAAGTAGAAATAGAAATCTAACTCCAGCCTCTAGGACAAATAGAAATTCTATAAGAAACAGAAGATTTAAATTGGGATTTGAAAACTGACTTATTTGGTGGAAAAAGTCATTGTCATGTTGCTTCTATGTCTATATGAAAATATTTGTTCCTCCTGAAATCAGTTGCTCAGTCGTATTGAGCATTTATTGTATGCACAGCACGGTACTAAGTACTTGGGAGAGTACAATATAATAATATAATTGATACATTCCCTGCCCACGGCAAGCTTGCAGGCTAGAGGAGGAGATGGATATTAATATAAATAAATGAATTATAGATATGTAAGTGCTGTAGGGCTAGGGAGGGGGATGTATGAAAGGAACAAGTTGGGCAACTCGGAAGGGAGTGGAAGAAAAGGTAAAGAAGGCTTACTCAGGGAAGGCCTCTAGAAGGAGATGTGCCTTCAATGAGGCTTTGAAGTGGGGTAGGGTAACTGTCGGATGGGAAGAGAGAGGGCATCCCAGGCCAGAGGCAGCATGTGGGCAAGAGGTCAGCAGTGAGCTAGACGAGATATAGGTACAGTGAGTAGACTGGCATAAGAAGATTGAAGTGTGCGGTTTTGGATGTAGTAGGAGAGAAGCGAATCAAGGTAGGAGGGGGCAAGGTGATTGAGTGCTTTAAAGCCAATGGTAAGGAGTTTCTGTTTGATGTGGAGGTGTATGGGCAACCACTGGAGGTTCTTCAGGAGTAGGGATACATGGCCTGAATGTTTTTGTAGAAAAGTGATCTGTGCAGCAGAGTGAAGTGTGGATTGGAGTGGGGAGAGACAGGAGGCAGGGAGGTCAGCAAGGTGGCTGACACAGTAATCAAGACAGGATAGGATAAGTGCTTGGATTAACGCGGTAGCAGTTTGGATGGAGAGGAAAGGACAGATTCTAGCCATGTGGTGAAGGTTGAACCAACAGGATTTAGTGCTGGTTTGAATATATGGTTTGAATGAGAGGAGTCAAGGATAATATCTAGGTTATGGACTTGTGAGACAGGAAGGATGGTGGTGCTGTCCACAGTAATGGGAAAGTCAGGGGAAGGACTGGGTTTTGGCGGAAAGATAAGGAATTCTGTTCTATAAATGTTGTAAGAGGTGATGGTGGAACATCCAAGTAGAGGTATCTTGAAGGCAGGAGAAAATGCAAGACTGCAGAGAGGGAGAGAGATCAGGGCTGGAGATGTAGATTTGGGAGTCATGCGTATAGAGGTGGTAGTTGAAGCTATGTGAGCAAATGAGTTCTCCAAGGGAGCGGGTGTAGATGGAGAATAGAAGGGGACCTAGAACTGAACCTTAAGGGACTCCCACAGTTAGGGGGTGGGAGGCAGAGGAGGAGTCCATTAAAGGGACTGAGATTGAGTGGCCACAGAGATAGGAGGGAACCAGGAGAGGACAGTGTCAGTGAATCTGAGGTTGGATAATGTTTACAAGAGGGGGTAGTTGATAGTCTCGAAGGCATCTCAGAGGTCGAGGAGGATTAGTAGAGGTTGTTGGATTTGACAAGGAGATCATTTGTGACCTTTGAGAGGGCAGTTTCTGTGGAGTGAAGTGGGCAGAAGCCAGATTGGAAGGGGGCCAAGGAGAGAATCAGAGGAGAGGAACTTTAGAGAGTGGGTTTAGACAACTTGCTCAAGAAGTTTGGGGAGGAATGGTAAGAGGGAGATGGGGCCATAACTGGAGGGAGCCGTGTTTGAAAGTGGAGGGGAAGAAGCCATTGGCGAGTGAACAGTTGAAGATGGTGGTTAGGGAGAGGAAGGGGAGGAGGGCAACTGTTTTGCTAAGGTGTGAAGGGATGTGGTCGGATGTGCAGGCAGCTTGGGTGAGTTTAGTCTTTATTCCAAAACTAATACTATGGTCGGAAATTTTACTTTTTGTTAATGACTGGTTTCCAGGGAATCTGGGAACTCTGTTCTGCTTTTGTTCATGTTCTACCTGGATTATCTACCTTATATTCGGAGGTTCTCCTAGAATGAAAATGTGGAAAACAAGCTCTTCTCTTTCCCAATGCAGATTGGAGGGTGTTGCAGCCTCACAGTTTTCTGTGTGCGGGACAACAAACTAACTCGGATACCCACAGAGGTGTCCCAAGCAACAGAACTTCATGTCCTGGATGTAGCTGGTAACAGGTAAGTAGATTCTTGGTTGTCTTTCCCAGCCACTTACGTGCTTTAAAATCCCTAGTCTTCCGGTGCCTCTATCTACCAGCTACACCCTTGTCTTTTTTCCATCTAAAGAGATTCATTCATTCAATCATATTTATTGAGCGCTTACTGTGTGCAGAGCAGTGTACTAAACACTTGGGAACTACAAGTTGGAGATGGAGTACAAGAGGGCCAAATGGCACATCTCTTCCAAAAGGCCTTCCCTGATTAAGTCCTCTTTTCCTTTTCTTTAACTCCGTTGTGCATCATCCCGACCTTCTCCCTTTATTTATCCCCCCTCCCAGCCCCACAGCACTTATGTACCTATCTGTAATTTATTTATATTATTGTCTGTCTCCTCCTAGACTGCAAACTTGTTGTGGGCAGGGAGTATGTCTATTATATTGTTATATTGTACTCTCCCGAGAGTTTAGTACAATACTCTGCACATAGTAAGTGCTCAATAAATTCAGTTGACTAACTGACGGACAAGTTCTCCTGGATCCCATGGGGAAGCTTTATGTATTGGGAAGGAGGGGATTCCTATTCATTCATTCAATCGTATTTATTGAGCGCTTACTGTGTGCAGTAAGTACAGTAAGTACACTATGCAGTAAGTACAGTAAGTACACTGTGTACACTGTACTAAGCGCTTGGGAAGTACAGGTTGGCAACATCTAGAGACAGTCCCTTCCCAACATTAAGTTAGTAGTGGTGGAGTGTTACCTTTGTGGATTGGGAACATGTGTTTTAATAATAATGACATTTGCTAAGCACTTACTATGTGCAAAGCACTGTTCTAAGTGCTGGCACTTTCCCAAGTGCTTATCGCATTGCACTTATTGTATACTCAGTAAATAACATTACTTTTGCCACTACTACTATTGCCACTATTTTGCTAATTTCTAGGCAGCAGAGTTGAATAAGGCCAATCAGGAAAAAAATCTCCTTGTGGAGGAGAGTGAGATATATTCTGCAGCAGTGAAGGCCTGTTATGAAACTGTTTAACTTACAAAACAGTTTAGTAGTTTTGAACCATTTAATTGGTGAAAACAGACAAAACCAAGCAGGGTGACCAAATTCATATGTGATGCTTTTTGCTCCAAAAGTGGTGATTCACTCAATGCCTGGAACTACTCTAAATTCATTTTTAAATATTGGCTACCTCCTTTCTTCCACAATACAATAAAGTTGCACTGATTGCAGCAGGCAGGTACTTCTTCAGTGTGACCAATTTAGAATCGATATTGTCATGAATTCAAATTTATTTCAAATAAATATGGAAGGAAATTTTAAGTCAGACATTTTCTACATCTACAATTAGAAATAAATATATTGAACAAAAATTTTGAAAGCAATGAAAACCATCCAGATCTTCCAATTTCATTTTATTTTAAAGTAGATAAGGTTGGCAAGTTATATTGTTATATTGTACTCTCCCAAGCACTTACATGGTGCTTCTCCCCCTTCTAGACTGTGAGCCCACTGTTGGGTAGGGACCATCTCTATATGTTGCCAACTTGTACTTCCCAAGCGCTTAGTACAGTGCTCTGCACACAGTAAGCGCTCAATAAATACGATTGAGTGAATGAATGATGTGGATAGACCATGGTCCTGGGAGTCAGAAGGACCTGAATTTTAATCCTGGCTCTGCCACTTCTCTGCAGTGTGATTTTGGGCAAGTCACTTGACTTCTCTTGGCCTGTTACCTCATCTGTAAAATGGGGATTGACATTGTGAGCCCCATGTGGGACAGCGACTGTGTCCAACTCCATTTGCTTGATTCACTCCAGTGCTCAGTACAGTGTCTGGCGTATAGTAAGCACTTAGCAAATGCCATAATCGTTATTATTATTGTTATTACTAATACAATGCTGTTCACATAGTAAGTGCTCAATAAATGTGATTGACTGACTGAACCAAACTTCAGATACACATCTCTCCTTCCTCTTTCTTTCTGAGGAGGGAGATACCCCTTACCCTGCCCAAGTTAGAATTAAAAAAAAATCAATTCCCTAAATGACTGGCTATCGATAGCCCTCGCTGTACTGTTCACTTAAGAGGCGTTTTGTGGCTACTGACATCTGATTTTTGAAAAGGTCACTTGTAATAAAAATAAGTATTTCAGAAGCACTGACAGAATGGAGGGAGGAAAGACTTTTGTAATCTCTTTTAACCATTTGTTTTCATTTGCTAATTAACTCTATTGTAGGACCCCCAAAATTCCTCTTTAGAAATCTGGGCTTATTTATCTTTGGAGCAAGCCTTTAGTGATGTTCAGAGATTTTTAGCAGGTGAATTGGGGTTCACTTTTGCTGTCTCAGGATTGATTTACTTTTTACCATGTAATAAAGAATGAAATCTAGTGTTGGGAAAAGCCCAGTTGAGGTGCATAGTTACTTCTCTGTCTAGTTATTCACTCTGTCAGTTGTGAGCCCCCAGTGTAGGTATTGTTAACCAAATTTTTAGCCAATCCAAATATTGAATTCTATCTAATTTTTTGCATTACTATAGAAACAAATGAAAGAGACTGAGAAGGAGTGGTTAGAGGGAGAGGAGGAGAACCAGGAAAGGACAGTGTCAGTAAAGGTAAAGTTGGATAATATTTCCAGGAGAAGTGGATGGTCCACAATGTCATCCGAGAGGTAGAGGAGAATTAGGGTTGAGTAGAGGCCGTTGGATTTGTCAAGGAGCAGATCGTTGGTGACTTTTGAGAAGGCAGATTCCGTGAAGGGGGAGGAGATTGGAGAGGGTCAAGGAGAGATTTAAAGGAGAGAAAGCAAAGACAGTGTGTGTAGACAACTCAGTCCAGGAGTTTGTAGAGGAACGGTAGGAGGGAGATAAGGAACTAACTGGATGGAGCCGTGGAGTTAGTGGAGGTTTTTGGGGGGATGAGGATAAATGAGCATGTTTGAAAACAGTGGTGAAGTCGTCATTGGAGAGTGAGTGGTTAAAGATGGTGGTCAGGAAAGAGTCAAATGTGAAGGGATGGGGTCAGAGATGGAGGTGAAGAGAGTAGATTCTGAGAGCACGCGAGAGATCTCGAGATGCTGGGAAAGATGGAAGAATTGAAGAGGGTGCAGGAGGAGGGAGGGATTAGAGAGGAGCAGGGGATTTTGGGGGGGGTGATCACACCTAATTGTTTTAATTTTATTAATAAAGTACATAGGTCATTAAAAAGAGATGGGGAAAGCGGAGGTGTTGGTGCAGGAGGAAAACATCTGAAACAGCTGATATAGGCAATGTGTTGGAGAGTTAGGATGGAGAAGTGTGGTCAGGTGGTGGAGAGGGCAGAAAAAGAGGAGGAAAGGATGAATTGAATTGGATGAGGTCAGCTAGTAGTAATAGTAATACCAAAGGTAATAGTATTTATTATAAGCACTTTATGCAGAGCACTAAACAAAGTTCTGGGAAAGAATATGCACTAAGAATTCAACGTGGTCTCTGTCTCTCGGGGTCTCACAGTCTAAAAATATTTGATGTGATAGTGAACAATATGCTCCTTATAAAGGTTTTAGAGCATCCCTCCACAAAAGTTAGATAGCGACTGTATTATGGGAGAAGAGCTTTGAGTTCAGAAATTGGCCCTTCGTATAGCTAGTATCAAGAGGCCTTGTGCGTTTTGAAGTAATTCAAGTAATAAGTGAGCGTGAAACAGTGTCGTGACTGGCAAAGGTAGCCTTCGTAATCCCTAAGCCTTTCTAACAGAAGTGTAAAGAAAATGTGAGTTTATCAGCCTCTCTGTTGACTTCACCCTTCCTGTTTCCACTTGTTACTTTGGCAGTGCCAGCTTGGTTCTTGGCCTCTTAAGCCAGAGATCAAAAGGTGCTGGACAAATTTGCTGGGCTAAGAAGCTTTCTGTCCCTGGGTGCGGTGAGGGAATGAGGGGGGTTAACTACCGAGGAGCTGGGCTGCTTCATGGACTAGGGATTCTCAACTTTTCTCAGAAACATCCCAACAGTCTCAGGACTTCCCCTGATATTCAGTTAAATGATGATTATTCAGTCAATCAATCATATTTATCGAGAGCTTACTGTCCACAGAGCACTGTACTAAGTGCTTGGGAGAGTACAGTATAACAGAGTTGGTAGACACATCCCCTGCCCACAAGGGCCTTAAATTCCCTTTTTACTCTATTCCCCACCCTCCCTCCAATCTGCTCTTTCACGCTGACATCCATCCTATCTGTCCCCTCACTGCCACACATACCATCAATCCCAAAGGCTGATATCCATATGAGTTCTAATCCCAGATCCGCCACTTGTCTGCTTTGTGACCTTGGGCAAGTAACTTCACTTCTCTGGGCCTCAGTGACCTCATCTGTAAAATGGGGGTTGAGACTGTGAGCCCTACATGGAACAGGGACTGTGTCCAACTCTATTTGCTTGTATCCACCCCTGTGCTTAGTACAGTGCCTGGCACATAGTAAGTGCTTAACAAATACCATAATTATTATTATTATTATATCCTCTCTAAGTATCTGCTGTTTGCACAGCACTGCACAAATCCCTTGGGAGAGTACAAGATTGTAGGCCAACATAGTCCCAGACTTCCTGGAACCCATCAAGGAAGATGAACACTAAAATAATTCACAGATGAGGGAAAGAAGGAAGCTGGACCTGTAGAAGAGTAAGAAAATTGCCACAAGTGGTTGTGGATATGTAAATGCAGCTTTAGTATAAATTGCTGGACTAAAGAGCTGGGAGACTGGAGGACCTGGAGTCTAATCCCGACTCTGGCACCTGTCGGCTGTGTGACCTTGGGCAAGTCACTTCACTTCTCAGAGCCTCAGTTACCTCATCTGTAAAATGGGGATTAAGACTGTGAGCCCTGTGGAGGACCGAGATTGTGTCCAACCCGATTACTTTGTATCTATCCCAGCACTCAGAACAGTGCCTGGCACATAGT